>NC_136478.1:57953834-58477587 GCF_902686455.1 Sciurus vulgaris | reverse complement strand
GGAGAAGTGGGAAGGGTACTTCCTGGCTTTAGGGACTAGGTAGCACTGAGGCCAGACAAGGAAGAGGAGTGGTTGTCCACCCTTGTGGGAGCCATCTTCAAGAGAGAGAGAACAAGATTCACAAAGACACTGAGGCTTAGACCTTCTGACTACTCAGAAGACAGGGGAGTGTTTGGCCGGGTGAAGAGTAATCTAACCTGGGACATGTAGAGCAGAGGAACGGAAACCCCTTCAACAAGATGGTAAAACACCTTCCCCAATAGAGGCGTCACCTGCTCCCTGTGGAGGTGAAGTAACTGAGGTTCATCCTGCGGGTCACCTCTGCCCTGAGGATCTGGTTGCAGGATGGAAATCCATGAGCAGAATCTTCCCTAATGTAAATGCTTTCTTCTCCAAAAACTAAAACAAAAACACAAGCAAAGATAACAAGATTTAAATTAACAAGCTAGAGTTAGCTTTCATCTCTGATGTCCTGGCTGTCACACTAGCTAGACAGGATCTGCTTGGTCACTCACCCTGGCTCATTACTGCAGGGCATTTAGAACAACATGATCCTGAAGCATCTCCCCTCAAAAACCAATAAGCACCAGTCCAAATATAAACTAACCCCAAGGGAAGGCAGCACCCTTTACACTAACCTAGCACATATGAGCAAATTCCTGACCCATTTACACAGATGTGCACTTTGTCATGCTCTGGGAGCATTAGATTCCCCTTGGGGAGGCAGTTCCAAGTCTTAAAACAGATATTCCTGGTTTTCTATACTCTAATGTATGGGCGATTTTCATGACATGCCTAAAAGCAAACTCCTCCCCTGATTCTCAGACTAATGTGATTTCCACAACCGTCAGAACATAACACCCTAACAACTGGAAACAAAGAGGTAAAGTTGTACAAAATGAAAAAAAAAAGTAAAAAGTCAATAAACCAAGAGAGAATCTGTGTGATCACACTAATGGTCTAACGTTGACTACAGATGAGAGAACTCACTTGGTTTGCCAAGGCATAGGCATTTCATAAAGTACTCAAGTAATTCACAGCTCAGAAAGATGGTGTGGCATGGCAGAATTTTAGGTGTAAATAAGGCAAATACCACTTGATTCTTGGGCAAACAGTTCTAAGATGCCAGGTCCGCACCAAGGGATGTTCGGCAAAAGTGTCTGCAGGGGTCACCTCCAGGCCAAGCCCTCTCCAAGATGTTTCTGAAGGGCAGGGACATTGGCAGTCACCTGCTCCAGGTTGGCTTATGGGTTTAGGGCCTTCTGGGCTCTGTGTGCACCAACTGATTCCTGAAGCACCTGCTGCCAGGTGTCCTGCTCTGTCAAGGGCTTTTGCTCCAAAGTGTCTCTTGGCTATAGCTCATTCCTGAGTTCTGGCATGGCCTCTGATAACTTGCTCTCATTTCTTGACAGAGAGCTGCAATCCTTTTTTGTAGAAGAAATCATTCTGTGTGTCTGAGAATATCCAGAAACTTCTGGAAACACTGATGAACTGCTTGGTGATTGGTGCCACTGGCTGGATCCTGACTCAGGGAAGAAGCAAAGCAGGCCTGGAAGGATGACTCTGACTCATCTCCCACAGCTCTCAAAAATTCCTTGCATGCTGGGTGCTGCCTGCAGATAACACACCACCTGTGGAGACTCAAGTCCAGGATCTTTACACATTTCTTCACCTCAAAGACACATTCTCCAGAGATCACCATCACAAAACACCATGAATGCCTTCTTTTTTGGGGTGGTTGGGTGCAGGGATTGCTCTCAGGGTCACTGAACCTCTGAACCACATCCCCAGTCCTATTTTATAGACAGGATGTCACTGAGTCGCTTAGTGGTTTGCTTTTGCTTAGGTTGGCTTTGAAATCTTGATCTCCTGCCTCAGCCTCCGGAGTTGCTGGGATTACAGGTGGCTGCCACAGAGCCTAGAAAAAATGGGGTTCTTAAAATGAAACTGGCTTTCAACCTCTGCTTGCGTGAGTATGAACTCAGGAGCCATTGTGCTGGGACTTTGGGTAGCACTGTCTCCACAAGAAGGTCACCTCCTCACTGTTGTCTCCTGTGCCCCTGGAGGAAGAGACTGCTGTCTCTGGCTCTTCTTATAAGGACAGTGATCCCACTGATCCACGACTCTACCTTTACTACACTTAACCTTTGTTATTTCTTAACCTTTCTTCTCAGACTTTATTTTCAAATGCCACCACATGTTTTCTGGGGTATTTGTGCTAGGAGTGCTTTAAACTCAACAAAGTGTGATTGACACATTCCTGTGTCTTGCCCACAGTACTAATTGTGTATTAGCCAGGAGCTCATTGACCTGTTTTACATTAGACATGTGAGATGCAGATAACATATATGGGGTATCTAATGGGGGCTTTATTAGGTTACTGAGGATCAAAAGTGGGTCTATGCAGGCCGTTGACATGCTGGGTTCTATTTGCAATCCTGAACCTTGCTGTTTATTCTTTGGGGAAGTTTCCTCTGAGATAGTAGCAAGGGGTGGTGTGAAAGGGAGGGCCTTAGCCTCACCAGGTCTTCTGGACAAGTTGGTTGGGGCCTAGGACAAGGGTACCTAATCTGCCTTGCTTCACATTTTACATATAAATATGCATATATATATATGTAAGTACCTGTGTGTGTACATTTGCCTTATCTCTGTCTAATCCCTTATGTGCAGTGAACAATATGTGAAAAGTCATGGATAACTCTTATGACATCATGTTTTTTAGGGATCCTGTGCGGGTTTACTTTGTCTTCCATTCCATCTTCTGTCTCCCTCTTCTCAGGCAGTATGTGAAAAAAAAAAAGCCGACTTCCATGCAGTGTCTGTGAATCTCTTCCCCTCCTCCATGAACCCTGGAAATTGGGTTCCTGTTTTGTGGTGTCTGATTTTGTTCCTTTTGATGATCCAATCATAGAAACAGATTTCACAATATGCTGGTTTTTAAAGCAGTGGAAGAGTCATTGTACATTGCTATATTTTTCTTTATTAATGTATACACTTTAATATTGGAGAGCATAGAAAAAAGGATTAAAGATATGATATATTTTCAAGGCAGTGCACATGCAGAGTTGTAATTTAGGATTTTGTTTAGGTCTTTTTTTAATAAAATTTATTGGTAGAAGCATTTTAGGTACACAGCCTGTGTGACATGTACCTTGAATTTAACCCTTGTTCATCAGGAGCACAGCATCCCTCTCTCAGTATCTCCCATTGTAGTAGAACCCTTCTTACCATTCATGAACATATACTGACACATTATTTTATCCAATCCCACCATATCCATCTAGGCTTCTTCTTGGTGTTGTTTATTCTGTGATTCTGTGTGTGTGTATTTGTGTGTGTGTGTGTGTGTGTGTGTGTTTGTGTGTGTGTTACAGGGGATTGAACCCAGGACCATTGTTTCTCTGAGTTGTATCAGCAAGCAACCATTTTGCAAAATTTTACTTTGAGACAGGGTCTCAATTACTGAGGCTAGCCTTGACCTTGCAACCCTCTGAAAGCAGGCTCCTCCATAGATTGGATTACAGGTGTGTACCACAACTTCCAGCCATTCTGTGCCTTTTCACATATGCAAAGGCATTCATAACCTGTAGGGTATCATCAGAAGTACAACCACTGCCCCCAAATCCTCTGTGCTCTTCCTGGTCAACCTCTCCTCACCCCATTGTTTGGTGCAGATGTTTATAATATTGAGATTATCAACTTCATTTTTCACTGCTTGTGCTTCCTTATTTTTTAAAAAGTAAGATTCACAAGTATGTAACATACACTGATAGATCCTCATGCCTAAGCACTGTACATCCTCACATTCTCCATTTTATATTTTGCATAATCACTTAAATAAGGATGAGCAAATGAAAAAATAAAGCTCTTTCTATGAACCAGGATTATTTGTTGGATTATTTTGGGGTAAGAATTAATAATTATACATCTTTAATGTGGATCAGTGTGATATTTTAAGACATGTATTCAGCATGTGTTGATCAAATCAGGGTAATTATATCATTCATTTTCTCAACTTTTTTTTAATGTTTGGAGACTGTGAGCACCTCTCTTGTAATACTTCACAAATTATATTTTAGTGTATCAAGGAGGGAATTCACCCTGAATTTGGGTTTTATTTTCTCTTCTTCTGGTGGGGGGTTGGTGGTTTGCAAGCTGTAGGCCTCTGTAACTGAGAGAAGAGGTGGAGCTCTTATGGTGGGCAGTGCTCTCCAATGTAACTGCACACCCAGCAGCTCAACCACCAATTTTCTTTCTGTGTTCTTTTCTCTTGAATTGGATGAATAAAATACACAAAGACAGTTGAGGAAGAACAGAATTTGTTCACATGTGCATAGAAACAGAGAGCTCCATAAGGCAAGAGAGAACACAACAAGTGTTGTGTCTGAGGTAGTCTAGGGGTTTATAAGGCACTTGGGTCATCACTAATGGTCTAAACTTGTGCTAATCAGGATTTGGAAAAGCACTACTGCTATTGGTTCAAACTTGTGCTTATTAGGGTCTGGAAAAAACTAACACTATTTTCCAACCCTTGATTCTCTGCTTTCATTCATGTCTGCCCCCCTTCTAGTGGAATGTGGGAAGTTGAGGTCACTGGCCTGTGCAAAGCAAGTAAATGCAGTGCATCTGCACCAGGCCCCAGGCCTCCATTGCAGGGGACAGACACTATGCTCCAGCCCACCTGGTCTGAGGTTCAGCAGCTCCTGGGCTCCACCACTGCTTCTTGGTGGGGACCATTGCCTGGATGCTCAGTGTGGCAGCCAGGGAGCTGGGTGAACCCTGCTGTGATATGGAATAGTGGAACTCACAACTTCTACCTCTCTGTGTATTGCTGCCCCATACACAGTATCCTCTGTCCATTTCCATTGCTGCTCCCAATCTGTAGTGATCACTTTCTTACATTGTGATAAGAGAAAACACTCCCAACCTGGAGAAAGATGCTCATCAACAGACACAGGAAGGTCACAAGTAAGCAGTAAGTTTCTACCAAAATTAGACTGTAATAATCAAACTCTGAATGTCAAGGACCTTGAAAGGATCTCCCAAGCAACAACAGAAGGAAATAAAATGAAAAGGAGTTCAAGACACCCAGCATAAGACTTATGAGCAGAAGCTCCACAGCCAGGAGAGAGTGGAATCCTGCATTGAAAGTGTTGAAGGAAAAAAAAAAAAAAAAACACTACCCCTCAGTATAGTCTGCACCAAAGCCATCCTTCAGAAACTAAGAGGGGATTGGGACATTCACATCAGAACAAGGGTGACAGACTTCATTGAAAACAGGCCTGAATTAGGAAAAACAGTTCAGGAGGCTCTCAGACTCAAAGAAAAAGATGCTAAGGTGTAAAATGCAAACATCTGAAGGTGGAAAATCTACAATTTTGAGTAAATGTACAGAATATTCAGGACTCTCTAGCACACAATCATGATCTCTAAACCAGTATTCATAAAGGAACATTAAAAGGCAAAACAAATGAAAATAACAACAGTTACAACAGTTCTTTAAGGGGCACACAATATAAAATGATGTCAATCATGATGTCAAAAATGCAAAATATGGAGGGTGAATGGAGTTTGAGACAGAGATGTGTTTTTCCTTTTTCCTGATCAAAATAGGTGGCAGTCAGTCCAAAATCATTTGTTAGAACTGCAAAATGCTCATTTAGATTCTCATGGTAACCAAGAAAGAAGTCCTTTCAAAGATACCTTAAATGTGAAGAGCATAGAATCACATAATGCTCTGAGAAAACACTGCTTAACCATGAAGGAAGACACCTCAGGAGGAAGAAAGGAAGCAAGGCCCATAAAACACCCAGAATAAAAGCACTAATGCAAATTTTGACATCTGATTCAATGTGCCTCAGAGTCTCTGCAATTGGCTTATTTACTTTAACACACTATTCTTCAAGTTCATCCCTATGGTTGCATGAAATGGTTTTAAGGAACAGTAGTGGACTCAGAAAGAAGTCATATATGCAATTAATAAAGTCAAGGAATCAACATATCCACAAAATGAAAAATGAAGGAATAAATGGAAGTCAGCAAGAAAACCACAGAAATCCCAAGGCAGGAAAGTAGCATGAGTGAACTGAGAAATTCACTTGTGATCTACCACAGCAGACTAGTTGAGGTAGACGAAAGAATCAGCAGCTTCCAAGAGAGGTCACTTGAAATAATGAGTCAGAGGTGAAAACAGAAGAGCAAAGATAGATCGTAGGACATATAAACTCTTTACACACAGAAAGACATGCATCTTGAGAAGAAAGGAGGAAAGAAACTAGTGGACAGAGGGCAATTGCAGGAAAGAATATCTAAACCTCCAAAATTTGGCAAGGAAACCAACATCATGATTAGTTACCTCAAGGTTGCTAATGATGTTGAATCTGGAGAGATCCACCAGAACACTGTTGGGATTGCATTATCTATAGGCAAAAATATAGAAAAATATTGAAAGGCAAAAGAGAAAACTAACTCACTATGTATCAATGGTCCTAAAAGAGACTGCAGGTCAACCTCAGCAGAGTCCTAGCTAGCAAGAGGAGCACGAGAGTAAATGTGCAGAGTGCCCTGCACATACCTGGCCCAACAGCCCTTCATAAATAAAATGTAAGATATCATCTTTCCAGGTAAAAACAACCAAAGCCATTTGTCATGCCCTACAAGAGGTACTTAAGGAAGTATTTCAGGATAAACAGTGACAGATAAATGAGTTAACAACAAATCTCAGTGCCCAGAGTAGATGCATGGACTCTAACAGAAGTTATCCTGTGCAGTGGGCATTCACAGGCCAACCCTAGTACACAGATGCAGCTTATCTTGGGAGTAGTTTTATTTTGTGCCCTGGAGTTTTATTCTGACAGTTGAACAACATTCAACGGGCTGTCTACTTTGTATCCAGTGGAGTATGTGCATTTTCCTCCTTTGGATCGGGTCTTCTATCAGCTTGATAACAGTTCAGCATTGAAAGCATTAGTGTGTGATTCAGACCTGTTCAGTGTATGTGCCTCTGGGTTTGGTTACCTCCAATGTCCTTAGTGTGCTGATGAGCACCAGCACCTGTGTGCACAGGTGGGTTGATCAGAAGATGTCATCAAGATATCATGACTCATTATCCAGGTTCTTTTGCACATCCAGTATGATCCAGAAGGGAAATGACATATGTGACCCCCTTCTATCCTAGGTGGAAATAGAGTGAACTGTAGAATTTGATGATAAAATGATATGATTCACTGAAATTAGGAACACATCTTGATGTTTATCAAAAAGAGACAAACAAAATGATGATGCATTAGAGAGATAAATTACTTATGTTAAGATTCAAAAGAGAAGTGTGATACTAAAATAAGATATTAGCTTCATGAATTGCAGATTATAGCAGAACAGAGCATAAATGACTATTTATGATTCACAGAAAAACTGAATGACAGATCTGACCAAAATTAAGATTATTGCTTCACACAATGTGAATGTGGACTATGAGTCAATTAAAATTTTTGAACCTCTAGTAATCAGGACCCTCATATGAAAACCACAATATAGTCATCACACTTCCAAGTACTGCAGTCTCCATAACCTCAAATGTTTTGGAAAGTTGAGCATAGCAACATTTAAATGTTGTCTGTGTCTATGTAAAGATGCCATTGAATGTGGAGTGGAAATCACAATTAATGACACACAGACCTTAATGCCATAAACTCCTCTCTGTTTTATAGGCTTCCCTAAGAAATGCAAGGGTCTCTCCCCAAGAATCAGAGAGCCCTTCATGCAGAGGTGCCAAGCAGAGAAATTTCATGAAGATAACACTGATCAACTCAGGAATGAATGGCTTTCTGGCTTAGTCATGGAAGGAATGTAAGTCAGCAGGAGAATGAGTGACAGCAGCTAAAGCTGAAGCTCCTGGAGTTACAAAATCCCTCTACAAGACAAAAATGTTGATTTGAGAGGAATTCATGCACATATGCCTGCTATAAAAGCCCAAGTACATAAAAATCCCAATATTGTATTGTGTTTAAAGACAGATCCACAAGGGACTTTAACGAACTGAAAGTGACGGGATATGTGAGCAATGCAGGAGCGTGTGGCCCTAGGAGAAATGAAGGCCATCATTAGTCTTAGAAGCATTTTTAGGTGTTGAGAGTTATTGTCTTTATTTAACTAAACTGTGGGATGGAGGAGTCTATTTTAATTACTTTTTTGAGTTTCTATCATAGGTTGTGTAGAAAACACTTTACAGCTCAATTCAGGAGTGCCTTTGATGTCTACATGTGGAAGCAATTCTGAAAGGAGAAATCAGTCCACAGCCAACCATGCATGTTCCACACCTGCAGGATCCTGTGTGTGGCAGTTCACCCTCTGCCCTGTGCCAGGCCTGTGCTGCAGGGAGGTAAAACCCACTGTGTGTGCAGGAGGCACAGTGTCTCCAATGGAGCAGTCAGCGTGTCCTCTGGGGGTCCTGCTCAGGGTCAGCTTGAATCAAGGCCCCTGGTCATTTCCATCAGCTGTGTGGAAACTATCCCTTAATAACTTCCTAAGTCCTGAAGTTCAGTTTCTGATGACAGCTTGGGAAAATTGCATAGTCAAGCAGTGACTGCATTCTTACTCCACTTGTAAGTTCATCAAAAGATTCACTGTGCCTCTGGGAGAGGATCCATTGCTCCTCTGGGGCATCAAAATGAGGCACAGTAAACAAGGTCATCAGGGCAGCAGTTACAGGGGAGTGATGTCCTCTGGGAGGCAAGCTCTGGGCCATCTTCCTGTTCCCCAGGCTCTGCCTAGGAATGGACTTCATTTGATATCTGATTTCCCTCTTGAATGTCCTTCTTCTCATGAGAGACCCATAATTTCTTGTCTCTTGGTTTCATTACCTCTTCTTTACTTTCCTCTAAGCATGTTTTCACTCTCTTCATTCTTGCCTGTGTTTAAGTATTGTGTTACTCAGGTCTCCACATCCATCCTGTCTTCAATGGAGTTTTACTTGAACCCTAAGCTCTCTTGGTTTTCCTTGTGTTGAGTCCTCTCCTTACTTCTTAGCCACAAATGGAGTTGGCTCAGTCCCATCACTGACCTCAGGCCCTCGTGGTCTGTGGTCTCTGGATGGTGCTGTCTTCATCTTAGTGTCTTCATTGAAGCTGCTTTATGTTGGAAGTGATTTGCCTCCAGTGTCCCTTTATTATTCCTTTTTCTGCTCTACTGTTAGTTTTAGCTTTCCTTCCCAGATTCCTTTTACTTTTATACTTATTGGTCTTTAATTGAAATAAGTGGTTGATCACTATATTAAAAACACAGTATGGATAATCAGATCAATTTATGCCATCAATTTCAAGTGGAGATGTGACCTAATTTTATTGTGTATTATTCTGGAAGTTCATTTTATTTGGTGCACCTGACCTGTGCCATTCTTATATGGAGTTTGAATAATTGTTTCATGGTGGAATACAGACCCTCTGATTTTCCCCCCCTCTGTATGGTCTCATGATTCATGTAATTCAGCCATGATTTCCAGAGTATTGTCCACAGAATTTTATCTGTATGGGAAGAAAGATGATGTTGTCTTCCTTCCAGTTATTATCAACTGTACCTTCCGTATTGAAAGTAAAGCACTGTACAGTCATGAGGATCAGAATCAGGGAGAGAAGATGCCTTTACTCATATGTGGTCTGAGGAAAGATTCTGTGATTTACTCCAAAATATCATGTTTGGCATTTTTGATATTTCCTCAGAAAACAAAAATCTATCTTTCAATACATCATAAAATTTTTAATTTTTATATATGTGTCATTTAATCCCATGACTTTTCCATGTCTATTGAGGTTGATTATGATTATTTGTCATTGAATCTACTTCTGTGGGTTATCACATGGCTAATGTTTACAAGGCTAAATTCCTTGCTTAACTTGCTCAGTTTCTGCAATCTTTTTTTGCACAGTGTGGGATTCCTTTCAGAATTTATTTTGTGCAGATTGCTTTTCCTCTGGATATGGAAGTACATAGTCTTGTCATCAGTGTTCCAACTACATTTCTTTCTGCTAGGAAGGCTATGTCCTCACAGTGTGATCAACAGGTACACTTTCTTGCCCTCAGGAAGTGCTTGCAGATGTTTCTGCCTTGCTGTTTGTCATCCTTCACTGTTGGTGCCTTTCTTGAGAATCCTTTTGAAGCCCTTTTCCCCAGTATCTGATATCATCTGGGTAGCACTGCACTGTGCTTCATGCATTTCTGAAATCTTTGGTGAGTCAAGCTTCTAGGGGTTTCTGATGTCTCTCATACCTCCAACTTCACAGGCACAGGCAATCACAACGTCATCTTCTCACACATATCTGTGGTTTCTCAGTTGCTCTTTCTCACACTACACCTGACACTGGTGCCTTCCCACTGCCCATTTAAATGTATTCTTTACCAGGATTGAGTTTGACTTTGTGTTTCCTTTCTATTTTATGTTGTTGATATTTTTTCTGCTCCCTTTCATAGAAATTCTCTCCCTCATTTTTTAGGACTCCATCTGCTAGTCGTGTTCTAATGCCATCTTCTTTCAAAGGTTCTTTCTAGTCTTCACTTTTCCTTGTAGAAGGCACATTCAAGGTGCTCTTCATAATAGCGTTTTATTCACCAGGTGGTGTTTAAAAGGCATGTGTGTTTTGAACATATTGAGAGATCAGGTTTTTCCTGCTTGTCTTTGTGACATGGAGTTACAGTCTTGAGATGAATTACCATGTCACATGAGCTCCTGCACTTGGTGGCCCTCAGTTCAGGGCTGGCTTCATGGGCACATTTCCTCCCTGATTCTCAAGTGCCCAGGAGAAAGCTGTGCTCTCACAGTGACTGTGGGGGTGCTTCTCTCTCTTTCTTTATTTCTTTGTTAAAGCTTTATAGTTACATAGTCATTGGATTCACCTGACAAAAGCTCATGTGCATGAAATTGGACTAAGTTCATGATTCCTCTTTCCTCCCCATCTCCCTCTAGTCTTTTCCCTCTCCATTTGTCCTCTCTCTGCTTTTTCCATAACTGGGATTGTGGTGTAGATTCCCTTATTAGGAAAGACTGCTTAAATTATCCCACTGTCAACTTTTAATCATCTATGTTTTTACTTGAAACATGTTGATAATATGTATATTCAAGCATAAAATATAAAAAGTGGGCTCCTGGGTGAAAGCACCCTGAAACCACTTCAGATGTGAAAACTCACACAAGAGATTTTATTAAGCAAACAGCAGAGTGTCTCCCTTCAGGGAGAGAGAAAATCGGAGGAAAAGAGAGAGAGAGAGAAAGCATGCACATGCAAGGGAGAGAGTGAAAGCCAGGAGGAGAGAGCATGAAAGCAAGCGTGAGAGAGAGAGAAAATGGTGGGGGAGCTATTCTTAAGTAGTTTGCAGGCTAATAACAGACCAATGACTACTGCAGGTTGACAATATGGACCAATGACTGCCAAGAATGCTCACAGGCTGACAAATGGACCAAAAGCTGGCTGAGATGTTCACAGACTGACAATCTGGGTTGTAAAATGGTGTGGGGGAGGGAAAATAATAGCAGATCTGATGTCAACATTCCTCCCTTTTTCTTTTTATAGATACTGGGGGTGGGATGATGGTCTTTATTCTGTAGCTTCTTCCTGTCAGTGAGGGGGCAAAGAGTCTCATTCTTGTTTAAAAAAAAAAAAGGATTAGGGAGGACTTTAGTGGGAGCAGAGTTTTTGGAGCCGGAGATGTCAATAGTGAATCACAGGTCTCGGCTTTGGGTGTCAGGAGCTGGTAGTCTTGAAGGAGAAGAAGTTCATTGGGCGATTGTTTGGTGAACTTGTATGCATCCTTTAGCTCCAGAACTTGTGTATCTGATCTTGTAGAAACTTTTGTAGACAATTTAGTAGGCGTGGTCCTATTTAGGAAGACCTGTAGAACTCAAAATGACCAAAAATTTTTCACTCTGGCAGTTTCTCTTGAAAGTTATCAGTCACTCCTGCCTATGAATCTCTTTAGTAGCCTCCAGTTTTACTTACTCTTGGGGCTAACATAAGTGTACATCTTATGTTATGTTACATTATGTTTAACTATTGTTTCCTCTTTTAAATGCCCAGGAATGGCTATGTTTTGGTTTTACTGTTTTGCTAGGTGTTCAAGATCAAGCTGGTCAAATTGATCTTGTTCCTATCTGTTGTTAAGGGTCAGTTGAGTTCCCACAGGGGTTACTCATGGAGAACATCAGAGCAGCTTCTTAGCTCCTTCGGTGCCATTTGCTAGTCAGGGTTGCCTTGATGAGGTGATTTCCTTTGGAAGCATCATGGATGTCTCCCTTTTTCAATGACCCTCCTCTTTGCAGCAGGTGCACTGGTTGGGTTTTTATCCTCTAGTGGTCTTATTATGCTCCCTGACCATGAGGTCATGTGACCCAGAGTTGCAAAAGCTCTTTAAAGAAGCTCTCTCATTTCCTGGATTCAGGCTGACTCTGAGGGCAAGAGTCAAATACTGACATTTCCTGACCTCTGTATTTAATCTCAATTTCTAAGTTTGATCTTAAACATCCAGCAATTAGTCTCACCAATCATAAAGTAAGAGTACTGGGCTTAATTTCAATATCTCTGACTTTACCATTATTTACCCCCTTTTATCTAATTGGGGCCTATATTATCTATTCTACCAGTGATGGCTTACTATTTCAAGTTAATTTACAGTGTTTGCTGTAGTAATTCTGCAAAAAATTAATCAGGCAACAGATATAGAGTTTACAAGGAAAATACAAAATTGAGTTACCAACAGTAAAATATTTAGTCTGTGTAATAGCTATCTTGAATTTTGGCTGAGCTATACATTATATTCCCTGTTTGAGATCACAGTAATTTTACAACAAAAAGAAACTTTTGAATAGAACTTTAAATGACCTGAAGTCTGGCTTATGTTGAAGGCATTCTGACATGCGGCAGGGCAGGAGGCAGAGCCTTATCACAGGTAAGTTGTGGCTCTTTACAATTCTTAGGAAAAGGGTTCTAATATTGAGCTGATCTTTGCCTCTTTCTTAAAATTTTAATAAGTTTATATATATAGTTCCCTGAGTCTATATGAACATTAGTTAACACAATTTAACATTATATCTAAAACATGAATCAAAGAAAGGCTGAGAGAACTTTTAACATTCATTCATGTGACGAAGTGGCAAAAATGTTTTTATGTTTCATGATAATGACCTGTAAACAAATCAAGTTCTCACTAACTTTTAGAAATACATTTACATTTAAAATTTTTATCTCATTGTAAAAAGTAACAAATTTTATATATACCCTATTGATAACAGGTCCTGTAATAGAACCTTAAATGATATATATAAGTCCCCAATAAAATTTGCTACATTTATAAGTTTAAAATTACCATTACAGTCAAGTTATTTGGAGAATAGCAGCTTCATAAATTTCCTGCTTTAAAGACTTGTATACCTGGAAAATATGAACACATTGAATATACAAAGAATGACCATTCCACAATTTTTGATACTTTTATATTATAATGTTAGAATAAATTAGTGTTTTTAAAGAAATCCTTGTCATTTGAACATGTAGATTAAACTTTGGTTTCTATCAGTTCATTAATATTTAACCTTAAGGAAAAATGTTAAATAACTTTAACTGATTGTCTCACATACATATAACTGACTTAGTTACATGAAAACTTGTTCAAATTTCCCCTTTACTTACACACCTTACTTTGACCATCATGTGTTTCATCACACAAGCACTCTCTTACCCAGAAACATTTTCTTTCCCCTTCTAGTAAATATTCCATACCCAGAACCTTTTATTTTCTCTTTTCTATCTATTGATTCCTTTTGTTCACATTTTGAAACAACTCTTATACAAAATTTCTGAATTTTAGTTAAATTACTCCATTTTAATAATATGAAATACTTTTGTTATATTCAGTACTCTAATTGAAACACAGCTGAAGTGTTTTTGAATCCTTCTTATATAGAATTGTATCTATAAGGACTTAACTCTTAGTTATATTTGTGATGACACAAGGCAATTTTCAACCCCTTTTTATTCACCAATATATCAAAACACCAATAATGTTTAAGTATGTTACCCCATGAAATTTAAAGAGTTAAGAGTACTTGATGTTATCTAACTTTGTAAAATAATCAGAAGCATTTTAACTTTGTAAAATAATCAGAAGTCTCTAACAAACATATTTCAGCAATCCCATACATGTCAAATCTAATTCACTTATTCTTCTGTAAAAAAAAAAACAAGATGTTATACATTAGACAAGTGTTCTGAACAGTATTTGCTGTCTCTTTCCTGTTGAAGAAAAGTCCTAGAAACAATTGCTATTAGATATTTTGTAGATATTAATTTGAACACGTAGAGACTTGTGAGGTATTTAGTTTCAAAGACATTTTAAATTTTAATCTTATAAGGACTTTTTTTTATGTCAATTTTGTTATCAGGTACAGATGTAGACAACACAACATTAGAGAACATGATATACACATAACACAAAAGTGAAGGCCTTGCAGTTTTTATCTCCATTGCAATGTAACCAATGCTCAAAAATAACTCTAGAGTTGAATAAAAATAGAACTGATCAAAAAATCATCTACCTAGGTAGGTAGAATCAAAATTGTGAGCTTGAAAGTATTGCATTTAAGAAAAAGAAAATGAGAGTCCTAGAAGAAAAAGTGATAATTCCTATTAATTATAGCATGAGAGAAAGAAAAAAAAGAAAGGTAGAGAGAAGGGGTGAGAGAAAGAAAAAGAGAGAGAGAGAGAGAGAGTTAGTTCTGTGTTGCAACCCAGGAAAAGTTTAAAATGGACATTTTTTTTTCCTTCAGTCTCAGGTTGGTTCCTTGCTGAATGTGCTGCAGCCTACATTCCAATGCAGGCTTCAGCAATGCTAGGCAGGGGAAATTGCCTAGGGTCTTTTAACCCTTTTTTTCTGCTTGAGAATCAGGTCAGGTTTGGATGTAGAAAATTATGAAACATTATCTCCCAATACTTTTGAGGAATGGGACAGCTATTTCATATTCCTTACTGTGACACATCACTGAGTGTTGGCCTGGTTAGGGTTACTCCCTCCATACCAGCCACCTCCCATGGGGGGACTAGAATATGTGCACAGGACCTCATAGCAGGTGGACTGGGAAGGCTGCACAGTGGAACAGAAGCAGAAACAGAACTGGGCAAATGAGATGGATGAGCAGGAATCAGAGGGGCCTCTGCCACAGTGGACTGGTATGGGGGTGGTTTGTTAGCTGAAACCAAGTCAGAGAAGGAGGGTTTAAGGGAGAGAGGAAACCAAAAGGAGGCTTTCAAGTGTGTAGGAAGAGCAAAGAAGCACAAGAAAAGACTTGAAGATAAGAAATCCCTATCCATCTACCCACTTGAACACAGAATCTGTGCACCATTACATGGCCATTTTGGATTGATTATCTAGGCTGGGGGTCAGGTAAAGGGGTTTAAGATAGTCTAGTAGACACCTCAGGGGTGAATCTGTCAGATCCCATGGTGGAGACTGATATAGTGAGCCAGCGTCCAGGGAGTCCTGAGGTCACAGACTATTTGGCTGGAGATGAGAAGGCAGCATAGTGATGGGGTCAGCATTCAAACATCAGTGTATGCTGGGCAAAAGCTGAGGAAGTTGAGGGCCTGACATCAGGATTTTCAAGAGTGAGCATGAAAAGGAGCCTCAAAACTGAGAGAGAATCTCCACCATAAGATTGGGAACCCACCCATCAGAAAAGGTCAACCAAGAGGGCCATCCAAAATTGTAAAAGTTGTGGCTGGGGGAACCCCCACTTCTCAACTACCTCGAGGATCCTGGATGATCAACGGTCATGTCTCAGGTCAGTAGAGGAATATTTAAGCTGACCTAGGGGAAAACTCACCAATCTGAAGCGGTGGTGGATGTGGAGGAGAGTGTCCGGTTGAATGGAAGGTGAGACCAGTGTCTGGAGTGGGGGAAAAGAGTCTGGGGTAACAGATGGGATTCCACTCACCTGAGTGGTGGTAGAAGAGCCCATCCAAGTCACAGCATCAATGAAAGTACCCATAAACCACTTTAGATGCAAAAACTCACACAAGAGATTTTCTTAAGCAAAGAGGCAGAGTGTCTCTTCTCAGGGAGAGAGAGAAAATGGGAGGAAAAGAGAGAGAGAGAGTGCCACACAAGAGAGACACATATTTTGTAGTACTTACTTTGACTTTCATATATTTCATCACACAAGCACTTTCTTACCCAGAAACATTTTCTTTTCCCATCTACTAAATATTCCATACCCAGAACCTTTTATTTTCTCTTTTCTCTCTGTTGACCCCTTTTGTTCAAATTTTGAAACAACTCTTATACAAAAGTCCTGCTCCCCCCTCCCTGTGGGCTGGTGGGGCCTATGGCATTTAAGCAGGAAGTTGAAATCCCTTCCTGCTTTTGCCACACTGCACACCCTGTTTCTCTGATCTGCAGCCTGTCTGGGTCCTATCATGGTTTCAGGCTGATGTTCATCCATTTCCCTGTTGATTTTCCCTCCTGGGAGAACAAGTATGGTGGACATGAACCTCCTCAGGTCCCAGGATGCTCTCCTCACTGCAGTGGTCCCCTTTCCTCAGCTCATCTGCAGTGGGGTTGATCCTGCTCATCCATCCAGGCTGTGCAGATTTGGGGATTTCATGTCCTGATGAGAGCCTGGAAATCATGCCTGGCCTCCTACCCTGGAAGGAATGAATCTGACCTCCATTGATACTGAAGGGATTATTGAGAATAGATCTGGATGATCAACTTTTGAAGGATTGCTCAGGGCAGGTGTCCTGGGAAGGAGAGAAGATGAATGAAGAAAGATCTCTGGCTAACAGTAAGGTCTGAGCAGGGGGGTTGGCTATACTTTAGTGAAACTGGAAAATTACAAATGATCAAAATATTTGAGGTTTATGTTTAAAACCTCAGATCACATGTTCACGACATCATGCACTTTGGAAACTCATAGTATGTTCACCAGGGTCAAATATGTCAATACTCACAAATGATGTCAAACCATTCTAACTCATAAACCTAAATTGCATAGTTGGTGGAAGGCACAAATGAGCCTGTGGAGGAACAGACTCCAACACGGTGGGTGCTCAATAAATAATTTGAGTGTTGCTCCATTAACAGGATAATGAGGGTGGGATCATTACATTTCAGATCATACCAAAACAGAGATGTGTTCATAGTGCAGCCTGGAACAACCTGAGAGTATTCTCATGGACAAGCTCAGTGTGGAGCCACATATGGAATTGACCAGAGGTCCAGGAGGGAATGAACGCCTATGGTTCAGGTGAAGGAGCAACAGGGTCAGTGGAATAAAGTATCCCCATGCAAATGAAATAGTGAAATAAACTCCAAATCAAAGAAATACCCTTGAAAAATTAACCTCATCATTTCTTTTTTAACCTAAAGGAATGTCATATCATGTGTGCTGCAGAATCAATTGATTTTGTTTCCAGTGGAAGCACACACATTCAGACAAAGGGGTGGATTGAATACATATTTCAGGACTTGGGATAGAGGGAAGCTTTGTTAGACTGTATCTGCCAACCATGAAATGACTGCTGGTTTTGCAGGATGTTTCATGTAATGTTACTTGTCCAGAGCACAGGGAACTTTGAACATCAATCTTGGGCTCTATCCTCTGCATGTCCCTAGCTCTGCACGTGCTGTGAGAACCACAAATGGTTGAGGTCTTTGCTATTTGACTCATGTTTGGGGAGTGAGTTGAAAAGTCCCCAGGTGGGAAAGGATGTGTTGCATGTGAGTTTAGTATTCATTGACTTGGATGAAGGAAGTGTGCTGTGAAATCTCCAAGACAGAGGTTCAAGAATGCAAGGTAGTCTGTCTGTTAGGAGGATCATGCTCTCCAGAGAGATGAGACTACAGAAATGTTGGTTGAAGATGAAACATAGTCTGAGGCCCAGGAGCAAACATGTTTTATAACCTGAACTTTGTTTTTCACACAGATCTCACGTCCCCTGAGCAGAATCCTAGAATGATTGAATTCCATCTTCTTATTCCATCTCATTTTGTTTTCTGTTGTTCCCTCAAGTTTCTGGAGTCCAGGCATTGGAATACTTTAACCAGCCCTGAAACACAAGAGAATTGGACATTTCTTCACTGTTCTCCTCTCACGAACAGTCAACATTCTTGCAAAGCTTCATTTGAAAATAATTTTAGTAACTACTCATTTTTTATTACAGGTTTAGTTTTCCTTATTTAAACTTCTAAGCTGTACTTAAGATAATGTTCCTGGGATAGGAGTGTTTGTCTATGGTACTGCACCTGCACAGCATGCATGAAAACTTGGATTGCATTCCCAGCTCTCCAAAATAATTATAGGAAGAAAATGTTTGCAAGTGACACAGTCTTTGGGGTTTTCCTCACCTCTCAGCTGTGCATTGGTGTCCTGGGGAACTCCTTGCTCTTCATGTTACAAGTGTACACCTTCTTAGTTAAACCCCTTTGCAGAAGCACATCAAAACCATAGTTATGCACCTGATGTTGGCCAGTGTTTTGACTATAATGTTCACATGGGTACCAGATATAGCATCAACAATGGGAGTAAGGCATTTATTGAATGAGGTTGGTTGTCAGACAATTTTGTTCTCATTCAGACTGCCCCAGGTTATTTCTGTATGCACCACCTCCGCCCTGAAAGTATTTCAAGCACTCATTATCAGTCATAGTAACTATTAGTTAGTGTGGCTTAAACTGAAACTCTGTACATGGATGTATCCCTTATACCTTTTATTCTGGTTTATCAACATGCTCACTTACATTCATGTTGTTAAATTTGTCACAGTTATTACAAATTTTTACTCTGGTTGGTTCTGGGTATGTCCATGCATACTGCCAAAACAGGAATTTTGGAAAACACACTTTGCTATTATTTTTTATTCCCATGCTTGTTTGAGATCTGATGTTTGTGGTCCTCGTGGTCTGCTCCAGCCTGTACATGGAAAGGCTCCTCTACAGACACTGCAGGAGAGTCAACCACATCCACAGCCCTACATCTCCTCCCAGCCATCTTCTTAACACAAAGAGACCTGCATAATCCTCCTGCTTGTAGGTTGCTTTGTGGTGTTTTATTTTGCAGATGACTATTTTAATCTTTATTCACTTTATGCACACAAGAAAATTCCAGTATTGGAGGCACTCAGTGGAGTTTTATCATCCTGCTACTCAATGATCTGCCCACTTTTGCTGATGAAACATAAGAGATTTTTCCTAATTCATTTTTTTAATAATGACAGTTTCAGATTCCACTGGGCATTGATGTCTGATCTGATGCTTCAGGGTTTAGTCTGCAAGAGGGCAGGTCCCTAATGATTCATAGGGGAAAAGAAAGACTATGCTGTCCTTGACACTTCAAATGGCACTAGTGTGAGTTCAGGTATTCCACAGTGTGAAATGCACTTAGAGTTACAAGATTTCTTTTGAACAAAGATACATTAAGATCAGTGTGATCTTTCTTTTCCATTTGATCACATGTTCCACTTATACTTTGATTAAAACAAATATTTTCTACCTAGTATTCAAATTATCCTGTATGATTCCTTGTGGACTTTTAAAAACATGGCCATGAGAGGATGCAAACTTGCATTTGGAGTTTGTGTCATAGTTCTTTTAAAGTGTGCTGCCTAAGAAACTGTTTTATGTATCCCGCTAATGACATTTGCCCACCTTACACATTCTAGGCAAGACATCAGGGTTTGGATGTACACCAGTTCTGAGGAAAACAAGACATGACAACCGAAGGAACCATGTAGGCTCCTCATGGTGCAGGAATCCTATCTGTAACATGAGGAGAGCTCTGGAAATAGACCTGGAGAGGAGAACCAGGAGGCCTGGGAGAGTCACTCCTGAATGTGCAGTGAGCTGGGGGTGTTTCTGATGTCTGGAGAAGCCTCTCTACTGTGATGCCCACTCAGCTTAGATTGGGATTTCCTACATGGATGCAGTCTCTCATGTCTAGGTTGGTGAGTATCTTCTCTCAGTAATTCTCCATGGGAGGCAGTGACCTGGATTTAGCTGTCTCCATGGTCTTTGCAGAATCTCTGCCCTTCACCCATGTTCTTCACTTTCAGCTCCCCTACATTGAAGTCCTTTTTCTGTTGAAGTCAGGGTTTCACCAGATCCTCAGAATGTCTCACAGGTGATATGTAGGTGGGTCCTTCCCTGCTCTTACCCCCACTGTGGCATTTGGACCCTCCCCTTGTGACCATGTGATTCTTAGTCTTTGGTCCCCCACTCTACAGTTCACAGTTGAAGTGTCTCTAGCTTTCTGTGTTTCAAATGTGACATCTAACACAGAATGCAGTTTTCCTTTTAATAATCTATTTTTCTTCGACATGCTTTCACAATCTCTGCTTCCTCCTCCTGCTGTGTCAATCACAGGGTCATGTGGATGTGCACCAAGTACCTTCAGCTTGGAAACTATCCCTCACTGAGTGATTCCCTCCAAATCTCCTGTGTGTCACTCTGGCTTTGTCTCCCTGTCAGCATGTCTGAGATGCCTGCTGGAAGCTCCCCACGCCTCTCTGCCTTCCTCCCTTCATGATTTCCTTCAGAAGTGAAATTCACCTTTTTCTTGATCTTCCCTGCTCAATCCAGATTTCAGCATAGGGCCATGAGTCCTTCAAATATACCCTATGTTTTTTTTTTTTTTTCCCAATGTCTCTTAAACTTTTGCAAGAATTATTCAGAAGTACTCTTGCTTTTATTTTACAGGGTTGTGAGAAATAAGCTCCTCTGTCCAAACCTGCAAATTGACGTGAGATGCAAAGGTTCAGAGACAGGAAGGCTTTACCTAATGATGTCTGGCTGGATGGGCTATCTGGAGCAAGCTATCTCCCCCAGGCTTTACAATCACCCCTCTATCTCCTAGACTGAAAATTCCCCCCTCAGTTTTCATTGGTGAGTAATGTGGGGTACGCACTCGTTGCCTTGGTTTTATTGTCTCCTGGTGTGTTACTTCCAAACACCTACTATTAGTTGTCTCCACCTCCCTTTGTTCTCTGGTGAGGATAAAGCCCTTCAGGATTGAGTACTTCTTGGCACATATGGAGTTTTTGTCTGTTTGCAGGTCACTCTTTTACCCCCATCCCCTTAGGTGTGTCAACAGACTGTGAATGTGTCACACTCAAGTGTTAAGTGGTGGTAACCCTTGATTCTATTTCTTCTTTGGCTGATTTTTCTTATGTTTTCAAACACTAATTTTAAGACTAGATTCTGTAAATGGCTCAGTGTTCTTTCTATTTCTGCTAGTCAACACATTATAAACATACAAAAATCAGTAGCTTTCCTGTTCTCTAATTAAGAACCCTCTGAAGGCTGGGGATATAACTCAGTTGAGAGAGTGCTTGCCTCAGAAGCACACATCCTTGAATTTAATCCCCAGCAACACTCACACACATACACACAAACACAATACACTCTGAGAACCAAATCCTGACAACTATTCTGTTCACAATAACTTCAACCAAAAAATATAACAAAATACTTTGAAATACATCTAACCAAGGAAGTGAGAGATCTCTACAATGAAACCTGTAGAACACTGAGGAAAAAAACTGAATGATACATAGAAAATGAAAAGACCTTCATGTACTGGGATAGGCAGAATTAACCTTGTCAAAAGCAACATTCAGATTTATTGCAATCCCTGTCAAAATACAAATAACATTTTTCACAGAGGTAGAAAAAAGAGTCCTAATATTCATGTTGAAGAATGAGATACCATGAATAGCCAAAGCACTCTTGAGCTAAAAGAGTGATGCTGGAGACACCACAAAACCTGATCCCAAGTTATACTACAGAGTTGTGACAAGAACAGCATGGCATTGCATCAAAGCAGACATCAAGTCCAATGAAACAGAAAAGAAGACACAGAGAAAACCCACACAGAGGCAACCATTCAGTAATCTTTGTTGGAGATAAGATCTCTTTAACAAATGGTATGGCAAAACTGAATAATAATATGTTGAAGAATGAAACTGGATCCCTTTCTTTCACATGACACAGAAGCCAACCCTACGTGGATCAAACACCTAGGAATTAAACCAGAAATTCTGCCAGAGGAAACATAGGGTCAACACTTCAACATAATGGGCACAGGCTGCAGCTTCACAGGATCCCCTAAACTCAAGAAATAAACCAAAAAACCATAGGGGGATGACATCAAATTATAAGCTTCTGTGTAGCAAAGAAGATATTCAGAGCATGAGAAGTGAGTCTATATATTAGGAGAACACCTTTGACAGATACTCCTCTGGCAGGAGATTAATACAGAACACATGAAAACTTAAAAACCCTAACATGAAAAACCAAATGACACAGTCAATAAGTGTGTGAAACAACTAAACTGGCACTCTCAAAGGAAGAAGTACAAATGGCCAAGAAATACATAAAAAGATGTTCAGTGTCTCCCAGAATCAAGGAAATGCAAACAGAAAATGCAAACAGTTTTCCTCTCACTTCCATCAGAAGGACCATCACGAAGAATACATATAATATTAAAAGTTGGCAAGTCTGCTGGTGGGACAGCAAGTGAGTACAACCACTTTGAACATCAGAGTAGAGGTGCCTCAACAAACTGGGAATGGAAACAGCAAAAGGCCCAGCTCTCCTACTCCTTCATATTTATCCAACAAGTAACATTTGCATACAATAGTGATCCAGGCTCATGGATATTTGTAGCAGTGCAATTCACAACAGCAAATGTAGAACACACCCAGTTGCTCATCAACACATGTAGACAATGAAAATGTAATGTACACACACAGTGTGTTACTCAGTCAAGAAGAAGAAGGAAATTGAGATATGTTCCAAAAAATGGATGGAACTGGAGAACATCATAATAACTGAAAGAAAGCAGACCTACAAAGAGAAGGCTATGTGTGGTGTTTCACGAGAAAACTAAGGGAGGAAAAGAAAGGACACAACAAAAATATAAGGGAGATCAAGGAAGGACAACAGAGGTGGAGGGCAAGGGGAGAGTTTGGAGAAAGGCATGAACTATGGGTCAGGTTGACCAAAGTATGTGGTGTGCAAGTGTGAACTTATGACAGGGAGTTCCACCTCTGTGTTCCTACGAAGGGCAATTTATACACACAATAAACAGCAGAGGCGGGGCTACAGAAATAGGGGGAGATTGATGTAGGAAGATAGGGGAGGGAGGGTGGGAAGAAGTATTGTGGCTTTAAATGGAACAAAGCTGATGCCTGGTGTAAAGAGGGACCTTGTGGGACATGGGCCACACAAGGGGAGAAGGGCCATTATGGCTCAAGGGTTTTGGGCTGTGGACACTGAGCTGGTAACAATCCAGACTAAACCTGCATCAATGAAAAGATGCTCACTGTGACCTCCATTCTGACAGCAGAGAAAATGGCTAGCATGGAGATACAAAACAGGAAATAGAAAGGGAATCAACAAGGACACTGCAAGTAAAATCACCAAATCTGAACAGAAGGCAGCAAGGGAGAAAGGAAGGGGCTAGAAAAGCTGAGTGACACTGAGAGAGGAGGGGCAGAAGTCACTCCCTCCGCTCTTTGGAGTGATTATCTAAAAATTGAAAATACTGAAGTGTTCAATTAAAACCCAGGTTTCCAGAAGACTTGTGAATCCATCGTCTCACAGTGTGCTGCCCAGGAAAACCTCACATTAGACCTGGGGCATGGATGGGGGAACATAATGGAGAGGGAAAGATCTCATCCACAGGGGAATCCAAGGAGGGAGAATGGCCACAGCAGAGTGAGACCAATGGGCATCAAGGCACATGATCGAAGGAAAGGACAAGGGTCCTTCTCAAGGATGAACCTCACTTCTATGAAAATTGAAGATATATCCCATATTTACCCAAGGAAAATATCCACAAAAATATTTTGACAACAGGTTCATAGGTATGTAATAATTACAGAGTGGAACCAATCCGAATGACTGTTAACTGATGACTGTTAACTGTTAACACAACAAATATATAACCTCATCATTATATATAACCTTATATATAGAATATTCCCTGAAAAAAACAAAGGAATGAAGTATGAATAACAAGTGTTTTAACAAGGATAAACCTGGAAGTCATTAAGCTAAATGAAAGCAGTCAGGCACAAAGGACCACATATTTCATGATTTCATTTATATAAATGTGCAGAACAGGCTAATCCTTATAGACATAAATAAATTGTGGTTTCCAGGTGCTAGGGACAGGAGTGAATGGAGACCAACTGCTAATGAGTACAGAACTTTTTCGATTAAAATATTTTGAAATTAGAGAGTGAGGGTAGTTTCATAGACATGGGAATATACTACTATCAACAAATTGCAGATTTCCAAAGATGTTATTTATTCTTTTTTTTAATTTTTTTAAACTTTTATTGTAAACAAATGGGATACATGTTGTTTCTGTTTATACATGAAGTAACAGCATACCATTTGCATATTCATACATTTACATAGAGTAATGATGTTTGATTCATTTAATATAATGTTTGATTCAATATAAATTTTTAAATTATATTTTATTTGTTCTAATTAGTTGCACATGACAGTAAAATGGATTCACGTTGTTTCTGTTTGTACATAGAGTAACAGCATACCATTTGCATATTCATACATTTACATAGAGTAAAGATGTTTGATTCATTCCATTTTTTTTTTCCTTCCCCCCCACCCCTCCCACCTCATTTTTCCCTCTATACAGGGATGTATTCATATATCTTGATAGGTCATATATAAATGGAATACAATATCTCAGTTTTCTGGTTATATGTATAGTAGGATCACATCGGTCATGCAGTCATACTTGTACATGAGGTAATAATGTCTGTTTCACTCTACTCTTTTTCCTACCTCCATGTTCTTTCTCCTCCCTTCACACCCCTCTATCTAATATAAAGTAACTCTATTCTCCTAACCTCCACTTATTGTGAATTAGTTTCTGCATATCGGAGAAAATATTCAGCCTTTGGTTTTTTGGGTTTGTCTTATTTTACTTAGAATGATATTGTCTAACTCCATCCATTTATCAGTAAATGCCATCATTTCATTCCTCTTTAAAACTGAGTAATATTCCATCATAGATGTATATGTCAGAGTTTCTTTATCCATTCATCTGTTGAGGGCCATCTTGGTCATTCCATAGTTTAGCTATGGTATATTGAGCTGCTATAAATCTGGATGTGAATGTGTCACTCTTGTGTATTGACTTTAAGTCCTTTGGTTATAAACCAAGGAGTTTGATAACTGAGTCAAATGGTGGTTCCATTCCACATTTTCTTAGGAATCTCCACACTGCTCTCCAAAGTAGTTACACCCATCTGCAGTCCCACCAACAATGTATGAGTGTACCTTTCCCCCCACATCCTCACCAACTCCTACTGTTGAATTTAATCTTAATAATTGCCATTCTGATTGGAGTAAGATAAAAATCTTAGTTTTGATTTGCATTTCTCTAATTGCAAGAGAAGTTGAGCACTTTTTTTCATATATTTGTTGATTGATTGTATTTCTTCCTTGAAGTGTCTGTTCAGTTCCTTAGCCCATTTATTGATTGTGTTGTTTTTATGGTGTTAAGGTTTTTGAGTTCATTATATATCCTAGAGATTAATGCTTTATCTGTGGTGCATGTGATAAAGATTTTCTCCCAATACATGGGCTCTCTCTTTACATTATTGAGTGTTTCTTTTGCTGACAAGAGAGTTTTAGTTTGAGTCCATCCCATTTATCCATTCTTGATTTGACTTCTGGTGCTATCAGAATCTTGTTAAGGAAGTCAAATCCTAGACCAACATGGTAAAGATTTAGACCTACTTTTTCCTCTAATAGTCTCAGGGTCCCTGTTCTAGTGTCTAATTCTTTGATCCACAGTGAGTTGAGTTTTGTGCATGATGAGGTTTATTTTCATTTTCTTACATGTGACTTTCCAGTTTCCCCAGCACCTTCTGTTGAATAAGCTATCTTTTCTGCAGTGAGTGATGGTTGCACCTTTGCTTAATATGAGAAAACTGCTATTATGTGGGTTTGTCTCTGTGCCTTCTGTAGCATTGCTCTATATGTCTGTTTTGGTGTCAATACCATGCTGTATTTATTACTATTGCTCTGTAGTATAGCTCGAGGTCTTGTAATGTGATGCCTCCTGCTTCACTTTTCTTGCTGAGTATTGCTTTAGCTATATTGGCCTCTTATTTTTCCAAATGAATTTCACAATTGCTTTGTATATTTCTATGGAGAATGCCATTGGGATTTTAATAGGACTTGCATTAAATCTGTATAACACTTTAAGTATTATGACCATTTTAACAATATTAATTCTGCCTGTCCAGGAGCATGGAAGGCCTTTCCATCTCCTAAGGTCTTCTTCAATTTCTTTCTCTAGTGTTCTGTAGTTTTAATTGTAGAGGTGTTCCTCCTCTTTTATTAGAATTATTCCCCAGTATTTTATTTCATTTTTGAGATGATCGTGAGTGGGGTAGTGTTCTTTATTTCTCTTTCAGTGGATCCATTACTGATGTATAGGAATGTGTTCGATTTGTGGGTATTGATTTTATATCCTGTTACTTTGCTGAATTAATTTATTATTTCTGAAAGTTTTTGATGAATTTTTTGGGTCTTCTAAATATTGAGTCATATCACTGGCAAATAGTGAGAATTTGAGTTCTTCTTTACCTATTTGCTTACCCTTAAATTCTTTCTTAAGAAATGTCTGATTGATCTGCCTAGAATTTCTAGTACAATGTTGAATAGAAGAGATGGAAGAGGGCAGCCCTATCTTTTCCCAGTTTTTAAAGGGAATGTTTTCAATTTTTCTCCACTTAAAATGGTGGTGACGTTGTGTTTAGCATATATGGATTTTATATTGTTGAGATATTTTTCTACTATCCCCAGTTTTTCTAGTGTTGTGAACATAAAGTGGTGCTGTATTTTGTCAAATGCTTTTCCTGCATCTTTTGAGATGATCTTATGATTCTTGTCTTAAGCTATTGAAATGATGAGTTACATTTATTGATTTCCATATGTTCTAAAAACCCTGTATCACTGGGGTGAACCCACATGTTGAGATGCACTGTGTTTTTAAAATGTTTTTGTATGCGATTTGCCAGCCTTTTACTGAGAATTTTTGCATCTATGGTCATCATAGATATTGATCTGCAGTTTTCTTTCCTTGATGTGTCTTTGACTGGTTTTGGCATCAAGGGGATATTAGCCTCATAGAATGAGTTTGTAAGGGTTCCCTCCTTTCCTATTTCATGGGATAATTTGAGTAGTATTTTTGTTCATTCTTCTTTGAAAGTCTTGTAGAAATCGATTGAGAATCCGTCTGGTCCTGGGGTTTTTTTAATTGGTAGACTTTTAATGGTGTTATCTACTTCATTACTTGAAATTGTTGTGTTGAAATCCTGTATGATGTTCTGATTCAGTTTACGTACATCATATGTCTCTATAAATTTGTCAATGTCTTTGAGATTTTCTCTCTTATTTGAGCATATATTTTCAAAATAGTTTCTAATTATCTTCTGTTTTCAGTTGTGTCCATTGTGGTATTTCCGTTTTCATCACATATTTTAGCAGTTTTTATTTTCTCTCTTCTTTAGTGTGACTAGGGGATTTATCGATTTTATTTATTTTTTTCAAAGAACCAACTTTTTGTTTTATCAATTTTTTCAATTGTTTCTTTTGTATCATTTTTTTCAATTGTTTCTTTTGTTTCACTTTCATTGATTTCATTCTTATTTTAATTATGTACTGTCTTCTGCTGCTTTTGGTGTTGATTTGTTCTTCTTTTTCTAGGGTTTTGAGATGTAATGTTATGTCACTTATTTGTTAACTTTTTATTCTTTTAATATATGAACTCAATGCAATGAACTTTCTTCTTAGTACTACCTTCGTAGTGTCCCAGAGATTTTGGTATGTTGTATCGGTAGTCTCAATTACCTCTAAGTATTTTCTCATTTTATCATTCCTTTCTTGTATTATCAATTCATGATTCAATAATGTATTATTTAGTCTCCACACGTTAGAATAACTTGTATTTTATATTTTATCATTCATTTCTGATTTCAGTCCATTATGTTCTGATAGAATGCAGGGTATTATCTTCAGTTTTTTTCTGTTTACTAAGAGTTCCTTTGTGGCATAAGATTTGATCTATTTTGGAGAAGGGTCTATGTGCTGCTGAATAAAAAAGTATATTTGCTCATTGATGGATGAAATATTCTATATATACTATTAAATCTAAATTATTGATTATATTATTTAGTTGTACAGTTTATTTGCCTAGTTTTGTTTAGAAGATCTGTCCAGTTGTGAGAGAGGTGTGCTAATGTCACCTAGTATTACTGTGTTGTGGTCTATTTGATTCTTGAAATTGAGAAGGTTTTGTTTGATGTGCACACATGCTTCATTTGTTGGGGCATGAATATTTACAATTGTTATGTCTTTTGATGTGCAATTCCCTTCAACAGAATGAAATTACCTTTTCTGTCCCTTCTGATTAACTTTGGCTCAAATCCCACTTTGATAGGATGGAAACCCCTCCTGTATGTGTAACCCATAATGTGATATGTTTTTCCCCATCCTTTCACCTTCAGGCTGTGAATGTCTTTGCCTATGAGGGTAGTCTCGTGGAGACAGAATATAGTTGGGTCTTTGGTTTTCAATCCCATCTGCAATTCTCTTTCTTTTGAAGAGCTTAAACCATTAACATTCATGGCTATTACTGAGATATGACTTGTATTCCTGGCCAGTTTTTGTTTATTTCTGGCTTTTACTTGATTTGTTTTCTCCTTTGATTATTCCTTTAGTGCAGTTCCTCCCTTTGCTGAAATTCAGAGTTTTCTTCACTTTATCCTCATGGACTATTTTGTTGAGATTTTTCTGTAGAGCAGGCTTTCTAATTGTGAATCCTTTTATCTTTTGTTTATCACGGAACATTTTTATTTCATCTTCAGATCTAATACTTAATTTTGCTGGATATAAAATTCTTGGTTCGCATCCATTTTCTTTCAGAGCTTGAAATATGTTGTTCCATGACCTCCTGGCTATGAGGATCTGGGTTGAGAAATCAGTTGAGATCTGAATTGGATTTCTCCTGTATATAATTTTTTTTTTCTCTCATGACATTTAAGATTTTATCCTTATTCTGTATTTTAGTCATTTTCATTATAATGTGTCTTGGTGTGGGTATGCTCTAATTTTGTACATTTGGGTCCTGTAATCTTACTGATTTGATTTTTCATTTTACTCTTTAGAGTGGGGAAATTTTCTGATATTATGTCGTTGAAAAGATTGCTCATACCTTTGGATTGTATCTCTGCTCCTTCATCTATCATGATAGTTCCTGTATGTTATCCCATAATTCTTGGAGCTTCTGTTCATAGATTCTTGCCATCTTCTCTGCATGGTCAACTCTATTTTCAATATTAAATACTTTGCCTTCATTGTCAGAGGTTCTGTGTTCCAAATGGTCTAATCTGTTGGTGATGCTTTAAATTGAATTTATAATTTGATTTATTGAATTCTTTATCTCAAGGGTTTGTGTTGTTTTTTTCACAATCTCTAACACTTTATAGAAGTTATCTTTCACTTCCTGTATATTCTCTTTGATTTCACTCTATATACCATTCTTTACTTCACCAATCAGATTAAATATGTATATTTCTAAAATCCTTGGATATTTCTTTTAATGTGTTATAAGTGGACTTTCTTATTGGGACATATTGGTTTGTTTGTAGCATTTTATTACCCTGCTTTTTCATGTTTCTTGTGTGTTTTCCCATCCAGTTTTGTGAATCTGAGGCAGTATACATTCTACCCTGTAGACTTATATTGTCCCTGAAGATTTTCACTCTCCCACTTTTATAAGCGATACCAATATCCATAGCACCTAGTCAAACAATATAGAGCCTCAAATCTAATAGCTTTCAGCAAGGTGTCCAGTGCCCTCTCATGATAAACAGCAATGATGAGTTCAATGTCTGTCAACAATAAAATCAGAAAAATTGCCCAATTTACAATCTTAAATAGTAGACAAAGAAAGAAGTGAAACAGTGCAGGACATGATGGTCATGAAGGAGAAAGAGCAGCCAGAAGCAAAAGTCCACAGGAAACATGGAAGAGAAACCAACAGAGATTGACTGTTGGGTGGAGAAAAGATAGAATGGGAATCCAGGAAGACAGGCGAGCAAGAGGAAGAAAACATATAAAGAGAAACCAATTAAGAATTTAAGAATATACAGCAGAACTGAAAAACACCATGGATATATCACTGTCCTCAACAAACTGATGCACAAAAACACCCTGTTCCAATGTGCCGGAGATGCCAGAGAAGAAGAAAATAAATATAAAATAAATCTTGGTGGAAAATCGAACAACTCTCTGTGCCTATGTTCAAAATTTCTCAGTCCTGTTTCTGACTTTCCACAAGACTGTTTGAGCCAGTTAGGCCCTGGCAGACCCAGTCACTATCCCACCAATCTGGGTCTCAGTTTGCCTGAGTTCTACCACATTGCCATCCCAAGGTCTCAATGCCACTGGAATTTGGAGGGAGCACACCTGGAATGAACAACAGTGAGAGACAAGTAGATGCTGGCAACCCACACTCCCAGTTGAAGATCCCAGGTGCAGCAAATTCAGTGGACACACAGAAACTGAGCTTCCAGATCATGGCTGATGTCCCCAGAGAGTGGCTACTGCACCCCAAGATGACAGTGGCAGCAAAACCACTGGTGTCCCAAACCCCAGGCTCGGGTTGGTGTCTTAAAATGGATGTGACCGCATGCAACAAACTGCAGTCTTCCTGGCAGTGGACCCCTGGGCAGCTGTGGCAGTGGTTGCACAGAGGTCAATGGCAGCAGGCAGGAGGTCAGCAGAAGCTGTGACTACAGTGGTGTCAGCAGCATTGGTGGCGGTGGCTGTGGCTGCAGTTTCAGTGGCACCCAGAGGGAAGAGTTCCAGATGACCTCCAGGGAACAGCAATGGCTTTGGTGGCACCAGCAGCAGTCTCACATGGGGACAAGACCTCCAGGTTTCTTTGCAGCAGCCTCAAAACAGCTGCACCTTCCCCCACAGAGAAGACCTCTGTGTGGCCGCAGTGGTGTGTGTTGAATATCAACTCTGAAATGTGAATCCCTGTGTAGTGTGTGTTTAATTTTGTTTATACAGTGGCAGAAGAGGCTTGGTGCATGGCACACTAAGGATGCAGTGGCCTCCCCATGTGACCATAGCAGGGAATAGGCTGATCACCTGTGTCTTTGTTCCATCCATGACTATGATGGCAAAACCAGACCTGGTTGTGAAATAAAATTAGAAAAATGTTGCAGGAAGAGTTCAATGCCTGGGAAGCGGTCAGCTCCCCTTCCCTCTCTTAGCCTTTCTCCAGAAAGTCTAATAAATCACGGGTCCCTACTGTTTGCAATGCCAATAACTGCCTTAAAAGTCTGACTACTCCCTCCTGAAGTGTGATAGATGTCCGTGAAAAGCACTGTTTCTTTCTCATCTATTCTGTGAGCATACCTTATGTTAGAGACCCTGCACAGGCCTTCAGCCACATAGATTAGAATTGTTTTTTAAAAAAGAGGAAAAAGGCCCAAAGACAGATTGGTCTAAGATGATCTCAAATAATCTATCAGTATTGCAAGAAACTGTGGATAGGGGCTAGGAATTTTGGAGTGGTAATCAACTCTGTAACAGCTGGCATAAAATAAAGTTTGATTTCTCCTACTTTCCAAGTGTTGTCTTGTTGTTTGCATATCATTTTGGTGCATTGGCCAGGAAGTGATAACCATAAGGGATTTGGGGTGGGATCCACACTGGAGTCCATAGTGCCCCTCAGACTAAATGGGTTGGTGCTGCCTGGGAATTCTGGCATCTCCTTCACCTGCTGGGCCTGCACCTCTGGAGTGGCTTCTGGCATCCTGGGTACACTGGACAGGAGGTCAAAACCCCTGTGTAGTCTACTGGAAAAGATAAGTTCCCAGGAAATAGGACCATAGACAAACTTGTTGGTAAGGGCAGAAGGGGAACCTGAACACCCCCCTTGCCTACCCATGAGAGTCCCTGCAGTGTAAGGAACCCGAAAAGAAAAAGGGCTGGGAGGAAATGCTTAAATCTTATGTGTCTGTGTTGGTGTGAATGGATGAGAGACAGTGTTTTAAACCTCCCATGGGCACCTGCAGTGGGTCCACAGGTATCAGAGTCTCCAGCAGGGGAGTCATCAGTATGGGGAACTCTGAAAGTGGGGAGATAGTGTTTTAACATTTTTGAGTGTATGTGTGAGTGTGAAAATACTTGTGAAAGTTGTTCCATAGCTAATTATGGCTGTGTCATTTTGTAGTCTTCATCTTTTTCTGTGTTCAACTATATTCTTATGATGAATACACCTTTTCTCTTGAACCAATTAGTCTTGTTTTATCTATCTGAAATATATTGCTTTTCTTTTCTGCTTTTCTTTCTGATGTCTTTATTTAGATGTCTATTATTGAAGGTTTAATTCTCAAATACCCTAAAAAATTAAGTTCATGTGACTTAAATAATTAGAGATAGAAATAAAGATCTCTATAATCCCTAAGCCACATGTTTTCTTCCCCAGGTGATCAAATGATAAAGGGTGTTCTTTTGTATAAATTGCTCAAAGTATAATTAATGTCCATTGATTCTAGAATTTTTCTTAAAAAAAAGGATGACTTAAGATGTTAACTAAACATGGTTTTCATGTGTAATCTAAGTTAAAAAATGGGTAAATCAGATTGAACATAAATGTGATAAATATCATAAATATGTTGTTTTAAAACTTTTTGGTCAATAGAAAGTTTAAGATTGTTTTGTTTCTGGTCTTCATAAAAGCAAGATGATTAAGGGTTAAAATTCTACCTTCATGTATGTTCTACATACAAGAAATTAAAAAAAGAGAGATAAAAGAAAAACCCTCAAAGGATGATAAAATACTGTTGTTTTATTTGGTCCCAAAAATTCTTCAGTATTCTGACTCAACCTTTTGGACTCCTCAAGGTCAACACTCCCAAACTTCTGACTCTGGGAATGATGTCAGGAGTAAGGAAAAAAAGAGTTTGAGGTAACTGCTGAGGCCCCCACTCCTTCTCATGCCCTGTGCCCTTACTGTCCAAGCTAAGAAAAAATTTATATGTACAAAGTCCTTGTTTTTATGATTCTTTCTTGTATATCTGTTTTTCATATTTGTTACTGGGCCTTAGTATGTGGGTCATATTATAGCAATCTTGCCTGTAGACTGAAAAAAACTTGACTGAATGGGTGACCTATAGGTATGGGCCTATTTAAGAGAAACATGTATGTTGGTCATCATCTGGCCTTTAAATGATATTATAGATAATTATATGATCTTACAGATAAAGTTGGTTAGTCAGGGGTAAAATATATGAGAGAGATTCTGTAAGTACAGACACTTATTCAGTTGCATGGTAAGGAGTCTGAACACTCAGGTACTAAGTTAAAGGTTTCAAAATACACTGCATCTGGTATACAAGGATAAGAGGAAAAAAAATACAAACTTTAAGAAAAAGGATGTAAGTCCTTTAAACCCAGTACTGGCACTCCCAGTATCATTTATCATCCTGATCCAGGCAACCTCAGATCTTCTCACTGTGGTCAAGGACGCCAGCCCTAACCTGAAAAAAAAAAAGTGCCAAAAAGTTGCCTGGACTATAGAAAAATTGACCGGAGAACATGGCCTCTCCCCTGCCTTCCAGGCCCTTTTCCCATGGGGGATGGAAGCTGCTGACCACGAAGGATGTGGCAATAGGTTTCAGCACTGTTAGCTTATGACCTGAGGACAGGAATAATCTCCCCTTTTAAGATCTGACAGGACACCCCATTTGACCAGGGGACATCTATCACTAGGGCAAAGCAGTTCTTGCTGTAAGAGTATCCCATCAAACTAAATGCCTGGGGAACTGACAGAAAAAGTAACTGTACCCAGAAAAGAAAACAGCAGGAACTAAGGCCGAACATGTGTTCTGTAGCCAGTGATTTCAAAGGGCTCTTTAAGGAAGCCTTAGAAAAGGATGGAAAGGGCCTCCTTCATTGCATATTAATATGCCTAGTATAAGAGAAAGTCCCAAAGGAGCCTCTGGGCACAATTGACTGTGAAAAACTCACTTAAAGTTGATGACATTATGATGAAGATAATGGAGAGAGATCAGTCTCAAAAATATTCTGTGCTCCAAACCCTTTACTGCAACCTGTGAAAAAGATTAAGGAAGAGTTTTTGTATGTACTAGATTTCTGATCCCTCTCCTGGGATATAATTTGTTATGTAAGTTAAATGCATAGATACAATTTATAAGAATTGCTTCAAAATATAAATTTTAAAATGGACCTTAACTAAAAATAAATAAATAAAAAACAAAATAGTTAAAAGTATGGAAACATATTAGAAGGTTAATGAAATATTCCTAAGTGAAAAAGTATTTTGTCTGGTAAAGTGGTATTCTAGTGCTAAAGTCCAAGTTGAGAGGGCAGAACTAATGGTAAAGCAAGTTAAAAATACCTAAGTATGTCACAGAAAGTCTGCAGAAGGTAGATCTCAAAAAGTGTGTGTTGGTGATTAAATTGGCTTTAATTAACACAATTGGTTGTTTAAGCTTTAATACCCTGATATGAAACAGAGTCTCAAACATTGATTTGCTCTTATCCATCAAAGTAATTTTCTTGTATTTGTATTTGTTAGGTTTTATTATTTAGGGAAACTGAGTCTTAACAAAATTAGGATTTGTACCTGTTTAAAGTCTTAAGTGATTACTTTGTAACTGGTTAAACTAACCTTTGTTATTTCAGTTATAACAGTGTAGTTGACACCCAAAATATGTGACTAGGTATATGTTTGCATGTGAAAACTGTATCAGTCTAGGCCTTGTCTGAGTGTTATGTGAAAGTCTATAAAATGAGGAGCTGGGGTGGTGGCTCAGTGGTTGCTTAACATGTGTGAGGCACTGGGTTTGATTCTCTGCACCTCATATAAACAAATGAATAAAATGAAGATCCACCAATATCTAAAAAGTTTATAAAATGAAAGTGTGTGTAAGTTTATGGGCAAGATAACCAATAAGTACTCTCTTTTATATAAGGCCTTAGAAGGGCCACACTGTCATATAAATACCTGTATTATATCTGTTTACTTTGTTTGAATAAGTCAATTTTGAATCATTAAAACTGTTTCCTAAATGTATAAGAGATTTAAGGCTATCCATTGATTATTGTTAACACATGCAGTCCTATGATTATCATTACCATACACTCTAGATTCTAAATTATATTTTAATAGTGAAACTTAAGTGAAAAACTTAGGAGAAAACTTTGACTAGTTGATGTTCTCCAAACTCAAATTATCTGTAGGAAAAGACTCAGATTTGTATAAAATAATAAATTAACTTGATGTTTACTCATGTCTTTCGATGTTTTATAGCTGGATAAAGTAACTGCTTGTCAGTAAGTTATATGTAGAAGTTTGTGTAACTCTTTGCACTGGAATGGAAATTTAAATGCATTTTTGGAAGAGAATAAGGAGAGTCTGACCTGTTTAAAGGTGATAAAGTCTTTAAGAAATGTTTTAAAAAGAAGTAAAGTTATGTATCAGAAATAAAACATCTTACTTAAGTTTTGTTAAGAGGCCATCACACCTGAGTCAATACTCTGCCTCTCACCTTATTCCATGTTAAGATAACCACTCAATTTCATTTAAAGTTAAATGTATAAGATAGATTTTTGATATAAGTATTATTTTAATCATAAAATAAAAATAATACATACTTAATTAAAAGTTTAGGATTACAAAATTAAATTTTTGTTTCATACATATAATAAAATCCAAATATGTTTTTACTTTTGTTAATTTTATTTTACATTTTCTTTTAAACTTTATAACTGTTGTCTGTTAGTACTTTACAGAAGCACAGCTTCTTATATATTAACCAGAGTTAATTTGAGATAATGAGTGATCAGCTATTTGGTAGAAAATATATAAGATTGATTTCCAGTATAATACTGACCCCAATTAAATGAAAGGGGTAAATAATTATAAAATTGTAGACATTAAAGTAAAACCTAGTAATCCTACTTTTAGACTGGTAAAACTGACCTGTCAGATTAATAATATAAAAATTTAGATACTAAAGATAGGGCCAATATTTGGTTCTTGCCCTCTGAGGTCAGCTTGAAATGAGGGAACAACAGGAAATTCTCTGAAGACTTTACAACTCTGAGCCACAGAGTTGTAAAGGTCTCCTGATCAGAGAGATCAATGGGACCCTAGATAAGAGGAAGTCAACCAGAGCACATTCTGTAAAGAGGAGGGTCACTGGAAAGGGAAATGATTCTCTAATGTTTCCATGGGAAGCCATATATGCTCAGAAAAACTTGACCTATCCTAGCAGATGGCACTAGAGGAACTAAGTGACTTCTCACAAGTTCCCAAGAGTGATCCCTTGAGGAATTTCAGTTGATTCTTAACAGTGGATAGGGACAAAGTCAATTTTGACCAAGTTGGTCTTAAACACCTGACAGGAGAGTTACAAAGTAGAGCCCCTCAATGACCAGTATTCACAGCTAAGGTGGATAATTGATAGCAAAGGGTTTAGAGATCACCAGGAAGTTACAAGTAACTATGTCAGGAAACCCACCTACAGTGGATCAGGTGTTGCCAGTTGCTCTTCTAATAATTAGGCAAACAGAATTCTCCCTTAATGAGATTCCCTCTGGGCACCCTCCTCTCATTATAAGAGGTATATATAAAAAGATCTAAAATTAAAAAGCATTATGCCCACCCCTTTAAACCAGGAGATGCTAATTTTTTTAAGTAATAATAAAGTCAAGTCCAATTCCTAATGCTTCTTTAGAGGGGTCCCTTGACATCTTTTCATCCAGCCCTAATACAGTAATGGTAGACAAGGTGACGCCTTGCATTGATCACAGCAGGGTAAAAGTAGCCTCTGATGTTTGGGAGTGCATTTTTGATCCAGCTGCACATGGCAAGTTGACCATCCAAAATAAAAAAGCTACAAGCTGAAAGCGCTCAAAGACAAAAACCTGCTTTATTTACTGTGGAAGGTGACTACTCTATGCACAGCAGAAGCTTGAGGAACCAACTGCTACCCAGAATAAATGGACTACTCTAATGTTCTGCATTGGTCTATTTTACTGTCATACTCCTCCTGGCACTCCTGTTTATGACCTGAATCCTTAACATACTGACCTGATTTATCTCCTCCTGCTTACAGGTCAGAAAATTACAAATGGTCCCCTGGAGTTACCAGTGGATTAAATCAGAGGACAAGGACAGAGGTGATGCCATTAAGAGGTTTTAAAAGGGCATCAAAGGGTGAAAATATGATGGCAAAACCAGAACTGGTTGTGAAGTGAAATTACAAAAGTATTATGGGAAGAGTCCCATGCCTGGGGAGGGGTCAGTCCCCTTTTCTCTCCTAGCCTTTCTCCAGGAACCTAATTACCCATGTGACCCTACCTGTTACATTGTCAATAACTGCCCTAAGATTCTAACTACTCCCTCATAAAATGTAATAGATGTCTATGAAAAGAACTGGTTTTTCTGATCTGTTCTGTGAGCATGCTTTATGTTAGAGACACTGCACAAGGCCTTCAGTCACATAGACTAGAATTTAAAAACAAAATAGGAAAAAGCCCCAATTATAGAATGGATTTAAGTTGAAGTAAAATAACGTATAAATATTGTGAGAAATTGTGGATCAGTTCTCAGAATTTGGAGAGCTAATCTCTAAACCCGCTGGTATAAAATAAAGTTTGGTTTCTCCTACTTTCTGAGTGTCATCTTGTTGTTGCCAGGTCTTTGTTCAATCCATTACTATACTTCTCTTCATCCAGAAGAGTGTTCCTGTGTGGGAGACTCCAGCAGCTGCAGCAGAAGAGGCCTCAGCAGGATTTCACCCCACCTCCGGCAGAGCTTGGAAACTCACCAGATAAACAGTGCAGGCTGAGCATCCCTTGCCCCAGAAATGATTGGGAATGGAGTGGTTTTGCTTCCAGAACTTTTCAGATTTTTAATATTTCAATGTATATAGTGTTTCCATTTGGAGATGAGAGCCTCATGTAAACATGAATCTATGTCTCATACGCATCTTAGACCTGAAGGTGATTTCACCCCACTGTGTATGTACAAATGTTTTGCCTGTGATTTGACATAGGAGGTCAGGTGTAAAATTTTTCTTACATGGTACCATGAGAGTGATCCAAGTGTTTCATCTTTTAGATTGTTGAATTAAGGATGCTGACTGAATCTCCTATACCCCTTTAGGCCATCTCAGGTACAGCTCCTTTGACACTCTGGAATTCATGACGAAGAATCTAAGCTGAAGTTTGTGACAGCAGGGAGTGTTTTGATCACAGTTTGTTGCCATTTAAATAAATATGGGCAGGGAGGACCCTGCTGGGTTTTCAGGAAACTCCTGATATTGTTTTCTGATCCAGGTGTGGAACATGGCTGTGTCCACTGTGAAAATTCATAAAGCAGGAACAGTTTGGGATATTTGGCAGAATAATACACAGGAGATTTAACAATTAAAAGAGATGGTATACTTGAAGGAAAGATGACCCTAGGCTGACACCTGGATTGAATAGAGAAGATGAAGGAAAAAGGTGATTTTCATTCCTCAAAAGTATCATGAAAGAAAGAAGGCAGAGAGGGTTGGGGAATTTCTAGCAGACATCTCACACATGCTGACAAGGAGTGACAAAACCAAGGGACACACAGCAGGTGGTAGAGGGTGTCACTCACTGAGGGACAGTTCCTAAGCTGAAGGTATTTGGTGCACATCCACATGGCACTGTGATTGATGGAGCAGCAGGAGGAAGCAGAGATTGTAAAAGCATGTGTAGGAAAGTAATTTATTCAAAGGAAACAAGTAATTCTGGTGTTAGGTGTCATGATTACCCAAACAAAGTTAGAAAACAGTTCGAATATGAGCTATAAAGTGTGTAACCAAAACATAAGAACTTATGGCCACGCAGATATCATCCATGAGCCACAGTGGTGGTAAAAGGAGGCAAGGATCCACCTACATATCACCTGTGAGTCATTCTGAGGATCTGAGTGAAACCCTGACTTCAACAGAACAAGGACTTCAAGGTAGGGGAGCTGAAAGTGAAGAAAAGGGGTGTGGGGCAAAGACTCTGCAAAGAACATGAGGACAGCACAGGGGAAAGTGTTTCACTGCCTCCAATGGGGAATTACTGAGAGAAGACAAATGTCAACCCAGAAATGATACATTGTGTCCAGGTAGGAAACCCCTCTTCCAAATCTGAATGGTATCACTGTGGAAAGGTTTCTCCAGACATCAGAGATGACCCCAGTCAGCTCACTGCATGTTCAGGAGTGATTCTCCCTGGCCTCCCAATTCTCCTCTCCAATTCTTTGGTAGAGCTCTCCTCATATTACAGATAGGATTCCTGCACCAGGAGGAGCCTATGTGGTCCCTTTGGTATCATGTCTGTTTTAGTCAGCTTTTTTGCTGCCCTGACTATAAGATCTGACCAGAACAATTTTAAAGGAGGAAATGTTTATTGGAGAACTCACAGTTTCATAGGTCTTAGTCTATAGAAATCCTCAGGGCTCAAGGTGAGGCAGAATATCATGGCAAAAGAGTGCAAATAGGAAAGCATCTTATATCATCAGAAAGGAGAGAGAGAGAGAGAGAGAGAGAGAGAGAGAGAGAGAGAGAGAGAGAGAGAGAGAGAGAGAGAGAGAGAGAGAGAGACTCCACTCTCCAGATACAAAATAGATATCTTATAGCCATGTCCACAATGAGCTACTCCCTCCAGTCACTCCCACACACCTCCAGTTACCACTCAGTTAATCCCATCATCAGGGACCAATTCACAGATTAGGCTAAGACTCCCACAATCCTATCATTTTTCCTCTGATCCTTCTTGCATTGTCTCATGCATGAACTTTTGGGGCACACCTAATATTCAAGCCGTAACAATGTCTTATGTCCTCAGGACACTGGTGTACATCCAAGCCCTAAAGTGGTTACTGAAAATGTAAGGTGGGCAATGGGCATTGGTGGGATACATAGAAGCATTTTCTTAGTGTAGTACATATTAATAGAAGTATGATACAAGCTCCACATTAAATTCTGCATTTTTTCCTAACTGTAATTTTTAAGTCCATAAGAAATTATAAGAAGTAGTATGACTAGTAGGAACAAAAATAATCATTTATTTCAAAATATAATGTAATTGTGTAAGCAAAGTGAAAAAAAAATCAATGTCATCTGCACATTTCATTAAACTGAGCTTTCTAACTCCAAGTGCATTTCACATTTGTAGAATATCTCAACTCACACTAGTGTCATATGAAGTACTCAAGGGCAACATGGCCTTCTTTTGCCAATGTAAGTCATTAGAGACCATACCCTGTTGCAGACTAAAGCCTAGGGCATCATATCAGTCATCAAATGCACTTTGAGAACCTCTTAGTCTCATCATTGAAGAGAATTAATTGAATTGAGAAATAATTTTATTATTTTTCATAAGCAAAAATGGGCAGATGGTTGGGTAGCATGAAGATAGAGCTACAATGACACTCTGCAGCCTTGTGATTTTGTTTCGTGTATAAAATGAGTAAAGAGTCAGACAGTTGTTTGAGAAATATGAGAACACAAAGCAACCTACAAGCAGGAGGATAGTGCGGGTGGCTTTGTTTTCAGGAGATGACTGGGAGGAGATGCAGGGGCTGTGGATGTGCTGGGCTCTCCTGCGGTGTCTGTAGAGCAGGCTCACCATGTACAGGCTGGTGCAGATCATGAGGAGCACAAACACCAGATCATGAAGCAAGATGACACTCATATATATCCCTGAGTTCTGATTTCCAAACTGCCTGGTTTGACAGTATGCATTAACATAGCCATGACCAACCTGAGTGAAATTTCTACTTGATGTGATAGTTTTGATAATTTGGATGTAGATGAGCATGTTGATGACCCAGAAAAAAAAAGCAACAAGGGATACATGTATGCATGGAACTTAAATTTAAGCCACACCAACTTAGAGTTATTTAGACTGACTGTGATGGCTTGAAATGCACTCAGGAGAGAGGTGGTGCATATGGAAACACCTCGGGTCACTCTGAATGAGAACAAAACTGTCTGACAACCAACTTCATCCAAAAACTGCCTTACTCCCAAGGTTGATGCAATATCTGGTATCAGGGTGAATATGATGTTTAGAATGTTCACAAAGAGCAACTGTGTAACAATGAGATCTATGTGCTTCTTCAGATGGGGTTTAACTAAGAAGATGTATGCATATAACATGAAAAGCAAGGTGTTCCCCAGGACGCCAGTACACAGCTCAGAGATGAGGAAAACCCCAAAGATTGTGTCACTTGGAATCATCATCATCGTCTTATTATCGTTTAGTGCTGAGGATAAAATCAGGCCTTGGCACACCCTAGGCAGTTGCAGAGGTGCAGTACCTCTGAGTTGCAAGCAGAGCCCAGGATCATTATCTTAAAGATGTGTTTGAAGTTTTAATGAGGACAATGGGCCCTGTAATGATAAATGAATAATCATTTAGGTTATTTTTTAAATATAGATTGTTCACAAATATTGAGAATTCAGGGAGAGAAAAGAGTGGTGAAATGTTCAGTTCTCTGAGTTTTAGGGCCTGGATAGACACTTCCAGGGCCTGGATTTCAGACCAGAGCCTGGATTCCAGGACTCCTGGAAACAGCAGATCACAGAATGAGGCAGGGAAAGAAGGTGGGATTCAAGCCACATCACTGTCTTCTAGAATACTGAGCAGGGAACATGAGGCCTGTGTGAAGGGCAAGTGTCCAAGGTATCTGGCAGGTTTTCTTCTGAGCCTCAGACTATGTTTCATCTTCAGCCCATGTTTCTGTAGTGTCACCTAGCTGAAGAGCATGCTCCTTCTAAAAGGTGGACTACCCAGTGTACTTCAACTTCTGCCTTGGAGATTTCAGGGCACACACCACTCCTCCTTGTCAATAACTTCTGAACAATCAGGCAGCACAGTGTTTCCTACATGGGGACTTTTCACCTCCCTCCCTAATCATTGGTCAAACAAGAATGATCTGTGATATTTGTGAATCTCACAACTTCTGCTGAGCTAGAAACATGCAGAATTTCAAGCTCAATATAGGTCAGTCCTCAGGACAAGTCTCTGGACACAAATTTCCAGCAGAATCTGCCCACATACCATGGTTGATGAATCCAGGCTAACAAAAGGCCCCTGTATCCTGAGGCCTGAAATATGTAGAAAATCCACTCTTTGGTCTTAATATTGCTGAATGCTTGTTGTGGATGCAAAATTAATAGATTCACAACTGTAAAATGCAGCAGAAATGATATGACATTCTTTCAGGTTACTATCTAAATTGATGAAGTTATTGTCTCAAATGTATTTTTTGTATTTTGGACTTTATTTCACTACTTATTTTGATTGGGGATACTTTCTTCCACTGACCCAGTTGACTCTTCTCCCGAACCATACATAGATTTTATTCCCTGCTGGACCTCTGGTCAATACCATGTTAGGCTCCACTCTGATCAAGTGCATGAGAACACTCTCAGGTCATCCCAGGCTGCACTTTCACCACAAGCCCTGCCTTGGCATGATCTGCATTGTAATGATCCCACCCTCATTACACTGTTAAGGGAGCAGCACTCAAATTATTTATTGAACACCCACAGTGTTTGAGCACTATTCCTCCATAGGCTCATTTGTGCCTTCCACCAATTATGCAATTTAGGTTAAAGAGTTAAAGTTGTTTAAAATCATGATTCTTTTCATGTTTGTCTATGGTGATCATACTCTGATTTTTAAAGTTCGTGGTGTTTTGAATACATTTTCTGATAGTTTCAGTGATACCTGATTATTTGTAATATGCCACTTTCTCTAAGCATGCCCCCCTTACTTGTAGGCAGAGATCTTACCTCAGCCATTTTCTCTCCTTCCAGGGTACCTGCCCCTAGCTATTCTAAGTCTTTTATAACTTGATAATCCAGACCTATTCACAATATTCCTTCAGTATCAGTGGAGATCAGACTCCCTCCTGCTGGAGGTAGGAGGTCAGGGATTATTCCCAGCCTCTCATCTTGGAATGAAAATCCATCTGCACAGCCTGGATGGATGAGGGTTATCAGATTCATTGCAGGTGAGAGGATAGGGGACCATAGCAGTGAGAAGAGCATCCTGGGGCCTGAGGATGTTCACGTACACCACTCTTAACCTCCCAGGAGGGAAAATTAACAGAGAAACGGACAATGTCAGTCTAAAACCATGATAGGACCCAGATGGGTTGCAAAGCAGAGGAACAGGGTGTACACAATGGAAACAGTAGGAAAGGAATTTAAACCTCTTGCTTAGATGCTGTCAGCCCCACCAGCCCACACGGAGGGGAGATCAAGAACTGTTGTCAGATATTTTACTTTTGATAAGAGCATGAAATTAAAGTATCCTTCACAGAACAATCTGTAAATGGGTGTATTAATTACATCATTTCACCATTTGATAATATTTAAAATAAACAAATATGCATCAAAATGAGACAAATTATGGGAAAGACATGAAGTTCCTTGGAAGTCTAGCATGTAAAATCAGAGAAAGTCACTAATCACATTTCTGAGAAAAAAACTGTTTTAAAAGTTTGAGCTTAAGTACACATATTATCAACATATATAAAGCAAAAACATGGGTCGTTAATATACCACAGTGGAAGATTTTAGTCAGATCATTCCACACAAAGGGGTATGCACAGGTATATCAGAATATAGTTAATAAATCATGTCAATTCACTCTTTACTGTTTTATAGAGGATTACAATGGCAGTCACTGGAAAATACTCACCATTCAGCTTGCAGCACTTGTGAAGCAAAATTAATCTCAGGTTACTATTCTAATAAAATTAATGTCTATTACTATTTAATAGTGTGTGTGTGTGTGTGTATATATATATATATATGTATATATATATATATATATAAATTTAAAGGTTGTTATGAAAACACATAAGTCTGAGTTGAGTTGAAAGGGAGAAAAAAATGAAATATAAATAAATGAATATCAATTGAGTCATTGAAAATGAATATGAGAGCATGAGAAAAATCAGAGAGCACAGGAGACCCAAGATTGTTGTGGAGTTGAATGGCAATTTCATGTAGGTGTTACGAGAAACCTCAAGATCTTCACATCAAGAATGTTTGTCAGAGACTTTAAACAAAACTCAATTTATACAATGAAAGATAAACAGAGATATAACAGATCCTAACATACACAAGAAATGAAAGAATGATGATAGAACAGGCACGAGTGAAGGAAAAGAGAATTATAGTTAGAAACTAAGACAGGAACATACAGGAAAATTATAATAGAAATGATAGAAAGATTTGAAAATGACTCAATTCTCCTTGCAGAAGCTCAATCAGAGTAAAGGGTATGTGCAAAAGGACTTACTACCTCTCTCTTGAGTCTGAGTGCTGCTGGTTCCTGGCTCCAAGCAGTTGGCCTCTTCAACAGGGTGAGCCTGTTGGAATGGCTGGGTCTCAACAGCACAGCCTGTGTTTCAGGGACAGAGGACAGGACATCTCCTCCCAGGGGACATCAATCACCTTATCCCCTGCTGCCTCAATGACCTTGTTTACCAGGAATCATTTTGATGCACACAGAGGAAGCAACAAGTCCTCTCCCAAATGCACAGTGACTCTCTGGGTGTAACTGTTAGGTTACTAATTAGGAGTCCTCAGTCATCATTTGAGGATGTGTTTTCCCTGCATAAACTGCTTCAAAAGTAAACTTGAAGACCTAGAAAGCCACTAATGGTTTCCATGCAACTAACGGAAATGACCACAGCCCTTGATCCAAGCTGACCCTGAGCAGGATACCAGAGGACATGCTGTCTGCTCTATGGGAGGACACTGTGCCTGCTGCACCCATTACAGTTCACACTATAATGCCATAAACCCCAATTATTCTATCTAACTCTTCCACATTTGTACTTCTGCATTGTTTAAAAGCATAGAATGATCTTCTTTGGAAAAATACTAACATTTAACTTTAAATTTAAAATTTGCTTCCACTTCTACAAAGGATCCAGAAAGTCACAAAATGTCATTACCACAAACTAACCCTCTTGGAGATGGAGGGGTTACAATTATGTATCCCATGAAATCTTTATGAACTCCTACACTCAACCTTAGTAAGGTGCTAACAAGGAGTTTGTGAACAATGCCCAGTGGACATGTGTGCAATCCTGTAAGTACATTCTATAGCTAGACCTGAATAGCACTGCTAAGACCATGAGTCAGCACTGGCACCTGAGTTCCCAGAAAATGTCAACAAATATATAGAACACCTCCAATGTATTAAATATTAAGCATAAATAAGATCAAGTGTTTTGAACTAAATGTTCATGTCCAAAAAACCAACAATTATTCAGAATGTAAGTTTGAATGTTATGGTAGTATTAAAAGTGGTATAATCAAAATGTTCACAGTATTAAACATACTGTGGTTGAACATATACCTTCCACTCAGAGGTCTCCAGGCCAGATGTGACCTGCTACTGAGGTCCATGTTGTCCCAACCTGGATTTTGCATTCTGGTGAAACTGTTTTTAGAAAATGCCCCTCTCCAGGCTCTGCAGCAGAGAGTGGTTTGTAGACTAAACTTCCTGGTCCATGTGTTCAACTTTGGGCTACCAAACCTCCCCTTGAATCAGCATAACACTTAATACACACTAAACAATGAGTTCAAAAATAAGTTCAACTTATTTGCCACCAAAGTTAGAGAATTACAAAATTGCTTCAACAAAATAAAACTTTTCACATATCAATAAAAACACTTGCTGATATTTGAATAGTGAATATAATCCAAGCAATAGAGGATATGAAGAATAAACAAATGGAAAACTTACAGTTCAGCATCTACATACCAAAGACATTCCTCATAAAACTAGAAAAGAACAGTCCCAAATGCATTTGGAAGAATGAGACCCATCATAACCAAAGCAAATTTGAGTCAAAAGAGGATGCTGTAACAGAATGAAATTTAACCTTTTTCTGTCACCTGCATGAAATTCAACTCAAAGGGATCAAAGACTTAAGTAGTAGAACAGAGACCCTGCACCTACTAGAAGAAAAAGTAGGCCCAAATCTTCAACATGTTGGCTTAGAATCTGAGTTTTTTGACAAGACCCCTAAAGTGCAAGAAGTTAAATCAAGAATCAATAAATGGAATGAATTCAAACTAAAAAGCTTCCTCTTAGCAAAAGAAATAATCAATAATGTGAAGAGAGAGCCTATAGATTGGGAGACTGTCTTTACCACATGCACCTCAGATAAAGTATTAATCTCCAGGATATATAAAGAACTTAAAAAACTTAACACACACACAAGAGAAACCCCACAAATAACCCATTCAATAAATGGACTGAGGAAATGATCTGACACTTCACAGAAGAAGATATACAATTGACCAACAAATATATGAAAAAATGTTCAACATCTCTAGCAATTAGAGAAATGCAAATCTAAACTCCTCTAGAATTTCATCTCACACCAGTGAAAATGGCAATTATCAAGAACATTAGCAACAATAATTCTTGGTGAGGATGTGGGAGGAAAGGCACACTCATACAATGCTGGTGGGACTGCAAATTGGTGCAACCATTATGGAAAGCAGTATGGAGATTCCTCAGAGCACTTGGAATGGAACTCCCATTTGACCCAGCTATCCCACTCCTCAGTTTATACCTAAAGGACTTAAAATCAGCATACTATAGTGACACAGCCACATCAATGTTTACAGCAGCTCAATTCACAATAGCTAAACTATGGAATCAGCCTAGATACCCTTCAACAGATGAATGGATAAAGAAAATGTGGTACATATACACAATGTAATTTTACACAGCCTTAAAGAAGAATGAAATTATGGCATTTGCTGGTAAATGGATAGAGTTGGATAGTATGCTAAGTGAAATAAGCCTAACAAAAAACAAAAGGCCAAATGTTTTCTGTAATATGCGAATGCTAATTCACAATAAGTGGGGGGCACTAGGGAAGAATAGAGTTATTTTAGATTATGTAGAGGGGAGTGGAGAGAAGAGAAGGGTATGGGGGTAAGAAGGATAGTAGAGACACTATTACCTCATGTACACATATGACTGCATGACCAATGTGTTCCTATAATATGTACAGTCAGAAAAATGAGAAATTATACTCCTTTTACATATGATTTATCAAAACACATAAATGCATCTATTGTCATGTATAAATAATTAGAACAAGTAAAAAATTTTAAAAATTGAAATAAAAAGGGATGCTGGCGATACTGCAATATCAGACCTCAAATTAGATTACAGAGCTATAGTAACAAAAACAACACAGTTTTCTGTGCTGTGAAGATGAATAGAATAGACTAGAAAACAAGGACAAACACACATAGGTATGGTTATGTCATACTAGACAAAGGTGCTCAAAAAATACTTTGGAGAAAGAAAATCTTTTTAACAAATGGTGTTGGGAAAACTGGATATTCATATGTAGAAGAATGAAACTTGAATATGACCTCCCGTCTTGCAGAAAAGTCAACTAAAATGGATCTAAGACCCAGGAAATAGGCCAGAAACTTTAACTGCTAGAAGAAAATACATCCCCAGAACTCAGATCTGTGGGCATAGACAATGTGTCACTGTAGGGTGTGCCAGGCTAGCTCAAGGATGGGTAAGAGCCAACGGAGTCATAACCCAGACCCCAGGGGTTGGGTAAAAGCAAGCTTGTGATGAAAAACCTGCAAACTCATTTATTGCAGGAGAAACCATACATTTTATAGACTTTTAACCCAATCACAATGTGCCACGGGGATCAGACAACCAGGCCCCTATACAGGATCCCTTGGTAACACTAGGTAAATTTGGAGACAGTTGTTTACTTTCCTAAGTGACCAGAGTGGAATGCTCCTCTCTGTAGGTATTCCTGATGGGTGTGAATGTGTGAAGGTTTTCCTTACACACTTGAGGCATTCCCAGCTGCTAGCCATGACTTAGGATTTCTCCCAACATTTCCCCCATTTTTATTAATTTGGACAAGGTGTTCCTTCAGGAGGATGTGATTGACCTGAACCTTCATGAGTCTTTTCTTGAAAATGGACCACAAACATTTAGGAACTGCAAGAATTATAAGGAAGAGTATACAGACTAGTCCTAACCTTATCAGATCTGTAGGATTCAGCATGTTTTTTAGCTTTGACCATATTTATTGTATTGTAATGGTATCAAATTGATTAGCCCTGATTTTTGTCATGTTTGTGACTTCCTGTTCAATGAGGCATGTTACAGTGAGAAATTTTTGTGATGATTCAGCCTTCAGTTGTTGCACAAGTAAATCTCTGGCATGTGTAAGGTTACAAACAGTAGCATCTGTTGTACAAACAGATGAAGACTGAGTGATAATAGCACACCAAAAACTTTCTGTTACTATTAAATAATCTATTTGCTGTTGTTGTATGTCTATTTGTGCTTGTAAATTGTGTATGCCATCAATGGTAAGTGGGGCTAATAATGAAAGGCCATAGAACAAATCATAGGAGGTGCGTATAGTTTGTTGAAGGGCAGCAGTGGTGGATCCAGACTGGATTAAGGCAGCAGTGGAGGCAGCTGTGGCAGTGGTAGAAGCAATCCATGTGTCAGTTATGGCAGCAGAGATTCCAAAGTCTGGTTGTCTGCAGGATCCAGTTGATGGTTGTTATGAGAGTGATTCTGTTAACGTGATAGGGAACATTAGATCTGTGTAAGTAACCATCCTATACAGAAATGAGGGGCTATGAACCATGATATGAAGTGGAATATTAATATCCAGATGGTTAGCAAGAGCACAGCTTAATTGTGTACAGTTAATCATGATACCTGCAGGGTGGTCGAATTGAAGTTTGAAACTTGAATAACATAAAATGGAGGATGTAAAAACACTTTATCTTGCTGGTGGTAATGGCCTTTATCTCCATATTCTGTGGCATTCTGGAATTTCAGAGGAGAAAGGTCTGTGCAAGTGTACTTGTTGCATAGGGTTTTTATGCCAAAGGGGTTACTAGCACTATCAGCCTCGAAGTGAAATACTGTGGCTGCAGATGAATCATTGAATGATAGATCAGTGAAGACCACAGGAATGGCTGCATCATGATAAGTCAGCGTTCTGTTAATTCCCGTTATGCAGGGTCCATGGCATAGAACACAAGGTGGAGGGTAATTAAATGTATTAGGTTTGGAGCAATCAGGAAGGGTACATTTTGGCTTCATTGAGTCATTGGGGGCATCTGGATAGAGATCTGTCTCCTCAATATTCTCTAGTGGTCCCTGAAAGTAAATGGGATTAGCCAGTGTAGGACCATCAAGGCGGATTTGTTGGAGTTCTGATGACTTAAGTCACACATCTTGCATCTTTCTAGGGATTCTATGTCATTCAGGAGAAAAGGATGTTATTAGTCCAGCAATTCTGTAGAAAGTTGCCTCCATTACTTGGATAATTGAATTGGATGTGATCATCAGTATGAAGTGATGTATTTGTAAAAGTTGTGTTTATAAGCAAGAAACTTAGAGAATTCTTTATATCAATGCTGATGTTAATGGGTGACTTTGTTGGGGCATTTGGCATAGTGGAAAACCTAGGAAATGAAGGAGCCTGATTATGGACCATCTGAAGTACAGGGGTTGATAAACAAGTATCGAAAGGTGGGGGGGGAGAACTTACCTGTGTGGTACTTACCTGAGAGTTAGCACACATGTGTAAGAATAGAATGCTTGGGCTATGGTCCCCAGATGGTGATATCACCATGGCTTGTGTGGCTAATACCTTTATGTCACCCCATGTTATCTTGTGGGCTCTCCAATGTGGGGGCCATCAGCATTGTTTCTTGTCCAATAGGCTTAAACTTTGGAATGTGGCTAGTGGTGGCTGGCTTGATATTTCTGGCTGGTATCCAAATGGGGTTAGGAGTGGACTCTGGGAAAACATAAGCAAACCCTCATCCCTGGGTGATAAGAGGGTGTGGTGCTTGCCATGTTCCTGTGAGTGGGTCTTTCCAGTGCATTAGGGGTGAGGGGGTCAGAGAAGGAAAGGAGCCCCAATGTTTATATGCAGGGCTCAGTCTGTTGTTATCAAATGTGAGAAAATTAAGTGTAAATAGAATGTGTGTGAGTGTGAGGTTAGGATCCAGGCATATAAGAATGTCCTATTATTTTTGCAATGTTTCCTTTAATGTGTGATTGGTCCTTTCAATTATTCCTTGCCCTTGTGTGTTATATGGAATACAGTTGAGTGGGAAATATCCCATGATGTTAAGAACAGCTGGAAGCTGGAAGAGGTATAGGAAGGCCCCTTATCAGTTTTTATGGCCCAAGGAACTGCCATCGTTAATATAGCCATTTCTATAGCTTTATTACATTTGAATATTTTTTCCCCAGACTGAGCAATAGCAAAGTGAGCTTGGAATAGGTGTCCACAATATGTACATATGACATGTACATATTTTAATTTGCCAAATGAAGAAATATGTGTAACATCCATTTGCCAGAGCTTGTTAGGGGATAGGCCTCTAGGATTACCTCCTTAAGGTTGTAAGAGACCATGTGGTGCCATAGGAGCACAATGTTTACAAGCTTGCACCATGTGTTTACATTGTGCCAAAGTGAGTTCAGGAAACAAAACCTTCAAATTGCTAACTGAAATGTGTAACTTAGTATGTAATATGTGTGCTTGCTCTAAGGCACTCAGAGAAATGGAGTAACATGAGATAAGTCTGTCTATTTTATCATTACCCTGAGCAATGATCCCTGGCACATTTGTGTGGGATTGTACACATGCACAAAACATAATATACCATGAAAACTATCTGCTTTCAGTAAGTTCTTTTAAGGTGTGGAGGGCTTGATCAATGGGTTTATTGGTTGGTCTGAACATGGAAAAGGGGAGTGTTTTTTGCCACTTGTATAGTGTATTTGTTGTCAGAAAATATATTAATGGGGGTTTCTGGGCATAGAAGAAATACTTGAATTACAGCTCTCAATTCACCTAGTTGAACAGACCCTGTATGGTTTTCTAGATGTGTGATGTCTGATTCATTTACTGTTTTTATGAGTACCCCAAATTTTTGCTTATTGGCATCAGTAAATGCACATGGGGCATTGGGTATGTGTTGTGAGGAAGGGAAGCCATTTTTTGGAGGAGAAATATCTAGGGATTGCAGTGTATGGAGCATCTTGTTAGGAGGAAGGTGATTATCTAATTGTCCTGGAAAGTCAGAGATTAAGGTTTGAAATTGAGTGTTGTTCTGTATGAAGTGTAAGATTTCAACTTGTGTAAATGGAAGTACCAGAGTATCTGGCTCAGCATTGAAGACCTTATTACAATAATATCTTATCTTAAGCACTGTAAGAATAATGCTTTCCAGTTTGCTGGTGATTTTGTGACAGTGACTCCATGGAAGATGTACCCAGAACAGAGGGCCATCCTGCTGCCAAATGACACCAAGGGGTGCCCCTGGGGACAACAAGGCAACTCCTAGCCGGGATGGCTTTCATCATAACATTGTATTGGGAGGCCAGCAAGACAGGTATTGATGTTGTTAATTGCAGGACTTGTGGAGTTAGGGTAATTTTCTTTGAAGGGCAAGAATCTTGCCTGAGCAAGTCAAACAAGGGGGTCCTTTGGTGGGATGGGCAGAAAGGGTTTGAACCAATTAACATGTCCACAAAACAGTTGTAATTCATTTATGATATAATTAGATTTTATAAGTGTAGTTGGTCTGAGGGGTCTAATTTTTTATGAAATTTTATATCCTAAAAACTCAAAGGGTGGTTGGTGCTGAAACTTGTCAGTTGCCACATGTAACCCAATGAAGTGAGGTTGGCCAAAATTTGCTTAAGGCAAGTTAATAATGTGGTATTATCTCTGTGGGCAAGTAAGATATCATATATATAGTGCATTATTAAACATTGTTTAATGATAGGCCTGGTTGCATGTGAAACAAAGTGTTCACACATAGGGCTGTTCTTCATTCCTTGGGGCAGTACTGCCCATTGGTACCTTTGTGCTGGGATCCCGGTATTAGGTTACCAAACTGTAAAAGCAAAATATGGTTTGTCCTGTTGTGCAATAGGAATTGAGAAGAAACAATCTTTTATGTCAATGATAATTATATGATAATTGTTTGGAATACTAATGGGGTGGAGGAGTCCTAACTGAAAGGATCCCATTTTTTCATGTGTTTTTTAGTAGGTCTAAGGTCTTGCAGGAGTCTGTTTACCATTCTTTTTGGGATGACAAAAAGGAGTATTATGGGGGCTAGTGGAAGGCTCTATGTGCCCAAGTTTTAACTGTTCTTCCAACAGCATTTTTAGGATGGTAAGTTTAGGCTCTAGAATGGGCCAGTGTTCTACCCATATGTCATCTTGGGTGTCCCACTGTATGGGAATTGGCTTGGGCTTTAGGAGGGGCAGAATAGTGGCCTTTAGAATTGGGGGGGCTGTGTACCTGAAAGACTATTTTGTCATGTACTATTATCTCATCACAAAAGGCCTTATCGTCTGTTGTTAAAACAGTATCCATCATTCCTAATATATCTCATCCCCATAAAGTATTGGGAACATCAGCAATTAGGGGACGAAAAGTGCCCTTTTCACCATCGAAGTCTTGTCAAATCGCAAAGGAGGACACTTGATGAGTGGGTTGGAGACCACCAACTCCTTGAATGTTAAGACCAACTATTGTTTTCCATTGCATTTTTGAGGTGGTAGCAGAGTCAGTGATGGTAATATCTGCTCCATATCCACTAGACCCTTAATGGGAACTCTGTCTAAGTGGATGATCATTCGAGGTTTTGTGTCCAGGATTGGCAATGTCCAGTGCACCTGGGGATGTGCCACACTCTTACTTGTGGGGCTGAGGGTTGCCCCCTTTTAAGTTTAAATTGTTCCTTTTGCAGTCCTTTGCCCAGTGTTATCCTTGTTTACATTTAGGGCAAGGATTTTTTGGTTTTGAAGGCTTATTATCTCACAGACGATGTTTTACTACATGTCCTTTTTTTTTACAATCTCAGCATATAGGCCCCAGCATGTCATGTGAGTATTTTTCTCCATCCTGAAGGGTCAATTTATTGATTGCAGCTACTAGTGCAAGTATGGATCCTGCCATAGGAGTAACCTCCTTAATAGCTGAAATCCATTTTGAGATTGACTCATTCCTGACAGGGTCTATGGCATTTTTTGTTTCAATATTTGCCCCTTCCCAAGCCAATTGTTTAATCAAGGAATCCTGAGCAGGGCCAGATTGAACTCTCCTTACTATGGCCTCTGTAACCCTTGACAAGAAGTCAGGAAACTATTTATTAGGGGATTGTATTAAATTTCTAAATATTTCCTCTGCTTTTGGTGGTGTAATGTTTTTTAAGGCTTTTATGGCCAAGCTTTTTTAACTTGGTTGAAAAACATAAGGTTACCAATTTGCTACTGGGCTTGTGGGCTAATATAATTCCCAGGCCCAGCAAGCATGTCCAATGTTAAGGGGATATTATAAGCCAAATTATCTCATGCTGTTTGTTTTGCCTCCTCCTCATAGGAGGCTTTTCATTGCAAAATTCGTGGGTGAGTTAAACAGGCCTTGAGGACAGTAAGCCAATCAAGGGAGTTTGAAAATTAGCTGACCAGGGTTAAGTATTTCTTCAAAGTAAGGGGAGTCAGGACCAGAATCAGGAAGTCAGGAAGGCATCTCTAAGAAGGGCAAGGTCTGGAAGTGGGTTGGGGATCCAAGGCATTTCACCCCCATCCAGACCAAATTGACGGGGTGTGCTGCAAATGGATTCTAGGAAGAAAAAGAAGATCCTTTTAAAGTTTTCTTGGAGGAGGGAACTCTGGAGATAACTCTGGAGGAAGTGGGAGAGGGCAATTCACTCCAAGGGTACAGAGGGGGAGGGGCAGATGGCGGGAGGCCTTTATTACTTGGTGGGAGGTCTTTGTTACTCCTGGGTGACCTTTGTCAGTATCTGAGTCTGTGTCCTCCTCCTCAGAGGTCACAACGCTTGAAGGGGAGGTTTGCAAAATCATGTTCTTGTCATCTAGAGAATCATTGTGATTTTTAATAATATCTTTTGTGTGGAGCCTGAAGGCTGGCAATAATCGCTAGGAGAATTGGAATACAATTTGCCAGTGGGGAGCAGCCATCATGAACTTCTCTTTTCCTAGCTAGGTATAGAACCCTCATCCAAATTTGGGGATCCCAAATGTTCTTGGTGTTAATCCATAGTGCAATGATTACTGATTCATCCCCAAAACAGTTTAGATCTTTTGGTATCACCTTAAGCTCCTGCTTCCTGAGAAGTGCCTTTAAAGCAAGGAGTTGTGGAGCTCTCTGCATAGGGGTAGGTTTCCCATTGTTATGGAGTGGAGTCCCTTGAAAGGGTGGTATAGAGTTGCGGATTAGTGTAAACAAATCTCTCCAGAAGAAACAGAATGACTGTGAGGCAACCTGCAATGAGCATACCTAAGCCTAAGATGAGGGCCCAGTGGGAAGAAAAAGGGAGCCTATCTTCAGACATACAGAGAAGTTTTTAGGATCTGAAATATTTTGGTGCTTTGCAGGGAACTTCTGTGAGTCTTTATGTCACAGCCATGTGTCCCACATGGTGTCTGCAGTAAAAATTTCCTCAGAGGGAGACCTGGTTCCGAATTTGGGGTGATCAATCGCTTAAGTGAATTCACCAAGAGAACCAAAGGGGAATGTAGGGGAAGGTATGGCCACTGGCCAGGGCCATGTAACTTGACCAATGGTGGCATGTGCCTTTTCTTGGGGATTAGGACAATTAGAATGAACAGGGAAGAAATGGGAGGAGAGAGGTACTGTGCTTACCCTCACAAGACTGTCAGCACACAGAACACAAAGGGGCTCCTACTGATACAGCAATCACGGGGACTCACCAATCCTGAGGAACCCTGAGTAATGAGGCACATTGGTACAAAGTGTAGGGTGTGCCAGGCTAGCTCATGTGCAGGTAAGAACCAACAGAGTCATAATCCAGAACCCTGGAGTTGGGGAAAAGTAGGATTGTGTTGAGCAAACTTGTTTATTGCAGGAGAAACCATACATTTTATAGACTTTTAACCCAATCACAATGTGCCACTGGGCATCAGACTACCAGGCTACTATACAGGTTCCCTTAGTAACACTAGGTAAATTTGGAGACAGTTGTTTACTTTCCTAAGTGATCAGAGTGGAATGTTCCTCTCCATAGGTATTCATGATGGGCGTGAATGTGTGAAGGTTTTCCTTACACACTTGAGACATTCCCAGCTGCTAGCCAAGACTTAGGATTTCTCCCAACATGACAACAAGACTTCTAAACAGAAGAAGAGATAACACCACAAATCAATAAGTGGAATGGCTTCAACTTAAAAGCCTCTTCACAGCAAAGAATATGATAAAAATGCAGGTATGGTGAGCATAAAGAGTGGAAGATGTCTTGCCAGTTGCTTCCTAGACAGGGGATTAATATCCAGAATATGTAAAGAACTCAAAAAGCTTAAAACCAAGAAGAGACAAATAACAATCCCCAAGTGAGTTACCCAAAACAGGATATACAGAGAAGAGAATGCAACTCCCTCAAAGCTACTTACATAAAAGTATAAGAGAGAACCATTGAATAAGATAGGTAGGAATACTTTAACAATATGAAAACTAGGTAACAAACCATTGAAGAGGCTCACAACATAACTGAACCCATAGACACCATAGCAAAAGGATTGCCAGAAAAGGAATTCAGAAAGCAAATACTTCAAAAGCTGTAAGAATTAAAAGTAGTTCTAAGAGTAACTAAGACAAAGCACACAGGAATTAGGGAATATTTCACCAAAGAAAGGGTTCTTGCAAAAGAATAATCAAATCCTGAAAATGAAAGACTCAAGAATTGAAATAAAAAATTCAGGAGAAAACATCACTAAAACCTTTTTAAGACAGAACCTGAGGCCTCAAAGTAAGTATTCAACCTTGAAGAGTCAATAATAAAAGATGCTAAGAAACAATAATCAGGGGGTGTTGCAAGATGGTAGAATAGAGAAAGTCTCTTTCTAGGTTGCTCCATGGTGTGAAACCAAGAAAGCAGACAGGAAGCTTCTCCGGAAGTCTGGTGAAAAAAAAAGGGGGGGCGGGGAGGATGGAGTATTTTACAGGAATTTAAACCTGGATGTTCAAAGGAGATTGGGGACTCAGGAGATTGGGATATAAGAAAATAAGAAAGAAATCTCCAGCACCATAGTCATGCTGTGGTCAGAGGCACTAGCCAGAGTGTTCCCTCCATGAGTAAAGTGGAGGGACAGGGGAATTAAAGAAACCCATGGTTTTAGAAGACCTGGAGCATGTCTGGGTACTGTGAGTTTAGAGAACAAAGACACTGTTCAACTAAACTAAAACATTTGTTGCACAATATCCTTGTGCAATAAAGAAGTCACCATCTCTCCCAGCAGAGTGTAGAGGAAAGAAAATGGAATGATTTTTCAGTCACAGCCTGGGGGCTATCAGATGGGGGAACTGAATTTCAATTTCTTGCAAACCCGATTTTCGCCCTAATACAGGCCTGGTAAACACTGCATGACTCAGCATGTGCCTAAGTGACCAGGAGTATAACAAATATAGAGAGACATTTACACAGGGGATAACTGGTCATGGAAACCCATGACACACTCCACCTCCTCCTCTAATCTGACTGTTTGCAGGACCACCTAGGAGAGACACACCTGGTTGGCAATTTAAAGGGCTGGGATAGTAGACAGTAGTTTTGGAGACTGAACCTGAGACCACGAAATATGGTGTCTGCAGGTGACATAGTGAACTAAGAATTGACTCCTCCACTACACAAATGGAACCCAGTGGAGATCCCTGGGGTGCAGACATCCAGTTTGGGCCAGCAATTGGTGGGCCCTAGACATATGCTGATTTCAAATCTTCAGGCCAATTGGCATTCAGCAAGCAGCCTGGAGCCACCTAGGCCTATACCCTGTCTCCAGGAATTCTGCCTATGGGATTACCTCTTTCAGTCTAGTAATCCACTCTGGAGGGTGGAGCATCACACTCCATGAAACTCCACCTAACACAGCTGAGAAGAGAAGCTGATAAACTTTTGATCTCTAATGGAAACAATTCTTCAACTTTCCATAAAGATTTTTTTTCTCTCTGTCTCTCTTTTTTATTTTTTTCTTTTCCCTATTTAATTGTGAACTTAATGGTTCATGTACATTTATATATACTCATATCTGATTTTTTCCCTCAATTTTAGCATTTTTGCAACCAGTTATTTTTCATGGATCAGATCTTTGAGGATGTCTGTGTTTGATTGGTGTATGTCAGTTTGTTATATATTCCTTTATTTTTATTTTTAACTTTTTTAAGTTTTTCTTCATGTAAATATTTTTTCTCCCACCTGTTTCTCTTGATGTTCTTTTTCTCTTTTCTTTCTAACAGCTAATTTTCTTTTCTAACAGCTAATTTCTATTGTTATCTCTTTCACTCTTCCTTAAATTTCTTACTTTTGTCTTCTGTCCTCCTCTCTCATAATCATCACTTCCTACATCACTTCTGTTTTCTCCCTGTTCACCATTCAAAATTGCAAATCCTTTTGCAAACTTACTGCTTTAATTGTAGGAATTAATGGTTCATATTTCTGTTTATTGTGAGAATTCACATTGTAGACATCATAGCAGAAAGTATTTGCTTAATGCTATATATTGTTTGCATTTGTTGTTCTTATTATTTGTCTCTCCCTAGATGGTTAGGTTCTGCAAACGTTCAGGGATATTATAAGTCCAAAGGGAAGAAACTCTTCTACCTCAGATCCAGACTTTTAATGGTTAGACACACCAATAAAATAAAAAAGCAATGGAACACATTGCCCAAACAAACCCAGGTACTCTGAAAATATAATCCATTGACACTAGAGTGAGAAAAATGTCCAAGAATGAGTTTAGAATGTACATAGTCAAATTGCTCTGCGAGGTAAAGGACAATGTAAGGAATGAAATCAGAAAGAAAATACAGGAAGTGAAATATCAATTTAATAAGCAGAGATTCTGAAAAAAAAATTAAGCAAAAGTTCTTGAAATGAAGGAATCAACAAACCAAAGAAAACATCAGCAACAGACTAAATCATATGGAAGACAGAGTTTCAGGTAATGAAAACAAAACATATAATCTTGAAAACAAAGTTGACCATGGAGGAAAAGATGTTAAGAGACCATGGACAGAAGGTCCAAGCATTATGGAATAATCTGAAAAGACGAAATTTAAGATTTATTGGGAGAAATGAACTCTTAGAGATACAAACCAAAGAATTGTGTAATTTTTTCAATGATATAACAGAAAATTTCCCAAATCTAAATAATGATATAGAAAATTAGGCAGGAAGCTTTCAGGAACCCAAATAACAAAATTACAGCATACCCACACCAAGGCACCTTATTATGAAAATGTCTAACATACAGAAAGATAGAATTTTAAAGGTTGCCACAGCAAAATATCAAGTCATATTTAGGAGGAAACCAATCCAGATCTCAGCTGATCTAAACCCAGAGTCTCAAAGCTAAGAGGTCTTGGAATAATATATACTGGGCTCTGAATAAAATGGATGCCAGCAAAGAATAATATAATCAACAAAATGAAGCTTCAGAATTGACAGTGAAATATAAACCATTCTTGATAAATAAAAGTTAAAAGAATTCACACCTAGAACACTTGCCTTACAAAAGTATCAATATTTCACAAAGAAATGAAAAATTAAAGGGAATACTAGCAAAAGAAGGAAAAACACTACAAGAATAATAAATCACAGGATTAACTAATTCAAATTGAGAACCAGAAATATATCAAAATGACAGGTAATAAAAATCATATCTCAATAATAACATTGAATGTAAATGGAATAAACTCATCAATTGACAATATCATGGTATTAGCCTCAAAAGAGAGATGTAGACTAGTGGTACAGAATAGAAGATGCAGAGAAATCCCCACATAAATAATATACTTCTCTCATACCAGACAAAGGCACCAAAAAAATTACCTGGAGAAAAGATAGACTCTTCAATAAATGGTGCTGGGAAAATTGGAAATCCACTTGTAACAAAATGAAATTAAACCCCTATATCTCTCTGTGTGGACACTCAACTCAAAGTGGATCAGACTTAGGCATTAGAGCACAGACTTTGCACATAATAGAAGAAAGAGTATGCCCCCAAGTCTTCACTGTGTCAGCTTAGGATCTGATTTTTATAACAAGCAGAAGAAATAAAATTGAGTCAATAAATAGGATGGAGTAAAGCTAGAAGTCTTCTTCCCAGCAAAGTAAAAAATCAATAACATGAAGAGTGAGCCTACTGAATAGGAGAAAATCTTCACCACATGCATCTCAGATAGAGCAATAATCTCCAAGATATATAAAGAACTCAAAAACCTAACACCAATAAACCACATATCCAATCAATAAATGGACTAAGGAACACGACAAACTTCACAGAAGAAAAAATACAATTGATCAATGAATACATGAAAAAATATTCAACATCTTTAGTAATTAAAGAAATGCAAATCAAAACTACTCTAAGATTTCATCTCACCCTTGTCAAAATGGCAAATATCAAAAATACAAACAATAAAAGTTGGTGAGGATGTGGGGGGAAGGGTATATTCATATATTGCAATTCATATGCAAATTGATGCAATGAATATGGGAATTGGTATGGAAATTCTTAAGAAAACAGAGTGGAACCACAATTTGACCCATATCCCACTTCTCAGTTTATATCCAAAGGATGTAAAGTCAAAATGTTACAGTGATGCAGCCATATCAATATTGATAGCCACTCAATTCACAATAGTTAAACTGTGGAAAGAACCTAATGAAGTGAAACTAAAAATCAATGATAAGAAATAGAAGGTACTCTGACATATGGAAACTAAATAATATGCTATTGAATGATTGATGGATAGCAGAAGAAATCATGGATAAAATAACTTATTCTGAAGTAAATGAGAATACTGATACAACATATCAAAATGGCTGGAACTCACTGAACATAGTGCTGAGAGTAAAGGTCATTGCATTGAACTCATATATTTAAAAAAGTGTCCACAAATAAAAGACCTAATATTGTGTCTCAAAGCTCTAGAGGAAGAAGACCAAATAAACACCAAAAGGAGAAGTGAGGAAATAAGTACAATCAGAGAATAAATAAATAAAATTGTAGAAAACACCAAATAACAAAATAAAAAGTTGATTCTTCAACAAAATAAATAAAATTGATAAACCCTGAGTCAAGTTAATGAAGAGAAAGAGAGAAAACTAAAATTACTAAAAATCTTGATGAAAAACAAAATATCACAATGGACACTACTGAAATATAGAAGATAATCAGAAAAAAATTGAAAATTCATACTCTACTAAGATAAAAAACTTAAAGACAATAAATTTCTCAAGACACATTACCTACTCAAATTGAATCTGGAGAACTTAGAAAATTTAAAGAAATCAATTTCAAGTCAACCACCAAAAAATAAATTAATTAATTAATAAAACTAAACTAAACCCAGGACCAGATGAATTCTCAGACAAGTTCTACCAGATCTTCAAAAAAGAACTAACACAAATCCTCCTCAAATTATTCCCTGAAATAGAAAAGGAGGGAACCTTTATAATCTCATTCTATGAAGCTATTTTCACCCTGGAACCCAGATAGTCAAAGACAAATGAATAAAAGAATTTTGGACTAATATTCATGATGGGCATAGATGCAAAAATTTGTACTAAACTACTGGCAAATTTTATACAAAGATATGTTAAAAAGATAGTGCACCATGATCAAGTGAGGTTCATCCCAGGGAAGTAAGGTTGGTCCGACATATAGAAATCAAACATAGTTCATCACATCCATTGACATAAAGAATGGAATCACATGATTATCTCAATAGATACAGAAAAAACATTTGGAAAAATAGAGCATGGATTTATGTTCAAAACAATAGAAAAACTAGGGATAGTAAGAACATATGTCTACATTGTACAAGCTATGTATATTAAATCAAGTCAATTAAAATGGAGAAAATGATAGCATTCCCTCTAAAACTTAAAAAAATAACATGCTGTTTTTCTTACAATTACTCTGTAGTATAGTTGAAGTTCTGGTATTTTGATATCCCTTCTTCACTCTTCCACTATTTCTTTAGCTAGTATGGGTCTCTTAGGCTTCCAAATAAATTCCATGATTGCTTGCTCTACTTCTAAGAGATATATCATTCAAATTTTAATTGGAATTGCATTGAATTTGTATAGCACTTTTGGAAGTATGACCATTTTGATGATATTAATTCTGCCTATCAAAGAACTTGGGACATCTTTCCATCTCTAAGGTTTTCTTTAATTTCTTTCTTTAGTGTTCTGTGTTCTCATTGTAGAGGTCTTTCACCTCTTTTGATAGATTGATTTGCAAGTGTTTTTATTATTTTCAGACTATTGTGAGTGGGGTAGTTTTCTTAATTTCTCTTTCAGTGGATTCATCACTTATGAATGAAAATGCATTAGATTTATGAGCATTTTTAATTTCTTTGGTGTGTCTAATTGTTCTGGCTGGAGTTTCAAAGATGATGTTGAATAGACGTAGTGAAAGAAAAAGTTTTCAACATCTCTAGTAATAAGCGAAATACAAATCAACAGTAACCTAAGATTCCATTTCAACCCAATTAGAATGACTATTATCAAGAATACAAGCAACAATAGGTGTTGGAGAGGATGTGGGGAAAAGGTACACTCATATATTGTTGGTAGGGTTGCAAATTAGTGCAGCCACTCTGGAAAGCAGTGTGGAGATTCCTTAGAAAACTTGAAATGGAACTACCATTTGACCCAGCTATCCCACTCCTTGCCTATGCCCATAGGACTTAAAATCAGCATACTACAGTGAATCAGCCATGTTGATGTTCATACCTGCTCAATTCACAATATCTAGATTTTGGAACCAACCTAGATGACCTTCAATTGAGGAATGGATAAAGAAACTGTGCTACGTATACCATAGTGGAATAATACACAGTCATAAATAAGAATAAAATTATGACATTTGCAGGTAACTTGATGAAGTTGGAGAATATCATGCTAAGTGAAATAAGCCAATCCCACAAAACCAATGGTCAAATGATCTCTCTAATATGTGTATGATGATATAGAACAGGTGGTGGGAGTGAGGCAAGAATGGAGGAAGGATGGATTGAATAGAGCATAAAGAGGGGTGGGGAGTGGGTGAGGGGAAGAAAAAATAACAGAATGATACCAACATCATAACCCTGTGTACATGTGTAATTACAGAAGTGGTGTACCTCTACTTCATGTACAATCAGAGAAACAAATTGGATCCCATTTGTGTAAAATGAATCAAAATAAATAGGTAATTTTAAAAAGTTGGAACAAGACACTTTTTTTTAAGTGTTCCAGATGACCTCTTTCACCTCTTCTATACAACGTAGTCCTGTAGACTCTAGCAAGAGCAATTACACAGAAGAAAGAATGTAAACAGATGTGAATAGGAAAAGAAGAAATTGAAATATCCCTATTTGCCAATAATATGATTCTATATTTTGAAGACTGAAGAAAACTTATAGGAAACTTTTAGAACTCATGAATGAATTCACAAACATAGCAGGATATGAAATTAAGATTCATATATCAATGGAATTCCTATATATCAGTGATAAAATAAGGGAAGAGAAATTAGGAATACTACCCCTCATTAATAATACCATAAAAATAAAATATTTGGGAATCACTGAAAAAGAGGAGAAACTATAGAACTCTAAATAAAGGAATCAAAGAAGACCTTTGAAGATGGAAAGACCTCCCATGTTCTTGGATGGGCAGAATTAATATTGTCAATTGGCCTCTCATCATATCCTGAACAGCAAGAATCAATAAGCTGAATGGAGGTGTGAGCTGAGTGGGAAATAATTTTCCGAAGTAATAGCAATAATAAATAATACAGGAGGCACTGAAAAATTTTGAGCAGGGGCTTGACAGATGAAAAAGAACCAATGGGTCTGATTTGAACACAGGAAGTCCACAATCTTTATTTTATAGGGAAAACATCAAAGGCATTTATTGTTTGAAAGGTTTCTTCAAGATAAACAAAAGGCAAGAAACTGTGGGAAATTGGCCTTTTTGGGGCTTATCACTGGTGCAGTAAACTTTCCCCTCTGAGCAGCTGGCACCTCAAGGCTATTTGAGCACCCTGATATCTCTTTCAAGATGGACAACAGGTATCTAAATTTAAAGCTATTGGTCTCATAATTCCAGCAGTGGAATTAGGCACATTGACAGCATCCACCTTGCATGTGGGTATATCTTTCTGCACCTTCACATGTATAGATTCCCAGATGTGCATTTGAGCTGTCTAAGTCTACAGAGCTCATAGGAATAATTTATGTGCTGTCTAAAGTGACCTACTACCAAAATCACTACACACATTCCAGATAATTCCTATTAAGGTTCTGATGACATAATTCAGAGGAATAGAAAAAGCAGTTATGAAATTCATTTGTAAAAATGAGAGGCCCAGAATAGCCAGAGCAATCTTCAGGAGAAGGTGAAGCAAGAGAAATCACAACATGAGAACTTAAACTATATTACAGAGCTATCATAACAAAACCAGCATGGCACTGGCACCAAAATAGACATGAAGACCAATGGTGCAGGAAAGAAGAAACAGAGATAAACCCACATGGATACAGTTATCTCATACTAGACAAAGACACCATAAACCTACATTGGAGAAAACAGTCTCCTCAAAAAATGGTGGTGTGAAAACTGGAAATCCATATGTAGCAAAATGAAAATGAACTTCTCTCTCTCATCCTGCACAGAACTCAACTCAAAGTGCATCAAGGACCAAGGCATTGGACCAGACACCCTGCATATTCTAGAAGAAAATGTAGACCCAAATCTCCATCATGTTTGCCTAGGAAAATGACTTCCTTAACTAGATGCCCAATGTGCAAAAAGTAAAATCAAGAATCAGTAAGTATTAGGATGGTATTAGGGAAAACTTCACAGCAAAGGAAATAATAAGAAACATGAAGAGTCTACAGAATGGGAGAAAATCTTAGCCACTTTACCTCAGATAGAGAGTACATTTCTAAGATATACAAAAACTAAAAAACCTAACACGAAGGAAAATCAAATAACCCAATCCATAAATGGACAAAGGAACATAAACGTCAATTCACAGAAGAAGAAATATTAATGGTCAACAAATATGTGGAGAAAATGTTCAACATCACTATCATTTAAAGAAATGAAAATTAAAGCTATACTAAGATTCCATTTCATTCCAGTCAGAATAGCAAGTTCAAGATACAAGTAACAAGTGTAAATAAATAGTGGCCATGAGTGTGGATAAATGTTCTCTCATATATTGCTGGTAGACTGCAAGTTGGTGCAACCATTTTAGAAAGCAGCAATGAGATACCTCCAAAACCACCATAGGACCCAGTTATTCCAGACGTTGATATACCCAAAGGACTTAAAATCAGCATACAGCAGAGAGGCAGTCACATAAATATTTACAGTAGCTTAATTCACAATAGTTAAGCTATGAAACCAATCTAGGTGACCTTTGACAGATGAATGGATAAAGAAAATGTGGTATATATACACAGTGGAAGATTACTCAGCCATAAAGAAGGATGGAATCTTGGCATTTGCTGAATGGATGACACTGGAGATTATCATGCTAAGTGAAATAAGCCAATTATAATAAACAAAAGTCTGAACATTCTTTCTAATGTGTGGATGCTACCTCACAATGAGGGGGTGGGAGAATAGAATTCATTGAATATATAAAGGAAAATGATAGAAATAAGCAAGACAGTAGAATTAATCAGACATAATATTTCTATGTTCATAGGCAAATATACTACCAGTGTAACTCCACATCATGTTCAACCACATGAATGGGATCATAATTAGAATAAGTTATACTCCATGTATGTATGAGATGTCATCGTAAACTATATTGTCATGTATATCTAGAAAGAGCAACACAAATGTTGGAAAAGTCAGTATCTTTTCTATAATGTATACACTGATAAAGAAACCAGGAAAATTATCACTTTCAAATAACCCAAGGAAATGTCAACTTGACAAGAATTTCAATCAAGGAATTTAAATATCTCAACAATGAAAAATATGTAACACTGAAGAAACATTTGGAAAGGTATCAGAAGGTGGAAAATCCCCCTGTGTTTCCAGTTAGACAGTAATAAAATAGACAAAATAACCATACTCCCAAATGCATATCCCCATCAAAATATCAATGATGTTCTTAACAGAACTGGAAAAAGAGTACTAAATTTCATTTGGAAGAATAAGACACCATGAATAAACAAAGCAGAAGTGAGCAAGAGGAGTGATGCTAGAGACCACAAAATACCTGATATCAAATTATGCTACAGAGCTATAATAACCAATGCAGCATGGTATTGCATCAAAAGAGACAGGAAGAACTGTGTAATGGAATGGAGGACACATTTACAAACCCACTTAGATACAATTATCTGGTACCCAAGAAAGGTGCCAAAACACATGTTGGAGAAACAACCACTGTATAACAAATGGGACTTGGAACACTAAATATGTAAACATTGAAAAATGAAATGAGATCCCAACCTGTCCCCTTGCTCTCAAATCAAATCAAATGGTTCAACAGAAGTTCTGCAACTTGTAGAAGAAAACATAAGGTCAACACTCCAACATAATAACATAGGCACTGACTTCCTTAACAACACCATCGTAGCTCAAGAAGTGCAGCATTCTACAGAGCAGAGGAAATGATTGAGCACCAGTAGCTATAGCCGAAAGAATGGGAAACTTTTGCCAGATCCTCTTCTGATAGAGGATTACAATCCAGAATAAAGAGACACTTCACAAAAGAAGAAATACAAATGGCCAAGAAATATATTTAAAAAAAAAAGTTCAATGTCCCTAGCAATTAAGGAAATGGAAAAATCCATGGAATCCTTATCACAGTCCTATTAGATTGTCAATCATCAAAAGTACAAAAGATCAAATGCTGGCAGGTCTGCAGGAGCAAAGGTACATGCTGTAGAAACAGCAAATGAGTACAACAGCAGAATGACATGCCTCAACAAACTAGTAATGGAAATACCACATAACCAGGCACCACACTCCTGAGAATTTATCCAATAAATTAAAATCAACAGATGATAGACTTTTATTGGATGGTAGATTTTTAATGGCTTCTTCTATTTTATTGCTTGATATTGATCTGTTTAAATCATTTATGTCCTCCTGGTTCAGTTTTGGAGGAGCATATATCTCTAGAAATTTGTCAATGTCTTCAGTAGTTTCTAGTGTGTTGGAATACAGATTTTGAAAGTAGCTTCTCATTATGTTCTGTATTCAGTGATGTCTGTCATGATATTTCCTTTTGCATCAAGTATTTTAGTAATTTGAGTCTTCTCTCTCCTTCTCTTTTGTTAGTGTGGCTAAGAATTTATCTATTTTGTTTACTTTCTCAAAAAACCAACTTTTTGTTTTGTCAATTTTTTGCATAGTTTCTTTTGTTTCAATTTCATTGATTTCGGCTCTGATTTTAATTATTTCCTGTCTTCTACTACTTTTGTTGTTATTCTGTTCTTCTTTTTCTATGGCTTTGAGCTGTAATGTTAGGTCATTTAGTTATTGACTTTTCATTCTTTTCTGGAATGCACTCCATGAAATGAAGTATTGATTTAATAGTGTCCCACAGATTTTGATATGTTGTATCATGGTTCTCATTGACCTCTAAGAATTTTTTAATCTCCTCCCTGTTGTTTTTTGTTATCCATGTTTCCTTCAATAGCATCTTATTTAGTCTCCAAGTGCTGGAGTAATTTCTCTTTTTTATTTTGTCATTGATTTCTACTCTCAGTCCATTATGATCTGACAGAACACAAGGGAGTATCTCTATTTTTTTGCATTTCCTAAGGGCTGCTTTGTGGCACAACACATGGTCTATTTTCGAGAAGGTTCCATGTGCTGCTGAGAAGAAAGTGAATCCGCTCATTGATGGATGGAATATTCTATTATATATCTATGAAGTCTAGGTTATTGATTGTGTTACTGAGTTCTACCATCCAAGAAAACCCCAGGATGAGGCAGATGCTCAGTCGAGTTCTACAAGGCCTTCAAAGAAGAACTCATTCCAATACGTCTCAAAGTATTCCAGGAAATAGAAAAGGAGGGTACCCAACCAAACTCATTCTGTGAAGCTAATATCACCCTTATACACAAACCAGGAAAAGATACATCAATGAAAGAAAATTTTAGACCAATATCCTTGATGAATATAGATGCAAAGATCCTTAACAAAATATGGGCAAACAGTATCCAAAAACATACTAAGAAAATTGTGCACCATGTTCAAGTGGGGTTCATCACTGCAATGCAAGGATGGTTCAACATTTTGTAAATCAATAAATGTAATCTATCATGTCAATAGACTTAAGGATAAGAATCATATGGTTATTTCAATTGATGCAGAAAAAGCATTTGACAAAATACAACACCCCTTCATGCTCAAAACACTAGAAAAAAATAGGGATAGTAGGAACATATCTGAACATTGTAAAGGCTATTTATGCTAAGCCCATGGCCAACATCATTCTTAATGGAGAAAAACTGAAACCATTCCCTTTAAAAATGGGAACAAGACAGGGATGTCCTCTTTCACCATTTCTATTCAACATTGTCCTCAAAACTCTAGCCAGAGCAATTAGGCAGACCAAAGATTTTAAAGGGATATGAATAGGAAAAGAGGAACTTAAGCTGCCACTATATGTGAATGACATGATTCTATATTTAGAGGATCCAAAAACGTCCTCCAGAAAACATCTAGACCTCATCAATAAATTCTGCAAAACAGCAGGCTATAAAATCAACACGCATAAATCTAATGCATTTTTATACGCAAGCGACGAAACAGCTGAAAGGGAAATGAGGAAAACAATTCCATTTGCAATAGCCTCAAAAAAAAAATAAAATACTTGGGCATCAATCTAACCAAAGAGGTAAAAGATCTCTATAATAAAAACTACAAAACATTGAAGAAAGAAATTAAGGAAGACCTTAGAAGATGGAAAGATCTCCCATGTTCTTGGATTAATATTGTCAAAATGGCCATACTATCAAAAGTTCTATACAGACTCAATGCAATTCCAATTAAAATCCCAATGACGTACCTCACAGAAATAGAGCAAGCAATCATGAAATTCATCTGGAAGAATAATAAACCCAGAATAGCTAAAGCAATCCTTAGCAGGAAGAATGAAACAGGGGGTATCGCAATACCAAAACTTCAACCATACTACAAAGTAATAGTAACAAAAACAGCATGGTATTGGCACCAAAATAGACAGGTAGATCAATGGTACAGAATAGAGGACATGAACACAAACCAAATAAATACAATTTTCTAATACTAGACAAAGGTGCCAAAAATATGCAATGGAGAAAAGATAGCCTCTTCAACAAATGGTGCTGGGAAAACTGGAAATCCATATGCAACAGAATGAAACTAAAACCCTATCTCTCACCCTGCACAAAACTCAACTCACAATGGATCAAGGACCTTGAAAACAGACCAGAGACCCTGTATCTTATAGAAGAAAAAGTAGGTCCAAATCTTCAACTTGTTGGCTTAGGTTCAGACTTCCTTAACAGGACTCCCATAGCACAAGAAATAAAAGCAAGAATCAATAACTGGGATAGATTCAAACTAAGTAGCTTTCTCTCAACAAAGGAAACTATCAGCAATGCGTAGAGAGAGCCTACAGAGTGGGAGAATATCTTTGCCATTCATACTTCAGATACAGCACTAATTTCCAGAATATATAAAGAACTCAAAAAACTCTACACCAAGAATACAAATAACCCAATCAACAAATGCTTTAAGGATATGAACAGACACTTCACAGAAGAGGATCTACAAGCAATCATCAAATACATGACAAAATGTTCACCATCTTTAGTAATAAGAGAAATGCAAATCAAAAGTACCCTAAGATTCCATCTCACCCCAATTAGAATGGCGATTATCAAGAATACAAGCAACAATAGGTGTTAGAGAGGATATTGGGAATAAGGTACACTCATACATTGCTGGTGGGACTGCAAATTAGTGCAGCCACTCTGGAAAATAGTGCGGAGATTCCTTAGAAAACTTGGAATGGACCTACCATTTGGCCCAGCTATCACACTCCTCGACCTATACCCAAAGGACTTAAAATCAGCATACTACAGAGATACAGCCACATCAATGTTCATAGCTGCTCAATTCACAATAGCCAGACTATGGAACCAAACTAGATGTCCTTCAATTGATAAATGGATAAAGAAACTGTGGTATATATATACAATGGAATATTATTCAGCTATAAAGAATAATAAAATTATGGCATTTGCAGGCAAATGAATGAAATTGGAGAATATCATGCTAAGTGAGATAAGCCAATCTCAAAAATCCAAAAGACAAATAATCTCACTGTTAAGCGGATGATGACACGTAATGAGAGGTGGGAGGGGGGCAAGAATGGAGGAAGGAGGGATTGTATAGAGGGAAAAGAGAGATGAGAGGGGTGGGGGGGAAGGAAAAAATAATGGAATGAATCAAACATCATTACCCTATGTAAATGCATGATTATGCAAATGGTATGCTGTTACTCCATGTACAAACAGAAACAACATGTATCCCATTTGTTTACAATAAAAATAAATTAAAAAAAAAAACGAAAGTGGATGGAAATGGAGAACGACATGTAAAGGGAAAGAAAACTGACCTAGAAGTCTAGGGTCAAATGTGTTCTCTAATTGGGGAACTAAGTGAAAAAATGGTCGGGAGACCAGTTGAAAATAGAACGACAATCAGAGTAATGGGTAAGGAGGATGAATGGGAGCGGAGAGCACTGAGAAAGGGCAGGCTATGGAATGAGGATGACACTATTATGCAGTGTGAATGTGGGATTTTACCACAGGGATTTCCACCTTTTTTTCCTCTATGAAGGGCATTGTATACACACAATAAACAGAAAGGACAAGGTCATAGGAGTAGGCGGGGAATGATGTAGGGAAAGAATGGGAGGAGGGCAGGTACTGTGGCATGAAATGGAACAAATCCTATCATGTGCTTCTGTGATTATGTTAAAATGCACCCAGCACACGTTCATAGATGTATAATACAAACTACAACTTGAAGTTTGCATTCAATCCAAGATGTATTTTAAAAAGACTATAAGGAGGAAGATCTCCAGCACCAGTGCAAGCCCCATGCAGATCTCCATCAACATCCCAGCCCTGCATGCATGCCACCATACGTGCTGCACTGTGCTCCCCATCTACCAATATATTAGGATGCCTCTGCCACCATCTTGGATTATTCCTGCCACCACTTCTGCCATCTTAGTTGGAGTAGCTTTCCTCCTGGGAATAGAAGCTCATTATCAAGGTACCTACAGGTATCTGCTGCTGTGCCACCAACTTGGGATGGGGCAGCTTACATTCAGGGATATCAGCCAGGTCCTGAAAGATCATCACCTAGTGCCCTGCAGGCTTGATTGCACCTAAGGTATCCCTGTAAAGTGTGCTTATAGCCATGAAATTTCTGCAGAGGGAGAAGAGAGCCTTGCAAGTGGTTGGTAGGTGGGAAAATGGTGTGAGGGGATCTCAACCCTGGCTTATCCAGTCAAACAGTCCAGATCCCACCAGGATACCAGAGACAACTTGGGACCACCTCTTGGGATCTGACATTAGCCTGGTCCTCAACTCCACCAAGGAACTGCCAGTTTGGCAACTAAGAGGTGCCCTCTGGCTCCTCAGTCCCATCTCCCAATCATCCCGTGGCCAACAACCAGCTTATTGCCTGCAGTCATGTGACTGGCAGACAGCTTTCAATGCCTGGTCCTGATTTGGACAACGCAGAACAACTTTCTGAGATAGGCGCAGAGGTCCTGGTCCTCAGCCTTCAGGACCACCAGGGAGAGAGGTTCCTGATTGGGAAGTGGAAAGGGCAGGGACAGGAGAGATATAATTAAATACTAAATTATAGACCAGGAATTGTGGGGTCCACAAGTTGAAGGATGGGGCTAAGACCAGGTTCCCTTGTCACACAAGTGGAAACCAAAGGAGATTCCTGGGTTGCATTTTTTCAGAGGGACTGACAATTACTATACCCTCCCTCTAGGATTCCTGTCTCCAAGTCTAATCTTAATAATTGTCATCATGCTAAGGGTGGAATTACCATGAAACTCCAGACAACCCTGCCTATCAGAAGAGAAGGGAAGCAGAGAAGATATTGAACTCCAACAGAAACAATTATTCAAATTTCCTTCAAGAACCATTTTTTCAACTTTTTTTCTTTTTAATTTTCCCACTCTGCCGTCCCCATCACCTTTGAAATTAAGTACCTTTCATGTATCAGGCTACTGGAGACTGGGAGTTTCAACTTATATATTACAGTTTGGTTGTAGTTTTTTTTAATTTAATTTTTAATTTCTAAAAATTTTTTCTCATGCTATTTTTCTCTTATTTATGTGTTTCCTCAGAGTCTCATTCTCCCTTTTGTCATGCTAACAACAAAATTCTTTTGATTCCACTTTTACCCTTCTAATGATCTAGTACCTGTGTATTCTCATTTATTACCTCATTAATGTACATACACCCCTCCTCCATTGTCTTTGTCCATCATTAGAAATTGTAGACCTTATTGCAAGCTTATTGCTTATGCTCTAGATAATAAACAAACTCATCATCTCTATTTATTATGACAATACAGTTCACATATTTATAGGAGCTATTTTGTATGAGGCTATATATTGTTTGTATGGGATGCTGTTAATATTAATCTCTCCCCTTAAAGTTGAAGTATTCAAAATCTGTAGGGACACTATATACCTATAGGGGGAAAATTTTAATACCTCAGATCCACACTGCTGGAGGGGAAGATATAGGAACAACATGAAAATACACGGAAAGAAAGCCCTCAAACCAAACCTGGATGTTATATTAATCCATTGACAACAAAGTAGAAGAAATATCAGGAAAGGAGTTTAGAAAGTACACAATTAAAGTGATCCATGAAGGAAAATATGATATAAGAGCAAATGCAAGCAATGAATCATCACTTCAATAGGCAGTTGAAAGAGCAAATGCAGGAAGCAAAAGATTTTTTTAAAGAAGGAGATAGAGATTGGGAGTCATGTTAAGGAAGTCTGAACCTAAGCTGACATGGTGAAGAAATAAAAGCTTTAAACTAAAAAATCTTTCTCTCAGCAAAGGAAACGATCAGCAATGTGAAGAGAAAGCCTACAGAGTGGGAGGAAATCTTTGCCACTCATACTTCAAATACCTCACTAGTCTCCAGAATCTATAAAGAACTCAAAAAACTTTACACCAAGAATAAAAATAAAACAATCAACAAATGGGCTAAGGAAATGAACAGATGCTTCACAGAAGAAGATCTACAAGCAATCAAAGGATATATGAAGAAATGTTCAACATCTCTAGTAATAAGAGAAATGCAAATAAAACTACACTAAGATTCCATCTCACCCCAATTAGAATGGTGATTATCAAGAATACAAGCAACAATAGGATTTTGCGAGGATGTGGGGAAAAATGTAAACTCATACATTGCTGGTGGGGTTGCAAATTAGTTCAGCCACTCCAGAAAGCAGTGTGGAGATTCCTTAGAAAACTTGGAATGGAACCATTTGGCCCAGCTATCCCACTCATTGGCCTATACACAAAGGACTTAAAAGCATACTAGAGTGATGCAGCCACATCAGTATTCATAGCTACTTAATTCACAACAGCCAGACTGTGGAACCAACCTAGATGCCCTTCAATTGATGAATGAATAAAGAAACTGTGGTATATATACACAATGGCATATTACTCAGTCATAAAAATAATAAAAATTATGGCATTTGCAGGCAAATGTACGAAATTGGAGAATATTGTGCTGAGATAAGCCAATCTCAAAAAACTAAAGGACAAATGATCTCACTGATAAGCAGATGATGATACATAATGAGGGGTGGGAGGGAGGCAAGAATGGAGGAAGGATGGACTATATAGAGGAAAAAGTGGGGTGGGAGAGTTGGGAGGAAGGAAAAATAACAAAATGATGAAACCTTATCACCCTCTGTAAAAGTATGATTACACAAATGGTATGCCTCTACTTCATGTACAATCAGAGAAACAAGTTATACCTCATTTGTTTAAAATAAAAAATGGAAAAAAGAGCAATAATATATAGAAATGTAGAAATACAGATGTATGAATATATTTAATACCAGAAAAAAAAGAGACAGATATTATAAAAAACAAACAGAAATCCTTGAAATTAAGGAAACAATAAACCAAATTAAAAGTTCACTAGAATGCATCACCAACAGACTAGATCCCTTGGAAGAGAGAACATTGGACAATGAATACAAAATATTTAATTTTGAAAATATAGATGAACACACAGAGAAGATGGTAAAAGATATCATAAGCAGAAACTCCAAGAATTATGGATATTATTAAATTTGTTCAATTTAAGATTATTGGGATTGAGGAAGGCACAGAGATACAAACCGGAGGAATGAACAGTCTATTCAATGAAATAATATCAGATAATTTCCCAAACCTGAATAATGAAAAAGAAATTCAAATACAAGAGGCTTACAGGACACGAAAGGTACAAAATTACAACATATGAACATGAAGACACATTACAATGAAAATGCATAACAGACAAAATGAAAATAGAATTTTAAAGGCCTTGAGAGAAAAGTATCACATTACATAAAGGGGGAAACCAATATGGATATCAGCAATTTTCTCAGCTCAGATTTGAAAACTAGGTGGGTCTAGAAAGCCATATTTCAAGCTCCAAAACAACATGGATGCCAACCAAGAACCATATACCCAGCAAAACCAAACTTCAGATTTTATGATAAAAGAAAACCCTTTCATGATAAACAAAAGTTAAAAGAATTGGCAAATAAGAATCCTGAACTACAGAAGAGTCTCAGCAATATATTACATGAGAAGGAAATTAAAAAATAACAATGAAAGTCAGAAAAGGGAGGAGCTACACTAAAGGAAAAGACAATCAAAAGAGAAACCAAATCAAGTTTAAAATCAAAAATAAGCCAAAATGACCAGTAGTACAAATCATACCTGAATAATAACCCTGAATGTTAATGGCCTAGGCTCATTAAACACAAGAAATGAACTAGCACTTTGGCTTTTAAAAAAAACCAACAATATGCTGCTTTCAAGAGACTCATCTCATAAGAAAAGACATCCACAGACTGAAGGTGAATGGATGGGAAAACACCACACACACAAGGATCACACATGTGACCAAAGGGGATTCTCTCTGGAATGTGAACATAAAAAATCAGTCACCATATTATGTGTCACTCATAGAGAAGAGGGAATGAAAGCTACTGTATCTCAATTGATGCAGAGGATGCATTGACGAAAGTCAAGAGACTGTATTGAGAACACCACAAAAAACACTCAGGAGACTAGCAAGAGAAGAAAACATCTTCAAAATAGTGAAGGACAACAAAGAAGACCCCCACAGCTAACATCATACTTAGTAGAACCTGAAAACTTTATCCATAATGTCAGGAGCAATCCAAGAAAAATTCACTTTCAACATTGCTATTTTCCATAGTGTGGGAGGACCAGGTAAGAACAATTGAGAGAAAGAGAAGAAGTAGAAAAAGAAGAAGAAAGAAAAAAATTTAAAAAGTATCCAAATTACAAAGGAAGAAGGAAAAGCATCTCTCACAGATTACATGATCTTACATGGGGAAACATTTTAATATTCAAGAGAGTTGCTAGTCTTGTATAAATGATTCAACACAGCTGGAGAGTACAAGATCAACATGCTAATGTCCATGGCATTTATCCATCTGTAGTGAATAACCTGTAAGGTGAAATTAAGAAAACATTGCCATTTCTGATCACACCCGAAAGAGCAGAATTCTGAGTATAAATTTAATGAAGGACTTTTGTGCCGGAGAGGACTGGTCCAGAAAACCTGGCCCAGCCCAGCCCCATCCCAGCCTGCAGTCTAGCACTATGCTGTGGTTAAACATCTGTCAACATGTGGGGGCGCCTCTGCCCACTAGCAGGGATTACACCCCACATGGAGGCCACCATCCCTAGAGAGGCAGCACCCTTCTATGGAAACTCCTTTATCTAGTTCCTCCCAGGCATCAGGCTACTGAAAAATAGGAGGTTTGAACATTACTACATATTTTTATTGTAGATTTTTTTTATTAATGGTAATATTATGATTATTCCTATTATACTTACTATTATTCCTACTTTTCTTTTTAAAAATCTTCTCATCCTATTTTCCTCTTATCTATCTGTCCTCTGGGAGACTGATTCTCCCTAACAACCACTTTCTTTTATTTCCACTTTCACTGCTCCTCTGACATAGTACCTCTATAGAAGCACTTCTTATCTCATTAATGTTATATTCTACACTCCTCCCCATCCTCTTTGTCCACCATTAGAAATTGAGGTCCTTATTGCAAAACTTTTGGCTAAGTTGTAGATAATAATCAAACTCACAATCTCTGTTTATTAAGACAATATGGTTAATATCTTAAAAGGGATTATTTGAGTTAAGGATGCATATTGTTTGTATGTTGTGCTGCTTATATTGATCTTTCATTTTAAGGTGAGGTATGGGAAACCTGTAGGGACACAATAAGTCTATGGGGGAAACTGCAATACCTCAGATTTGCACTCCTTGAGGGGAAGGTACATGAATAGTATGAGAAAACAAGGAAGAAAGTGTCCCACACAAACCTAGATGCTACATCAATGAAAACCAATGACACCATGGCAGAAGAAATGTCAGAAAGGGAGTTCAGAATGTACATGATTAAAATGATCAGAGATACAAATGATGAGATAAGAGAGCAAATTCAGGCATTGAATGATCACATCAATCAAGAGTTAAAAGGGCAAATTTGGGAAACAAAAGATCACTTCGATAAAGAGATAAAGATTCTGAAAAAGACCCAAACAGAAATCCTTGAAATGAAGGAAACCATAAACCAAATTAAAAACTAAATAGAAAGCATAACCAATAAGCTAGATCATTTGGAAGACAGAACCGTAGACATTGAAGACAAAATATTTACTCTTATAAAAAAAGTTGACCAAGCAGAGAAGATGGTAAGAAATTATGAACAGAACCTACAAGAATTATGGAATATCATAAACTGACAAATTTAAGAATTGTTGATATTGAGGAAGGCACAGAAATACAAACCAAAGAAAAGAATGATCTATTAATGAAATATTATCAGAAAATTTCCCAAATCTGAAGAATGAAATGGAAAATCAAATACAGGAGGCTTACAGGACACCAAATGTACAAATTTACAACAGATCCACACCAAGACACATTGTAATGAAAATACCTAAAGTACAAAATTAAAATAGAATTTTGAAGGCTGTGAGAGAAAAAAATCAAATTACCTTCAGAGGGAAACCAATACGGATATCAGCAAATTTCTCAACTCAGACATAAAAGCTAAAGGGCCTGGAACAAAATTTTTCAAGCTCTGAAAGAAAATGGATGCCAACTAAGACCTTATGCCCAGCACAACTTTCAGATTTGACAACAAAATAAAATTCTTCCATGATAAACAAAAGCTAAAAGAATTTAGAAATAGAAAGCCAGCACTACAGAACATTTTCATCAAAATATTCCATGAGGAAGAAATGAAAAACAGTGTGATTACACAATTGCTATGCCTCTACTTCATGTACAGAGAAACAAGATGTATCCCATGTGTTTAAAATAAAAATAAATTTAAAAAACCTGTGATGTAAGTTAACATAGGGAGGACTACCCTAAAGGAACAGCTAATCAAGGAGAAACCAAGTCAAGTTAAAAACCAAAAATAAGCCAAAATACCGGGAATGCAAATCATATCTCAATAGTAACTCTGAATGTTAGTGGCCTGAATTAATCAATCAAAAGACATAGACTGGCAGATTGAATTAGAAAGAAAGACCCAGCAATATGCTGCCTTCAAGAGAATAATCTCATAGGAAATGATACCCACAGAGTAAAGTGAAAGGATGGGAAAGAACATAGTATGCACAGGGACTCAGCAAAACAGCAGGGGTATCCATATTCATATCTGTTAAAGCAGACGTCAAGACACAGAAGGGATAAAGAAGGACAATTCATAGTGCTTAAGGGAAGACTACATCAATAAGTCATAACCATCATAAATATTTATACCCCAAACAATGACTCATTCCTGTACATCAAACAAATCCTCAATTCCAGGAACCATATAGACCACAACACAATAATACTAAGTAACTTTATCACACCTCTCTTGCATTGGACAGATCTTCCAAACAAAAATTCAACAAAGAAAGCACAGATCTCAATAACACAATTGATAATTTAGCCTTAACATACATATATAGAATATTCCATCCATCATTGAGTGAATACACTTTCTTCTCAGTGGCACATGGATCCTTCTCTAAAACAGACCATATGTTATGCCACAAAGCTACTCTTAGCAAATACAAAAGGATAGAGATACTACCTTGTATTCTCTCAGATCATATCAGAATAAAATTAGAAACCAATGACAAAATAAAAACACAAACTCCTCCAACACCTGGAGATTAAAGAATATACCATTGAATGATGCATGGATAACAGAAGACTTAAGGGGGAATATAAAAAAAAATCTTAGAGGTAACAAGAACAAAGATGCAACATTTCAAAATCTCTGGGACAGTATGAAAGGAGGACTAAGGAAAATTTATTCCATGGAGGACATTCAATAAAAGAAGGAAAAGTCAACAAATAAATGACCAAATATTACAGCTCAAAGCCTTAGGATAAGAATAGATCAACACCAAAAGTAGTAAAAAACAGGAAATAAGTAAAATCAGAGTTGAAAACAATGAAATTGAAACAAAAGAAACAATAAAAAATTGATGAAATAAGAAGTTGGTTCATTGAAAAAATAAAATTGATAAACCCTTAGCCACATTAACAAAGAGAAGGAGAGGGAAGACTCAAATTACTAAAATTCAGGATGTAAAAGGAAATAGCAAGACACTCTTGAAATACAAAACATAATTTGAAGATATTTTGAAAATCTACATTCCAAAAGACTAGAAAATCTCGAAGACATCAACATATTTCTAGAGTACTATGATTCACCCAAATTGAATCAGAGGACATAGACAATTTAAATAGATCAATTTCAAGCAATGAAATAGAAGAAGTCATCAAAAGCCTACCAAGAAAGAAAAGTCCAGTACCAGATAGATTCTGAGCCAAGTTCCACAAGACTTTCAAAGAAGAGCTCATTCCAATACTTCTCAATGTATTCTATGAAATAGTCTATGAAGCTAATGTCACCCTGATACCAAAACCAGACAAAGATACATCGAGGAAAGAATATTTCAGACCAATATCCCTAATGAATATAGATGCAAAAATTCTTAACCAAATTTTAGCAAATCACATACAAAAACGTATTAAAAAGCTTATATACCATGATCAAGTGGGAATCATTCCAGGGATGCAAGGTTAGTTCAACATCTGGAAATCAATAAATGTAATGCACCACATCAACAACTTAAAGTTAAGAATCATGTGATAATTTCAGTAGATTCAGGAAAAGCATTTGAATAAATAGAGCACCACTTCATGGTCAAACCACTAGAAAAAATAGGGATAGTAGGAACATTCCTCTACATTGTAAAGGCTATCAATGCAAATCCCATGACCAACATCATTCTAAAGGGAGAAAAACTGAAAATATTTACCCTAAAAACTGGAAGAAGGCAGAGATGCCCTCTTTCACTACTTGTATTGAACATTGTTCTTGAAATGCTAGCCAGAGCAATTAGAGAGACCAAAGAAATGAAAGGGATACAAATAGGAAAAGAAGAACTCAATCTAACCCTATTTGCCAATGACATAATTCTATATTTAAAGGAGCTAAAAAGTTCCACAAGAAAACTTCTGGACCTCATAAATGAATTTGGTAGGGTAGCAGGATTTAAATCAATGCTCATAAATTTAATGCATTTTTATTCATAAGTGATGAATCCTCTGAAAGAGAAATTAGGAAAACTACGCAATTCACAATAGCCTCAAAAAAAATAAAATACTTGGGAATTCATCTATGAATATAGGTGAAAGACCTCTACAATAACAACTGCAGAATACTGAAGAAAGAAATTAAAGCAAACCTTAGAAGATGGAAAGATCTCCCATATTCTTGGATAGGGAGAATGAATATTGTCAAAATGGCCATACTACCAAAAGTGCTATATGAATGCAATTCAATTCCAATTAAAATCCCAATGATGTACCTCATAGAAATAGAGCAAGCAATCATGAAATTCATTTGGAAGTATAAGTGACCCAGAATAAGTAAAGCAATCCTTAGTAGGAAGAGTGAAGCAGGGGGTATCACAATACAAGACCTTCAACTATACTACAGAGCAATGGTAAGAAAAATGGCATGGTATTGGCATCAACATAGACAGGTAGATCAATGGTACAGAATAGAGAACAAGGAGATAAGCCCACATACATATAGGTTTCTCATACTAGACAAAGGTGCCAAAAACATACAATGAAGAAAAGGTAGTCTCTTCAATAAATGGTGCTGGGAAAACTGGAAAAGCATGTGCAGGAAAATGAAACTAAATCCCCATCTATCACCCTGCACAAAATTCAACTCAAAATGGATTGAGGATCTAGGAATTAGACCAGAAACCCTTACCTAATAGAAGAAAATATAGGTCCAAATCTAAATCATGTTGGCTTAGGTCCAGTTTTCCTTACCATGACTCCCAAAGCACAAGAAATAAAAGCAGGAATCAATATTTGGGATGAATTCAAACTAAAAACATTTTTCTCAGCAAAGGAAACAATCAACAATATGAAGAGAGAGCCTACAGAGTGAAGGGAAATCTTTGCCACACAAACTTAAGATAGAGCACTGATCTCCTGAACCTACGAAGAACTCAAAACACTTTACACCAAGAATACAAATAACCCAATCAATAAATGGGCTAAGGAAGTGAACAGACACTTCACAGAAGAAGATTAACAAGAAATCAAGATATATGAAAAAAACTGTTCAACATCTCTAGTAATTAGAGAAATGCAAATCAAAACTAACCTAAGATTCCATCTCACCCCAATTGTAATGGCTATTATCAGGAATACAAGTAACAACAGATGTTGGTGAGAATGTGGGGAAAATTTTAAACTCTACAAGTTGGTGGGGTTGCAAATTAGGGCAGGTAACCTGGGAAGCAGTGTGGAGATTCCTTAGAAAACTTGGAATGGAACCACCATTTTACCATCTACTCCACTCCTTGACCTATACCCAAAGAACATAAAATCAGCATCCTAGAGTGATGCAGCCACATCAATGTTCATTGCTGCACAATTCACAATAGTCAGATTGTGGAACCAACCTAGATGCCCTTCAATTGATGAATGAATAAAGAAATTGTGGTACATATACACAATGGAATATTACTCAGCCATAAATAATAAAATTATGGCATTTTCAGGTGAAAGGATTGAGTTGGAGAATATCATGCTAAGTGAAATAAGCCAATTCCAAAATAATAAAGGCTGAATGATCTCTGATATGGATGATGATACATAAAGCGGGGGCAAGAATGGAAGAAGGATGGATTGTATAGAGGAAAAAAAGTGGCAGGGAAAGGATGATAGGAAGGAAAATAATAGAATGAGACAAATATCATTACCTTATGTACATGTATGATTACACAAATGGTTCAAATCTACTTCATGTACAACCAGAAAAACAACAGTTGTACCCTTCTTGTGTACAATGTATCAGAATAAATCAATTTTAAAATATTAATGAAGGAGGTGAGAGACTCACAGAAAATGACAAAACCCATCTGAAGAACTTTCACAGATCTGGGGTATGAGGATGTAGTGGAGCTGTAGAATGTTAGGTGTCAGGGAGGTCCTAGGTTTGACCCTAACATTGATTTTAACATGAAAGAAAGAAATAAGTGGAAAAAAGCTGGAGTTCATAGATTGTTAGGAGGCCAAATCTCCCCCAAAGTGACTGAAGTCAATGTCAAGGAAAATTCCAGTGGTATTTTGATCAGAAAGCAAGGAAAACATCCTTAAATTCATATGGAGATGATAGGGTCCCTAATACCAAAAACAAAAGTCTTGAGAGAAGTGGACAAATTTGTAGGACTTTAATTGATTCTTTCAAAACTTTGCCAGCAAGCTATAGTAATCAAGACTGTGTGATAGCACAGCAATAGGAAAATGAACAGTCTGTTCTAAAAGGTGCCAAAGAACTAGGAAATATCCTAAAGTTGATATAGAGCCAAAAAATCACTGAATAGCCAAAATCTTATGAGCAAAAATAACAAAGGAAGAAACATGATATACTACCTGAGTTCACAATAGACTATGAAGCAGTGGTACACAATACAGCTTGATAGTGGTATAAAAACAGACTTTCCAATGGATCAAAACAAAAATTCTTGGAAAAAAACTCCCACATGTTCAGATATCTGATTTTTCACAATGGTACTAAGAACACAGTGGAGAAAGGACAAACGTTTGAATAAATGGGGCTGTATATATTGCACATCTACATTCATGAGAATGAACTACACCACTTTGTCTCTCATCAGTCACAAAAATAAAATCACAAAGATTAAATAGGTGAGTGTAAGTTGTGAGCCCATAAAATGACTAGAAGACTAAAAAGAGTAAAGGATTCAGGATGTTGAAACAAGAAAAGAGTTTGGGGACAGACCCCAGAATGACAGAAAACAAAAGCAGAAACAAACAAGTGAGATTACATTACACTAAAATTTGTGCACAGGAAAGAAAATCAAGAACAGGATAGGGTAAACATTGGCATTTTTGGACACAAATATTCCATTTATAACACAGACATAAATATGAATAACATATTTATTTAGTCCTTTGCATCAGTAGAATATCATACATGATACTTTAAAATATCATTGGATTTATTAGGCCAAAACCTTTATCTCTCTCTTTTTCTTTTTACAGTGTTTTATTTTTTCAGTTCTATATTTTCACTTCAGTTTGTTTCTGCTTCTTCTCAGTCAGTAGATGTTGAGCAAGGAGACTTCATGGATCTATTAGTCAGGGTTCTTTGGAAGAACAGAATCAGCAGGAGGAGGTATGATTATAAAAAGAGGATTTATTAGTTTGGTTTACATGACCAGAAGTTGGAGAGTCCACAATGGCCATTTGCAAGTGGAGAGCTGGAAGAACCAACAGCTACTCAATCCAAGATGCATAAACCCCAGAAAAAGAGGGATCAACAGTGTTAACTAACCTTAGTCCAAGATCAAGGCTTCTGGAATCTACCTGGATAATCACTGGCAGAGTCTGTTTGGAAGAGTGAAGAAGTGAGAGTTCAATATCCTCAGATGATCAAAGCAGGAATCAAGAACCTGTTCAAGTAGAGTGGAGCTTCCATCTGCACGTGCTTCCTTGTTCTTCCAACTTTTATTTCATTCTTTGGAACAGTGCTTCCCATTCTTAGGGAGGGTCCCCTTCAGTTCACTATTCCACATTCCAATCATTCCTAGACATGGCCTCATTGACACACCCAGAAACCTCTTAATCTTTGGCATTTCTTGATCCAATCAAGTTGACAATTCAAATCACCATTACAAAGGAGTTCCTGTAAAACCCTTTCCCATTCAGGAACCCTTGAAAATCAGTTCCTGTTTCATCATATCTAATTCAGTGTGTCTTGAAAACGTCCCAGCTTGTAACAATCCAAACTTAGTCACAGTTTTCACACAATGTGTTGCTGGAAAAATAATGGAGGATTCATGGGAATGCACTATTTTTATTAGTGACTTACAGTTATACATAATAGTGGGGTTCACTGTAAAATAATCATATGTGCATGGAGTACAATTTACTCCATTTCAATTTCTACTACTTCATCTTTTCTTCTCCTTCTCCCTGTCTGCGTCTGGCAGTTCACCCTCTGCCCTGTGCCATTCCTGTGCTGCATGGAACGTAGAGGGAGGTAAAACACACTGTGTGCAGGAGGCACAGTGAGCTCCATGGGGCAGCCAGCATGTCCTCTGGGGTCCTGCTCAGGATCAGCTTGCCTTGAGGGCTGTGGTCATTTCCATCAGCTTCCTGGAAACTTTCAGTGGCTTTCTAGATCCTCAAGGAAAACAGCCTCCACGGATGAATCAGTACTCGTAATTAATAAACCTGACAGTTACACCCAGAGAGTCACAATGTATCTGGGAGAGGATCTTTTGCTCCTTTGGGTGCATCAAAATGATTCCTGGTAAAGAAGGTCACTGAGGCAGCAGGTGACAAGGTGATTGATGTCCCTTAGGAGTAGAGGTTCTGTCATTCTGTCCCTGAATTATAGTCTCTACTAACAAGATGCAGTCTTTTCAAGACACATCACTGTGTTGGGGAGGCCGACTGTTTGGGGATGCTGGATCCTGTAACCCTCAGCCTCAGCAGACAGCAAGGTGGGAAGCCCTTGTCTGTATTCCATTTACCTCTTTGAGCTTCTGCCCAGAGACTTCAATTTCAGATTTTTCTTACTGATATTTCTCTTACAGTATACCTATGTGTTCAATTCTTATTTTGTAACACTAATTCTCTTTACCTTATTTATGCCTGTGATGTTTCCATTCTTTCATTTTTGTGTATGTTAGTATCTGTTGTAGGTCTGCATATCCATCATTGTATAATTGAGTTCTGTTTATAATCTCCACCACACATTCTTGATATGCAGATCTTGAGTTATCTCTTAACAGCAATGTGAATTTTCCATTCAGCACCACAACAATCTTAGGCCTCCCATAATCTGTGATTTTTTATGCTCTCATCTTCATTTTCAATGACTCAGTTGATATTTATTTATATTTCAAATAATTTTCATGCAATATTATTTTATGCCTCACTTTCTACTCTACTCTCGTCATAATGTGTTTCCACAGACTTCTCTCTGTACATATTACCTTTTACAAAAGAATGGACATCATTTTATTAAAATTCTAGTCATTTAATTTATGTCATCATTTTTCCAACTGGAATCTTAACATCTTATTTTGGATCTTTGTGTCATTTAATGCTGTCTAAATGATATCATTCTTAAATTATATTTTAATAATATTCTTGTGATATAAAAATCCAGAAGATATTTTTAAAATGACTTTGTTCCCAATAACTTAGAAACATCTCTCATAGAATTCAAAGAATTTAACCAAAGGTTCAGCAGTTTTCCTCCATGAAATTTAGTTTGAATATGAAGAAAGATGATATTGACACCTTTCCAGTGATTATTAACTGTACCTTCTGTATTGACAGTAAAGTCTTCTACACTCATGAGGAGCAGAAGTAGAGAGAGAAGATGCCTTTACTCATATCAGATCTGAGGGGAAGCTTTCAATGTTTAACCCCAAATACTATATTTTGACTCAATTGATAATTTTATCATCGTAATATACATCTTCTTTATAGATACATCCAAAATATTTAACTTATATATGTGGAATTTACTCCATGACTTTATGTATCCATTAAAGTTGATGATAAGTTTTTTCTCCTTGAATCTAGTACTGTGGTTGGTCACAGAGCTGATGTGAAAATAATAAGACAACCTTCAGTTTGGATAATTACCTTGCTCAGAATCTTTTTTTGCATAGTTTAGGACTCCATTCAGCAATAATTTTGTGCAGCTTTCTGCTCATCTGGATGTTGAAGCACACCCTATTTCATCAATGTACCAACTGTATTTCCTTTGGCCATGAGGTCTTGCCACCCTCACAATGTGATTAATGGATTACACTTTCTTGTCCTTAGGAAGTGTTCGTACATGATTTACATCTGCTGTGTTTGGCATCCTTCACTCTTGGAATTTCTTATGTTCATTTGGTGCATGTTTTCCCACTATTCAATTTCATTTTGGAGAGCCTTGCACTGTGACTTCCTGAAGTTTTGCAATTGATGTTTCGTTGAGTCTTCTTGGTATTTTTCTATATCTCTCACAATTCCAAAATTGTTGGCATCATTAGTCACAATCACATCTTTACAAATATTTGCACTTTCTCAATTGATTTTTTTTTCATCTATCTCTGTCTCTGTTAGATGGTACTGGGGATTGAGTTTTCCACTGAGCTTCAACCCAGGGTCTCTTTATACTTTATTTTGAGACTGTGTCTTGCTAACTTGTGGAGTCTGGCCTTGAGCTTGCCATTCTCTTGCCTCAGGTTCCTGGGTCCCAGAATTACAGGAGTGCCCCTCTGACCTCTCACTAACATTGTGTACCTGACATTGTTTTGCCCTTGTATTGGGCAGTGGTATATGCTCACGGGGAGTGGGGGAGGTTAAATGTAGTATTCTTTACAAGGAACTGAATTTGACTTTGTTTTTTTCTTTCTATTGTTGGCTGTTGACATTATTCTGCTGTACTGCATAGTAATTCTCTTTTTTATTATGGGATTCATTCTGCATTTGTTTTCTAGCACCATCATTTCTACAAGATTCTTATGTACTCTGCACATTTACTTGAACAGTGCACATCCACAGTGCTCTTCATAATGGAATTTCACTCATCAAGTGATGAGTAGAAGTGCCCAGGGCTTGAATGTATTGAGAGATCCAGTTTTTCTTATTTGTCTTTTGTAATGTGGAGTTACTTTCTTAGGATGGATTGCTGGGTCACATGAAGTTTTTCTTTTGGTGGCTCACATTTCAGGGCTGGCTGTGTGGGCCCATTTTCTCCCTGCATCTCAAATGCCTCAGGAGATAGCTGGGCTCTCACAGTGACTTTGGATGTGGTGCTGTACATAGCAGTTAGGTGGTGAGTGTGATTTGACCTGGTGGATTTATTGTATCCTGACATTCTTGTGCAGGTTCTCTTGATTAGAAAAGACTGGCCAAAATCTCCCATTCGGTTCTATTGATTATCTGTGTTTACTTCACATATACTTATAATATGTGTATCTGAGCACAAAAGTTTAAAACAGTGCTCCTGGGAATTGTGGTTAGTGATTTTGTGTGTCTGACTAGTTTCTAGACTTCCAAAGAAGTTAAAGTGTTTTCCATAAATTGTCTTATTTGGATGCATAGTTGTTCATTTTGAGCAATTATAATTACATTTATGCATGTGCTGCAGAGAGTGCTTTGTGCTTTATAAACATAGTGTGGAAAGGTGAAAGGAGGTCAAAACTTCAACAACTTACAGATTGTCCTACCAAGAATATTTTAATTTCATGCTCTTAGCAAAGTTTAAGTATCTGACAGAGTTTCCTGCTCAACTATCTCTGTGGACTGGTGTGACAGACAGCATCTCAGCTGGGTGTTTAAATTTCCTTCATGCTGTTTTCATGCCACAAATCCTGTTGCTCTGATCTGCAATCTGTCTGGGTCCTGTCAAGGTTTTAGGCTGATTTTGTACATTTCCCTGTTGACTTTCCCTCCTGGGATGTCAAGAGGGATGTGTATGAACCCACTTAGGTCCCAGGATGCGCTTCTCACTGCAGTGGTCCCCTCTCCTCTGCTAGCCTGCAGTAGGACTGACCCCACTCATCAATCCAGGTTGTGAAATGATGGGGATATTATGTCTAGATGAGAGCCTGGGAATCATCTCTGGCCTCCTAGCCCTGGAAGGAGGGAGTCTGACTTCCATTGATACTGAAGGGAATTATGGGAGTAGAACTGGATGATCAAGTTATGAATAATTGCTTAGGATTACTAAGGGTAGGTGTCTTGGGAAGGAGGTAAAATGATTGAGGTAAGATCTCTGCTAAGAGTGAGGAAGGAGTAGGCCATGACTTACAAAACTGGAAAATTTCAAAAGATCAAAACACTTGAGTTTTCCCCTGAAACTCTCATATCACATGCCAATGTCAAGACCCATTTTCAAAAATGACAGGATTGTCACCGTAGTTAACCATTACAAGAGTCACAATTTTAAAGAATCAAACTTATAAAACAAATTGCACAGTTTTTGTAAGGCACAAATGAGCCTGTGGAGGAACAGTACTCCAACACTCTGGGTGTTCAATAAGTAATTTGAGTGCTGCTCCCTTAAGAGTATAAGGAGGGTGGATCATTGTAGTACAGATCATGCCAGCATAGGGATTGTGGTTAAAATGCAGCCTGGGATGCCCTGAGAGTGTTCTCATGGACTTGCTCAGTATGGAGCTACATATGGAATTGACCAGAGGTGCAGGAGGAAGAAAGACTATGGTTCAGGTGAAGGAACAACTGGGTCAGTGGATGAAAATATCCCCAAGCAAAAGCAATAGTGAAATAAACTCCAAAATCCAAGAAGTACACTCCTCACTTCCACTGCTAACCTGAGAAAATGTCATACAATTTCTGTTGCAATAACATTGGTTACTCATTCTGTTTCCATAAGAAAACATTCAGAAATATTCAAGTAAAAGTTGGATTTTTCTTGTGTTGCAGTCCTCAGGATGGAGGGATTTTTGTTAGCATGGGCTTATCAACCATGGTAAGAGTGGCTGTGCTCCTCCCAAATCCTCTGTCTTGGTGTTTCCTGAGCCCTGTGGGACATTGAGCAGCCATCTTGGCCTCTGCACATCATTAGCACTGCAGAAGTTTTGAGAACCACAGATGTCTCAGATCATTGCTGTTTGACCAATTAAAAGTCTCCAGGTGAAAAATACTGTGTTGGATGAGTGTTTGGCCATCATTGACTTGGAGGAAGGATGTGTGCCATGAGTACTCCAAGACAGAGGTTTGAGAACACAGGGTAGTGTGTCTGTTAGAAGGATCATGCTCTTCAGAGAGATGAGACTACAGAAATGTAGGTTGAAAATGAAACACAGCCTTTGGCTCAGAATAAAACATGCCTTATAATCTGAATATTTGTCTTTCACACAGGTCTCATATCCCCTGCTCAGTATTCTAAAATGCAGTGAGGTGGCTTTAGTTCTACCTTCTCTCTCCACCTACTTGTGTGATCTGTTTTTTCCATGGTTTCTGGAATCCAGGCCCAGGACTTGTCTAATGGGACCCTCAAATCCAAGAAAACTGGACATTTCACCAACCTTTTCTCTTCCTGCACTATCATTGTTTTTGCAGATGCTACATCTTATAAATAGTTTTAAGTAATTATTCATTTTCATTGCAGACCTAATATACCTCTTTGTGATTTCTAAGCCATCATTAAGATAATATTTCTGGGCTGTGGGTGTTGCTGAATGGTACTACTCCTGCCCAGCATGCATGAAAACCTGGAATCCATTCACAATACTGCAAAATAATAATAATAATAGGAAGAAAATGTTTCCAGGTGACACAATCTTTGAGGTTGTCTTGATCTCTCAGTGTGAAATGGTGTCCTGGAAAACTCCTTGTTCTTCATGTTATTTGCATATACATTCTTAGTTGAAACCCATTTGAAGAAGCACTTTGATCCCATATTTATGCACACATTGTTTGTCAATAATTTGACCATCACAGTCACATTGATACCAGATATTGCATCGACCATGGTAGTAAGGTGGTTTTTGACCAGGTTGGTTGCCAGACATTTTGTCCTCATACAGAGTGACCTGGGGTGTTTCCATATGCACCACCTCTCTCCTGAGTACATGTCAAGCCATCACTGTCAGTCCCAGTAACTCTAAGAGGTCGGGGCTTAAATTTAAGCTCTGTATGTACACTTGTCCCTTTTTGTCTTTCCTTCTCGTCATCAATATTCTAATCATCATACATGTTATTGAATCTGTCACAGCTACCAGAAATTTCACTCTGGTTGGTCCTGGATTTACTCATGCATATTGTCAAACCAGGCAGTTTGGAAAATATAATTCATCATCATTCCTTACAGGCTGAATAGTTTGAGATTTGGAGTTTGTTCTCCTCATGGTCTGCACCACCTGTTCATGGTGAGTCTCCTCCACAGACACCAGGAGAGACCACCACATCCACAACCCCTGAGTCTTCTCCCGGCCATCTCCTGAACACAATGCAACCTGCACTATCCTCCTGTTTGTAGTTTGCTTTGTGTTCTTTTATTTCTCAAACAACTGCTTGATGCTTTATTTCTTTCTTGCCTGCTGTAAAATTCCAAGGTAAGGGGGGAAAGTGGAGATTTTTCACCCTACTACCTAACCATCTCCTCATTTTTGCTGGGGAAAAGTAATAGATGTTTTTTTTTTTCCCAATTTACCTCATTATTTTCAATGAAATTGACAGTTTTCCAAAGAGCATTTGATGTTTGATCTGAATGACCTAGAATTTAGTCTGCAACAGAGCAGATTTCCTAATTATATATAGGGGAAAAGAAAGGCCCTGCTCCCCTTGACACTTCAAATGGCACTAGTGTGAGTTCAGATATTCCATAAGTGTGAAATGCACTCAGAAATAGAAGACAGAGTTTGAGCAAATGTAAAGATATTATGTTGATAATTTTCACTTTGATTACATATTTAAATTATGATTTGAGTAAAATGAACACATTTATACCCTTCAAACAATTTCATATGCCTTATTATGTTCTTTTTATTAAACATCCAGGAGAAAATGTGAAATTCACATTGGGGTTCATATCATACTTATTTTGGAGTGAGCTGGTCTGAGAAAATACTTTTGTGTAATTCATAAATACCTATTGCCCACCTTAGATTTTCTAGACACCACTTCAGGGCTTGGATATACAGCAGTTTCCTGTATATGACATCAAAAAGAGACTATGTAGATTGTTCATTGTGCAGAAAAATATTAAAAGTTAATATTCATAAGAAATCTCATGGTTTCAGTTAATCCTTGCAATGGTCTTTTTAACATTAAAAAATATTTTTGGACTCATTGTACACAAATGAGTTATAACTTTCAAATCTGTACTGTTACACAAAGAGATTCACACTGTTTTTGCAATCATACATGTGCATAGGGTAATGATGTTTGTCTTATTCCATTATCTTTCCTTCTCCCACCCCCTGCCCTCCCCTCATTTTCCTCTACACAATCCATCCTTCCTACATTCTTCCCTTAACCTCCCCACATTATATATCACCATATATATATATCACATTATATATCACCGAGAAATCATTTGGCCTTTGTTTTTTTTTGGACTTGGCTTATTTCACTTAGCATGATATTATCCAACTCCATCCATGTACCTGCAAATGCCATAATTATGTTTTTCCTTATGACTGAATAATATTCCATTGTGGTATATATATCATAGTTTCTTTATCCATCCTTTTATTGAAGGGCACCTAGGTTGCTCCACAATCTATTTATTGTGATTTGAGGTGCTATAAACATTGATGTGGTTGCATCACTCTAGTATGCTGATTTTAAGTTCTTTGGGTATAGGACAAGGAGTGGGGTAGTTGGGTCAAATGGTGGTTCCATTCCAAGTTTTGTAAGGAATCTCCATATGCTTTCCAGAGGGGCTGCACCAATTTGCAACCCCAGCAGCAATGAATGAATGCGCCTTTTCCCAGGATCGTTACCAACACATATTGTTGCTTGTATTCTTGATAATAAACATTCTAATTGGGGTGAGATGAAATCGTAGGGAGGTTTGATTTGCATTTCTCCAATTACTAGAGATGTTGCACTTTTTTCATACTGTTGATTACTTATAGATCTTCTGTGAAGTGTCTGTTCATTTCCTTAGCCCATTTATAGATTGGGTTATTTGTGTTATTGGTGTAAAGTTTTTTGAGTTCTGTATGATTCTGGAGATTAGTGCTCTATCTCAAGTGTGTCTGGCAAAGATTTTCTCCCACTCTGTAGGCTACTGAAATGTTTTAATATATCTCTTTAATATTGAAAACATTGGTGTTTATTTGACATATAAATACTGCTAAATGGAAAGAAATATTATTGGTTAATATATACACTAATCCAAAATAGGCTCACCAAACATCAAGTATAAATGTTTCAGTCTTTTCACTAAAAACAACTTTATCATTGAAGAACTGAGTGAAATTTAATTAGACTTTTTATGTTTATAATAATGAAATGTACAGCTGCCAATAAGAGCTTCCAGCAAGCATGCATGACCAGGTTAAACCCTTAAAATATGAATAAAAATATCTTTCAGAAATTTTGTCCTATACATTCTAACTAAGGAGATATGCTAGCTTCAGTCTCATCATCAGAGTTCATAGATCCACAAGCCATTCACCATCTGTAGGTTGAAGAAAGAAATGAATAAATTTCACAAAGTGTACAGAGTATTATATAAAAGATGTGGTCTGTATATTGAAGGGGAATAATGTGTAAATTTTAGGTCACATAGTGCAGTAAGGGCACAGAGTCAGGCACTGTGCAGCAACCCAAGAGGGAGAGCCAAACAAGGGCAGTGAGAGAAATGAAATATCATGAGACCTGGGAGCATTTGGGAAGGGTATTTGCTGGCTTTAGATGTTAGACCAGGAACAAGAGTGAGTAACCATAGTTGTGGGAGCCAGCTTCAAGACATAGAGGACAAGATGCACCAAGACACTGAGACTTAGACCTTCTGACTACTCAGAAGACAGGGGAGTGTTTGGCTAGGTGAAATATAATCTATCCTGGGACTGTAGAGCAGAGGAAGTGAAACCCCTCCAAGAAGATAGCAAAACTCCTTACCCAATGGAGTTGCCAGCTGTTCGCTGTGGAAGTGAACTAGCTGAGGATCACCCTGAAGGTCACTTCTGGCCCCAGGCTCTGGTAACTGGATGCAAATCCATGAGCACAATGTTCCCTAATGTAAATGGTTGCTACTCCAAAATGTAAAACAAAAATTCCAACAAAGAAAACAAGACTGAAATGAAGACAACAGAGTAAGTTTTCACCCCTGGTGTACAAGGTACACAGGTCTGCTTGGTCACTCACCCTGGCTCATTATTGCAAGACATTTAGAACATCATGCTCCTGAGCCATCTCCCCTCAAAAACAAGTATGCACCAGTCCAAATATACACTAAGCCTAAGGAAAGGCAGCACTCTTTATACTAAACTAGCACATGAGCCCCTTCCTGACACATTTACACAGATATGCTCTCTGTCATCCTCTGGGAGCATTAGATTCCCATTGGGGAGGCAGTTTCAAGTCTTAAAACAGTTGATGTCCTGGTTTTCTATACTCTTATGGATGGGCAATTGTCCTAAATTGCCTACAACTAAAGTCCTCCTCCCCTGATTCTCAGACTACTGTGATTTCTGCACCCCTCAGACCATAACACACTAACAACTCGCAACAAAGAGATAAAGTTGTTCAAAATGAAAAAAAAAAAATTCAAAACACTCAAATAACCAAGAGAGAATCTGTGTGATCATCTTTATGGTCTAACCTTGGCTACAATTGAGAGAATTTACTTGGCTTGTCAAGGCATAGGCATTACAGGATGCACTCAATTAATTCACAGCTCAGAAATATGCTGTGGGGTGGCAGAATTTTAGGTGGAAATAAGAGGAATACCACTTGATTCTTGGGCTGAGTTCTAAGACGCCATGTGCACACTGAGGGGTGTTTGATGAAAGTGTCTATAAGGATCTCTTCCAGGTCTGACCCTCTCAGGGCTGCTTCAGAGGTGCAGGGACATGGTTAATGTAGGTGGGCTCAGGGGACTAGGGACTTCTGAGCTCTGTGTGCCCCAGGTTGATTCCTGCATCACCTGCTTTCATTGCCCTGCTCTGTCAAGGTATTCTGCTCCATAGTGTCTCTCGGCTGCATCTACTTTTATAGTTTTGAGAAGGCCTCTGATAACTTGCTCTGGTGTTTGGACAGTCAACTGTAATCCTTTTTTTTTTTTTTTTTTTTTTTTTTCTGGAACTGGGGGTCAAACCCAGGGCTTTGCGAATGCAAGGCAGAGGCTTTGCCACTGAGCTACATCCCAGCCCTACAATCCTGTTATGTAGGAGAAATCATTCTCTGTGTCCTGGAATATCCAGAAGTTCCTGGATACACTGATGATCACCCTCTGGAACTGCTTCCTGATTGGTGCCATTGGCATAATTCTGACTCAGGGAAGAAGCAAAGCAGGACTGGAAGGGTGACTCTGACTCATTCCCCACAGCCCTCACAAGTTCTTGGCTCACTGGGCACTGCCTGCCCACACCAGAACACAGCACCCTGCAGAGACCCGGTCTGGGATTCAACACATGTCTTCTGGTCAAAGATATTATTCTCCAGAGGCCACCATCATGAAGCACCACAAGTGGGTTATTTTTTGTGTGTGTTTATGTGTGTGTGTGTATGTGTCAGGGAATGAAGTTATGGGCATTTGAACATACCAAGACCTATATTGTATTTTCTTTAGAGACAAGGTTTCACTGAGGTGCTTAGCACCTCCCTTTTGCTGAGGCTGGATTTGAAGACTTGATCTCCATCCTCAGCCTCCTGGGATTTCAGGCAAGCACCACTGTATGCAGAAAAAATGTGGTTGTTCAAAAGAAATTTGCTTTTCCACTCTGGTAGCTCAATTCTGAGCTCAGGAGTCATTGTGTTGGGACTTCAGGTAGTATTGTCTCTGCCTCACAGAAGGTCACCTCCTCACTGTTGTCTGTTGTGTGCCTGAAGGGAGAGGCTGCAGGTTCCAGCTCTTCTTATAAGGAGCCAGGAGCTCATTGGCCTGTTTTTCATTAAACCTATGATATAGAGGTAACATGTATAGGGTCTCTAATGGGGGCTTTGTTTGTTTGCTGTGGGTCACAATTGGGTATCTGTGCAGGCCCTTGGCATGCTGGGTTCTATTTGTAAACCTAGACTTTGTTGTTTCTTATTTGGGGAAGTTTGCTGCATAGATAACAGCAAGGGGTAGTGTGAGAGGGAGGGCCTCAGCCTCACCTGGTCTTCTGGGCAAGCTGGTTGTTGCCTAGGTCAAGGGTTCCTAATCTGCTTTGTTTCACATTTTACTTATAAGTAGCATATTTATGAAAGTACCTGTGTGTGTGTGTGTGTGTGTGTGTGTGTGTGTGTTATTTCTCTGTACACCCTAACCTGCTTTAAACGATATGTAAAAATTATGGATAACTCTTATGCCATCACTTTTTGTTATGGTTTCTCTGTTGTTTTTTCTCTGTCTTCCGTTCGACCTTGTGTCTGCCTCTTTTCAGGCAGGAAGTGTTGAGAAATTTGACTTCCATTTAGTGCATGTGAATCTTTTCCCCTTCTCCATGAAATATGGCACTGGGGTCAATCCTAATGGTTTATAGTGGTGCTAATCAGGATTTGGAAAAGCACTACTGCTATTGGTCCAAACTTAAGTCAATAAGGGTTTGAAAACATCTGAATGCTATTTGTCCAAACTTGTGCTAATTAGGGATTGGAAAACACTAACACTATTTGGCAACCCTTGAGTCTGTGTTTTCATTCATGTGCACCCCTTTTCTAGTTAGAACAGGAAGTTGAGGTCATTGAACTGTGTGAAGCAGGTACCTGCCACACATGTGCACCTTCCATTGCAAGGTAACAGACAGTGTCTTCCACCCCACCTGGTATGAGGTTCAGCAGCTTCTAAGTTCCACCACTGCTTCTTGGGCTGGAACATTGACTGGAAGTCTAGTGTGGTGGTGAGGGAGCCAGGTCAACCCTGCTGTGATATGGAATAGTGAAACTTACTGCTTCTACCTCTTTGTGATTTGATGCCCCATAGGCAGCCTCCTCTGTCTATTCCCTTTGCTGTTCCCAATCTGCAGTGATCTCTTCTTTAATTCTTATCAAGGGGTTTAGCTATAGCAAATGAGAGAGAAGATAAACACTTGTTATTCTGTGTCTGCCTTATTTCTTGAACACAATATACTCTTGTTTTTGCATCATGCTGTAGATAAGTTTTACTTTATTTGCTGTACAATGTCTCATTGTATATACACAGCACATTTTCTTTATTCATCCACTGATGGACATCTTCATTGGTTCCATATGTTCACTATTGTGAAAAATAGCTGTGATTAAAAAAAAACAAACAAAAATGTGGGAGCTAAAAAGTAAAAAGAATGTTGGCAAAAACAGAATAGAAAGGACCCCCAGCAGACAACATGATGTAGATAAATGAGTAGTAGCCTTCAAAAATCTCCTCAAAGACAGGCTAGTTGAAAATATGGAAACAGACACAAAAAGGCAAAAAATAATGATCATTAAGAAAACTTAGGGAATCTATGAGATACCATGAAAAGGCCAATCCTCCTGCCATTTATGTCCAAGGTGGACTCAAGTATGATAAACAGGCAGAAGGTTTATTCAAAGAATGATAACAGAAAACTTGTGGAGAGATGCTCATCTATAGGCCCAGGAAGCAGTCAAGTTCTGCCAAAGTTAGATGGTAAATATCAAACTCTGAATGGTCAAAGAGCAACAGTGAATCTTCCAAGCAGTGCTAGAAGGAAATTACATGTAAAATAGTTCAAGACACCCAGTATATGACTTATGAGCAGAGGCTCCACAGCCAGGAGAGGGTGGAATTCTGCATTGAAAGTGTTGAAGGAAAAAAAAAGTTGCCACCCAGAGTAATCTGCACAAAAGCCATCCTTCAGAAACTAAGAGAGATTGGGACATTCACAGACGGACAAGGGTGACAGACTTCATTGCAAACAGACCTGCATTATGAGATACACTTCAAGATTCTCTCAAATATAATGGTGCTAAGGTGTAAAACACAAAGATCTGAAGGTACGAAATCTATAATATTGGGTAAATGTCAGAATATTCAGGACTTAAATTACAGTTATCATGGTCTGTATCCACTTATTCATAAAGAGAGATTAAAAGATAACATAAATAAAAATAACAATAGCTGAAAACAGTTTCTAATGGGACAAGCAGTATAAAATGATATCAACTTGTGATGTAAACATTGTAAAATATAGGAGTCTGTGCATCCCTTCTGGACCCTGGCCTAACCAAGACCATGCCCAGTTTCAGGACCCTGGCCAAACTGCTCCACATCTACCAAGGTGTTCAGAAGCTTATATACCCCTCTTCAATTATCCCAGAAGTGGAAACTGCCATCTTTAGGTGGGGCAACTCCCATACTGAGACACCTGATGGAGACTGGAAGCCCTTGGTCGGTACTCTCTTGAACCAGGATAGTGGAAGCTGGGAGGTTCAAATAGTATAAGACTGTTGAACCTTAGATTTTTTTAATTGTTAATTTTTATTTCTTTTTTCTCATTCTATATTTCTTTTATTACCTGTTTCTCAGAGTTTCTTTCTCACTTTTCTTATGGTAACAACTAACTTCTAAAGATCCTGTTCTCATTCTTCTAATGATCTAGTACCTCTATATACTCACTTCTTATCCCATTAACAGTTATATACTAAACCCCTCACCATCTTCTTTGTCACCATTAGAAATTGTAGATATCATTGTAAGCCTATTGTCTATGCTGTACATAATAATTGAACTCATTTTCTCTATTTATTGTAATATTGTTAATGTTTTCATAGGGGTATCTGGTTTAGGGCTGTATATTTTTGTATTGGGAACTGTGAATGAATATTGATCTCCCCTTAAAGGAGAGGTGTTGAAAACCTGAAGGATCACAATTAACCTACAAGGGAGAAACTGCAATACTTCCGATTTGCACTACTAGAAAGGAAGATACAGGAACAACATGAAAAAACAAGGGAAGACAGTGTCCCCAAAAAACTAAGATGCTATTTTAATAGAATCCAATGACAGTATGGCAGTAGAAATTTCAGAAAAGGAATTTAGAATGTACATAATTAAAATGATCTATGAAACAATGAGATAAGAGAGAAAATGCAGGCAATGAATGATCACTCCAATAAAGAGTTAAAAGAGCAAATGCAGGAAACAAAAGAGAATTTCAAGAAACATAGATCCTGAAACACAAACAAACAAATCCTTAAAATGAAGGAAACAATAAACCAAGTTTAAAACTCAATAGAAAGCATCACCAACAGACTAGATCCCCAGGGAGATAGAACCTCACACAATGAAGACAAAATGTTTAATCTTGAGGGGGGAAGGGAAAAAATAACAGAAAGAATCAAACAACATTACTCTATGTAAATTTATGATTACACAAATGGTATGCCTTTACGCCATGTACAAACAGAGAAGCAACATGTATCCCATTTGTTTACAATAAAAAAAAATAATAAAAAAAAAGAAAAAAAAATATTTAATCTTGAAAGTAAAGTTGACCAAGCTGGGAAGATGGTAAGAAATCATGAGTGAAATCTCAAAGAATTATGGGAATCATGAAAAGACCAAATTTAAGAAGTATTGCTATTAAAGAGGCACAGACATACAAACCAAAGATTTAACAATCTGTTCAAGGAAATAATATGAGAAAAATTCCCAAACCTGAAGCATGAAATGGAAAATCAAATCAAGAGGCTTACAGAACACCAAATGCACAAAGTTACAACAGATCCACATCAAGACACATTGTAATGAAAATGACAAACATACAAAATAAAGACAGGATTTTAAAGGATGCCCAAGAAAAGGATCAGATTACCTATAAGGGTAAACCAATATAGATATAAACAGATTTCACATTATAAACCCTAATATTTGGTATTGTCTGGAACAGCATATATCAAGCCCTGAAAGAACATGAATGCCAACCCAGAATCTTATACCCAGCAAAACTTAACCTCAAATATGATGATAAAATCCTCATGTGATTAACAAAATTTAAGAGAATTTATAAATAGAAAGCCTGCACTATAGAACATTCTCAGCAAAACATCCCATGTGGAGGAAGTGAAAAACAATGAAGTAAGTCGAGAAAGGGAGGAACAATCCTAATGGAAAAGTCAATCAAAGGTGAAACCAAGTCATTTAAGTAGATTAACCACTGCATACAGAGGCACCAGACTTTTCTTTGTAGGGGAAATTGTTAAGCTATTAATTCAATCTCATCACTTGTTTAGGTCTGACAAGAAAAAATTTCTTCTTGTATGAAAAATGCAGTTTTGTGTTCCAGGGAGTCTGTTTTACCTATATCATCTAATTTATTCACCTATTATTGCTTATTATCTTCTAATCCCTTTCATTTCTATAGTATTCGTTCCCTGCAGGTTTCCAAAAGCTTTTCTTTAGGGGGGAGATCAATAATAGTAGCACACATTACAGAAGTACAGAAAATATGCAGCCCTAAATGAAATAGCCCCTATGAAGATGTTAACAATATTGTCATAATAAACAGAGTGGGTGAGTCCAAATATTATCTTTAGTATAACAAATAGATTTCAATGAGGGCTACAATTTGTAATGGTGGACAAAGATAATGGTGAGGGGTGTATTATGTAACTGTTAATGGGATAAGAAAGAGTACCTAGCACTACTATATTGTAGCAGTGTAAAAGTGGAATCAAAAGAAGCTTGTTGTCAGCAGAAGAAGAGGGAGAAAGATTCTCTGAGGAAACAGGTAAACAAATGGAAAATAGAGTGAGAAAACTAAAGAAATAAAAACTTAAAAATTTTCAAAGAGAAAGAAAAACTATACTGAAACAGTTACGTACTATACACATCTCCCAGTCTTCAGTAGCTTGATGCATGAGACGTACTGACAATGATATTCCAGTCTCCAGGAGGCCTCTAAGGATGGGATTGATCCCACTTAAATATGGCAGCTTCCATTTCCAGAATAAACCAAGATGGCCACACTGGCTTCCCAATGTGTTGGCAAATGGTGAGCTGCAGCATGTGGCATGGGTGCTGAATCCTTGTGGGGTATGGTCATCAGATCGGGGATCCTGCAGTTTCTGGCTGTTTTCCCAAAATGTGGAGGCACATGTAACCAAACCTATGGGTACTGTGACAGTGAACTTCCAGGCAACAACAAGGAGCTGGCGATCTGCCTGGTGGTGTGCAGGCAGTCTGTAGGCTACAGGTGAAGGATTGCCAGGTGGACCTCTGGTGGTGGGTGATGGGAGGTGAAAGGCAGGTGATGGGCAGGCAAGAGGCAGGCAAATGTGCAAATGGTGGATGATACACAGCAGTCAGTGTGCTATCTGCCCTCAAAAAGTAGCCAAAATGCTGGCAGATTGCAATTGATTGAGGTGGACAAATGGGGTAGACAGCAAGGGACTTTGAGCAGCAAAGACTGCCTCACAGAGAAACAGATTTCCTCTGAAACCTGAGTTATGGAGAACAAGGAATGCAGCCTCATTGTAGTCAACCATCATGGATCTCCAAGATCAATCATCGTTATTCCCACAATACAGAAGACATTTTCAGTTTCTTTAATTTTAAGAACTTCAGGATATGCCCTGCCTGAATTTGTCAATTGTGTGTGTGATTGTTTACTCTGAGAGAACACCATGTTGCAGAAAGAGAAACTGATTCCAGGAATTTTACAATCGAGCCATTGAAGAGTGCTCCACAGTCCCCCTTGAGCCATTTAATATGTTCCTCACTGATAACTCTGGTGTTTCCTAGAGATCCAGTGGATGGTACATAAATACTGTGTTTCTCTGGAGAGGGTGTCTTTCTGCAGGGATTAATGAAATCTGTTGAAGTCTTGGAAAACCTCTGGATGGTAAGGGACCAATCTGATGTGGAGGCAAAGTAATAGGTCCAAAGAGAACAATGGTTGGCTGGAAAGCTTCATTCATTCATTGCTGTTCCCTAGCATGTAGTTCCTCATGCTGTATCACAAGCACTGGATTCATAGAGATGAGGGCTGTTTTAGTGTCTGTTCAGAGTGATGTAATACTTGCCTGAGGATAGGTCCCATCCCTTGACATCATGTTTCCATGTATTATACAAGGCCAGGTAGATTAGGAACTCTCATCCCAGGCCCTATTGAAGCCAGAGTTTTGTGATGAAACTCAATTCACTGGTTGTGCTGGCAGGTGACATCCAGGCAAACTGTAGACATCTGCAACTGAGAAAGATGGCAGCTGATGTCAGCAGCTCATCCTCAAATTCTTCTTCTCTCTGGGTTCTTGTCTCATTATTTCAGAAAATGAAACCCACAGACCAGGATGAGTGAGCGTGAGGGGAGAATTCTCTGGAGACAGAACTCTTGCAGCACAGAGGGAATCCTACAGCAGGTTCCCTTGTGCCCAGCATGCTGACCTAGGGGTTTATGTAGCACTCAGTCCACATTTATGATAATCAGAGCTTGGAAACATACTAATGCTATGGATCAATTCCTGAGTCCCAACTGTCATTCAGGTCTGACCCACTTCCATTTCCTCTTGGCAGGTCAGGAAGTGGGAGGTTGATGCCATCAAATAGAACATCACGGGTCCCTGGGAGGTGCATCTTCAGTGGGCATCCACACTGTGCACAGGCAAACTTTCCATGGAATGGTGGGTGAGCTTGCCCTGGCTTGGTGCTGACCTGCCAGTCTTCATTGCAGACTGCACACAGCCATGAGCAACCAGTGCTGCACCTAACCTGACCTGCCACACTGAGGCTTCACCACTGGGCTCTAGCTTTCCTGCAGGGACCCAGAAGTTGGCTGTTGGTTCCAGGCATGGAGCCACATCACTATCTCTCCTTGATCAGTACAACTGGTGAGGTTAAGGGCCTCCCTTTCTTCCTGTCCCCTCATGAAGGAAAGGAACTGTGAGCCATGGAGGTGGAAAAATTAGGAAAGAATTCAGTCAACAAAACCCTGGGTAGCATTTTGAGAATCTAGTGAAACCCTGACTTCAACAGAACAAGGACTTTAAAGTAGGGGACGTGAAAATGAAGAACAGGCATGGGGCAAAGACTCTGCAACATTCATGGAGACAGGCCAGCAGAAAGTGTCTCATTGCCTCCCATGGAGAATTACTCAGAGAAGACACACAGCAACAGACATGAGATACTGTGTCCATGGAGAAATCCTCATCCTAACCTGAGTGGGCATCACTGTGGAAAGGAATCCACAGACATCAGAGACATCCGCAGGCAGCTCACTGCATGTTCAGAAGTGACTCTCCCTCACAACTCAGTTCTCCTCACCAGCTCTACTGGTAGAGCTCTCCTCATATTGCAGATAGTACTTCTGAACCATGAGGAGCCTACATGGTCCCTTTGGTTATTATGTCTGTTTTAGTCATATTTTTTAATGCTGTTACTAAAATAGCTGACCAGAACAATTTTAAAGGAGGGAAGGTTTACTTGAGGGCTCGTAATTTCAGAGGTCTTAATCCATAAAAGGCTGGCTCCATTCCTCAAGGCTCAAGGTGAGGCAGAACACCATGGAAGAAGAGTGTGTCAGAGAAAAGCAACTAACATAATCAGGAGGCACAGAGAGAGAGAGAGAGACAGAAAGAGAGAGAGAGAGAGAGAGAGAGAGAGAGAGAGAGAGAGAGAGAGAGAGACTCCACTCACCAGATACAAAATATATACCCCACAGCCATGACCCCAAAGAACCACTCAATCCAGTCATACCCCACCTGCCTCCAGTTACCACTGAGTTAATCTCATTAGGCATTAACTCACTGATTAGGTTAGGACTCCTACAACCCAAACATTTCTCCTCTGAACTTTCTTGCATTGTCTCACATGTGAGCTTTCGGGGGACACCTCATATGCAAGCCATAACAATGTCTTATGTCCTCCAGACACTGGTATACATCCAAGCCCTAAAGTAGTGCCTGGAAAATTTAAGATGGGCAATGGGCATTGGTGGGATATACACACAGTACACTTTAATAGAAGTATGATACAAACTACAAATTGCATTTTCCATTTTATTGTAGCTTTATATAAAGAGACGAAAAGCAACCAGATAGAAGAGTTTTAATTGCGTATAGAAAAAACACATATTTCACTCAAAATGTCATAATTTAGACTTGAAATCAATGTGAAAAATTTTCCAGTGGTACATATATACATTTCTTTAAACTAAGGTTTCTATTTTGAGTGCATTTAAGATTATAGAATATATAAATTTACACTAGTGGCATTTGAAGTGCTCAAGAATTACATGGATCTCTTTTCCCAGATGAGTCTTGAGAGACTTTTCTCTTTAAGCACAGGGAGTCAGTTTAGTCTTTAAATATTCTGTGGGAAATTTTTTTCTACTCATTGAATAAAATGAAATAAATTGAGAAATAATTTTATAATTTTTCATCAGTAAAAATGGGCAGATGTTCAGGTAGCATGAAGAAAAACTGCACTAATCCCCTCCAGTCTTAGAATTTTCACGTGTATAAAAGGAATTAAGATTCAAACAGTTGTTTGAGAAAGAAATGAACAAAGACATTCTACAAGCAGAAGGATGGTGTGTGTGGCTTTGTGTTCAGGAGATGGCGGGGAGGAGACATGGGAACTTTGGTTGTGCTGGAATCTCCTGAAGTATCTGAGGAAGCGATTAACCATGTACAGACTGATGCAGACCATGAGGAGTACAAACACCAGATCTCAAATCATTATCATACTCATAAACATCACTGAGTTCTGGTTCTCAATCTGCCTGGTTAACAGTGTGCATCAACATAGCCTTGATTAACCAGAGTGAAATTGCTCCTGGCTCTTACAGATTCAAAGATGTGGATGTAAATGAGTATGTTGAGGATCCAGAAAAGGAACGATGGACAAGTCCATGTAGGGAGCTTAAACTTAATCCATGTTCACTTAGGACTACTGGGAATGACTTGAAATGCACTGAGGAAAAAGTTGGTACAGAGAGAAACACCCCAGGTCACACAAGACTACTTTGCAACAAACATCACACAAAAATTGTCTTACTCCAAAGGATGACATCATATGTGATATTGACATGAATGTGATTGTCAAAGTATTGTCAAAGGTGAGGTGGAAAAAAATGGAATTCATAAGCTTCTTCACATGATGCTGAAATAAGAAGGTGTGCATGCACACCAGAACGAGGAACAAGTACCCCAGGATGCCAAGAGACAACTGAGAGACCAGGAGAACACCAAATATTGCATTATATTTAAGTATTTTCCTCTTATTTTTATTTTGTTTTTCTCAATATTAATCACAGGACTTCATGCATGCTGGGAAGGTAGAGTACCACAGAGATACACACCCAGTGCAGGAGAATTATCTGAATGATGGTTTATAAGTTTAAATAAGGGAAAGTAGGCCTGGAATGAAAAATGAATAATTACTTAAAATTATTTTCAGGACATAGCTACTGCAAGAACATTGACATTGCAGAAGGAGAAAAGGGTGGTGAAATGCCCAATTCCCTTGTATTTCAGGGACTGCTGAGACACTTCCTGAGCATCAATTCCAGGGATTCCAGTGAAAAACAGATCACAGAAGCAAGTGAAGAGTCAAGGTGGATTCAATACACAACACTGCATTCGAGGATATATGGACTGTGTAGAGAAAAAATATGCAGGTTATAAGGCAAGATTTCGCCAGATCCTCAGACTGTATTTCCTCTTCAATCTATTTTTTTTTTTTTTTTTTTGCCTCTGAAGAGCATGATGCTTCAAACAGGCAGTGTACTTCAACTTCTGTCTTGAAGTTTTCATGGCACACACCCAAATTCTAAGTCAATAACCATTAAAAGATCATCCACCAGAGCATTTTTTATTGGCGGAATTTCCTTCTCACACCCTATACTTTTTTCCAGCAGCAATGATCTGAGACATTGCTGTTCTCACAAATTGTTCATCACTACTAACTTGCAGAGGGTAGAGCCCAAATTGCTGCTCAGTATCCCACAGTGCTCAGGAAAACACACAGGCATGAAAGTGGGAGCAAAACTGACACTGATACCAGGGTTGATAAAACCAGGATAACAAAGAATCTTTGAATCATGAGGACTGCAACATGTGTTAAATCCACCCTTTGGACTGAGTATTTCTGACTATTTTGTTATAAAAACAGAATGGGTAGTTTCCCCATTATTATTGCAGCACAAATGATATGACCTTCACTCAGCCTAGTACTGAAATTGATGTGGTTAACATCTGAAGTGCACTTCTTGTGTTTTGGGTTTATTTTACTATTTCATTTGCTTGGGGATACTTTCTCCCACTGACACAGTTGTCCTTCACCTGAACCATAGTCTTTCATTCCCTTTTGGACCTCTGGTCAACTCCATGTGGCTCCACACTAAGCAAGTCCATGAGAACACACCAAGGTCCTCACAGCATGCACTATGACCCCAATTCCTGCTTTGGCATGATCTGCACTGCGATGATCCCACCCTCATTATCTTGTTAAGGGAACAGCACTAACACTTTTTATTGAGCATCCACAGAGGTGAAGTACTCTTCCTCCACAGGTTCATTTGTGCCTTCCACCAATTATGGAATTTAAATTTTATGAGTTTGAGTGGTTTCAATTTGTGAACTAAACATGGATCACCATGGTACCCATACTCTCCTGTTTGAAAATGCATCCTGTCTATAATTCATGATCTGAGGTTCTCAGGGTCAACCTCAAATGTTTTGATCATTTCATTTTCTGTAGTTTCACCAAACAGTGGCCTCTCTCCATTCTCACCTTTGTACATGATCTTTCTTCAGATATCTTCTCTCCTTCTTACTCTTTAATTGGGATGATTGTCTATAACAATTCTAACACTTTCCTTATTTGACCATCCACATCTATTCCCAATATTCCTTTCCATATTAATGTAGTTCACATTTCCTCCAGCCTGGGATGGGAGGTCAGGATGTCATCCCAGGCTCTCATCTGGACCTAAAACACACAAGACTGCATAGTCTGGGTGGATGATCAGGATCAGCCCCACTGTAGATGAGCAGAGGGAATGCAGAGAACTACAAATACCCGAGAGACTCATAAGAACAATTACGTTGCAAGAATTCAATAATTTGCAAAATTACCAAATAAATAAATTGAAAAAAATATGCCAATGATGAAGAATGAATCATGAAGAAATAGAAAATCTTTATAAAGTCAAATATGTGAGATTGAGCCTGTAATTTTATAATATTGCTACAATAAATACTGGACCAGAATAATTCAATGCTGAGTTTTACCAGACATTTAGAAATCAAAACTAATTCTCTCACACATCCAAAAAAATGAAGCACAAGAAAACTACCAAATTCATTTTGCAGATTTTCTGTTATCCTGAATCAAAATCTTGACAAAGGACACTAGGGGAAAGAAAGTTATTGGCCATTTTCTCTCAAGAACATCCTTGCAAGAGTTCTCAAAATATCATAGCAAGCAGAATTCAGCAGCACATTTAGAGGATCATTCACTCTGATGGACTGGGATTTTCACCTGGCATGAAGGATGGGTCGACACACACAAATGTTCTCATGTTAGCAGAATGAAATATGAAGACCAATGGTCCTCTCAATACATGCAGAAACAGCATCCTCAGTCAATGTGGAAATAGCATCAACTGACTTTCATGATAAAAACTCTCAAGAAATTAAGCATGGAAGAAATGTACCTCAACATAATGAAGACCATAAGTGACTAGCCCACCCCAACATCATACTACATACTGAAAAGCCAAAGTTTCTGTTCTAACAAGCCCACTCTTGCCTCTTCTGTCCAGGATTGCACTGAAGTCCTCATCACAGCAATTAGGCAGGAAAAGTGAATGATTAATATTGTGACAGTGAACATGCTACTGAAATTGGACCGTGGAGTCCATGGAATTCCAATGAATATTCTAACACCAGTTTTCACAGAGTTGGAAAAACCATTCTCAATTCATGTGCAACTCCAAAACATACCTGATAGCCAAAACAATTTTGACTTGCAAAAACAGTTGGGATCCTCACACTTGGTGATATCAAACATTACGCAAAGGCTGTAGGAATGGAATTGTACATCAGTGGCATAAAATTAACCTCTTAGCCAAGAAGTAGAAGGAATATTCCTGAAGTAAATTGAAATGTAGACAGTCACCTAACCTTTGACATGGATCAACAATTCACAATGGTGAAAGCAGTCATCTCTGAAATCACTAGAGAAGGGAAATCTGGATCTCCACATGCAAAAAATGATTTTTCCTTTCATCACACAAAAGTTCTCTTCAGTAGGATTAATGATGTAAATGTATGATCTGTCACCATATGATTTCTGGACAAATCATTAGAAAAAACCTCCTTGACCTATTTTTCCTATATGACAACATAACTAGAGTTGACAGAAAAATAAAGAAGTAGGACCACTTCAAATTAAAAAGTTTCTGCATGATTAAAAAAGAGTAAATCAAAAAGGAAGCTGAATCAGAGACTGTGTTCACAAATCCTCTATCAGATGGGGAACTAATTACAAATTAAGTAAGGGGACATCATACAACTCAAAATCAAAGGAATTTTATTTCAATAGACACATGACATTAATAGATTTTTTTTTCTAAAGAAGTTTTGTAAATGGCCAAAGGCAAATGAAATGGAGATCTACCTCACTATGCATGAGAGAAATGAAAATTGAAGTCACAATGAGATGTACTTGCATCGAATGGCCACTATGATAAATCAAGAGACCCAAGTAGTGTTGGAGATGGGAATAAAAGGAAACTCGTGGGCACTGTTGGAAGGAATTAAGTGGAAAAATCTTTACAGAAAGTTGAGTGGAGTTGGCTGAAATCTTTGCAACTGGAGTGACCATGTGATCTGCACATCCCACCTCAACATACACAGAGGAACTTATGTCAGTCTTTCAAAGGTGTCTGCAGCATTGTTTATGGAGGCCAAGATATACACACAACAAAATGTCCACCAACACGAGGATGAAATGATTGTGATATGTGGATGGACAGATGATAGTTACACACACACACAGACAAGCACACATTCAGTGAAATAGTATACCTTCACATACAGGAAGAAATCCTCTCAACTCTGACAACATGGATGAACCTGGAAGATATTGTATTAGTAAAAGCAGACAGAAAGAGAAATATTGTATGATCTCACCTGTATGTGAACCTCAAAATTGTTCAACTTGGAGAAACAGAGAGAGATGTGGGTCCCAGGATGCATGTACTGGGGATTGAGGTGGTGGTATGAATGAGTACAAACTTTCATTCACTGGAGGAATAATTTCTGCATGTCCAGTGTAATGTATGATAAGAAGATGGAATTAAGGTTTGGTATACTTAGAGTTTGCTGAAAAGTGATCCTAAATGCTCTCAACACAAACACACATATTGATTCATCAACCAACTTGATTTTAGTGGTCATTTCACACTGTACACCAAGTCAACACTCTCTTCGCACTAAAAAATTATTGATAATATTTGTATCTTGAACTCAGTAAATCTGAAAATAATCTGTCAAAAGTAAATGAATTGGTGGTGGCAGCAAACCAACTGGCATTCTGGCCCCCCAAATATTGTTCACATCCCAAGTTGGAGGCAGAGTTAAAAAAAAAATGAAATTATGACATTTGCCATTAAATGCAGGGAGCTGGAGACTATCATGCTAAACACAATATACCAATCTTACATAAACCAAACACTGAATGTTTTATGGGATATATGAGTGGGAAACTATGGAATAATAGTTACTTCAGATTAGGTAGAGGGGAGTGTAGGGAGGGCAGGGAATATGGTGCAGGAGGGAAAGTAGAATGAAACAGACATTATCACCCCATGTACATATGTAAGTATAAGACCAGTGGAATCTACATAATATACAACCAGAAGAATGAGAAATTATACTGAATTATATATGATATATCAAACTGCATTTTACTGTCATGTACAACAAATTAACATAAAGTTTTAAAAACTTAAAATACTATCTTTAAACAGGAAAAGCAATAGTCTGGATATTAACTGTTTAATTTTATTTTCTCAATGATCACACTTAATATTATTATTTAGTACCTATATATATGCTGTGGTCAATGTCATTGTAAGTTACATTTTACACTGTTAACCAACAGGAAGTTTCCACTTCTTCATTTCCAAGTATAAAAATATTATTGGTTGTTAAGTAAGTAAATATAGGAAATAGTTAATACAGTATTAATTTTGAATACCTACTTTTCACAATTGGTCTTTTCAAAGAGATTCCTTAGTACTTTTTCATGATGCTGAATTAGTATTTTCAGTATATGAATATTTTATGAGGGTGCCACACTTTAATTAGGACTCCACTTATACTTAAGAATGAGTTTGTATATGCATTAATTATATATTAATTAATATATAAATATATAATTAATAATTATATATTAATTATATATAAAATTAATGTATCCATCCCTAGAGGACACTGGTGGTGCCAAAAGGAAAACATTAGATTAGCCACCAAAGGGCAAACATTCTATTCATATATTTTCTATATATTCTATTTTCAATTTCTGGAACCAACACAGCTATTATTTGTATAATACTCTGAAGTGCAATTTATATTTTCACACACATATTTCATTTATCTAGTTAAGCTGCAATTGCTTTTGAATAAAATTATGTCATCTTTGCCGAAGTAAAAAAATATGAAGGAAACACACTAAGCGGAAGGCAGAGAATGGAAGACTACAAAATACCACATCCCACATTTGTTCCATCTAATGCAATCACAGCTTACCAAAAAAAGCACATGGGTCAACAGCAACAGCAGGGAAATTCTAGGCACATGCTCCTCAGCAGAGAGCTGGTGTGTCCATGTGGAGATGAGATCAACAGCCTTCAGCACCATCACACCTGCTCCATAAGACTCATCCCACTGAAGGAGATAGAGAAACATTAATGAGAAACAGATGATTACAAACTACAGAATAACTTACCAAATGTGTCACCTTCAATAATGTTGGGAAAATGTGCTCCAGGGGACAGAACTCCTGTGTATGAAGATGGTCATTGCATTGACACACCTTAAATTTGTGTCCTCAAACACGTGTCATCAATATCAATGATGTAAACACACAGAGTTAATGTACCACAGTGGGAAGTTCTGGTCAAAGTCTACTGTGATCAACAAAACTGGCACACATGTCAGGATATAAAAAATCCACCAGGTCAACTCACTCTCCAGTTAATTGCTATGAACACCACCACAACTACAATCATATGAGAGGCCAGCTTTCTCCTGATGCACTAGAGAAGCAGGGAGGAAATGTGCATATATAAATGCAATTATAATTGCTCAAAATGCACAAATATGCAGCCATATGAGACAAAATGTGGGAGGAACTTTCAGATCCTTGGAAACCCAGCAAGTGAAATGACTCTCAGGTCATCCTGGGCTGCTTTGGCATGGTCTATACTGCAATGGTCCCACCTTAATTATCCTGTTAAGGGAGCAGTACTCAAATTATTCATTGTGTACCTACAGTATTGAGGTCTGTTCCTCCAAAGGTTCTTTTGTGCCTTCCACCAACCATGCAATTTGTTTTATGAGTTAGAATTGTTTGAAAATATGCCTCTTGTCATCTTGAGCATGAAGGCCATACTGTCACTTCTAGTATTTAGCCTTGTCTTTAGTATATGACATGAGAGTTTCATGTGAAACCTCAAATGTTTGATCATCTATAGTTTCATTTTCATTAAGTCATGTCCCCTGTTACTGTTAGCCAGATATCTTTCTTCAGCCATCTGCTATTCTTCCCAGGACACCTGCCTTTGGAAGTCCTAAGTCCTTCATAACTTGATCTTCCAGATCTAGTCCCAATATTCTCTTCAGTATCAATGTAGGCCAGACTCCCTCCTGCCAGGGCTAGGAAACCAGACACGATTCCCAGGTTCTCATGTGCACATAACATCCCAAGTCTGTACAACCTGGATGAATGAACAGGATCAGCTCCAGTGCAGGCAAGCAGAGGAAAGAGGACCACTGCAGTGATGAGAGCATCCTGGGGTCTGAAGAGTTTTACACACACAATTCTTGACATCCAAGGAGGGATAAAAAGAGGGAAATGAATGAACCTCAGCCTCAAAACATGATAAGTCCCAGAGGGCTTGCATATCAGAGCAACAGGGTGTATGGTGTGTAAAGCAGGAAGGGAATACAAACACACAGCTGAGATGATATCTGCTGCATAAGCCCACATGAGGGGAGAACAGGAACCTCTATCATATATTTCAATTTTATTAACAGCATGAAATTAAAATATTCATAGTAGAACAATCTGTAAGTACTTGAATTTATGGGAGTAAAAATTACCTCATTTCAGCATGCCACACTGTGTTTATATATCCCAATATACTCTCTACATCACATATATAAATGCAATTATAATTGCTCAGAATGCACAAATATGCAGCTATATGAGACAAAATGTGGGAAGGACATTCAGATCTCTGGAAATCCAGCAAGGCAAGAAAGACAGATAGAAAAATTTACTAATCATGATTTCCAGGAGCACAGTTTTTAAAATTGAACTCAAGAACACATGTCATCAAATATATGAAGTAAAACCATGGATCATTAACAGGGCACAGATGGAGGTTTTAACCAAATGTTTTCAAACTAGGGAATCTACACAAGAATGTGTGCATAAAACAAATTTATCAAGTCACATCACACTCTCTACTAACTGTTATGAAAAGCATTATACCTGTACTCACTGGAAAATACCCACCATTCTCCTGGGGCATTTGTGAAGCAAGCAGGAAAGGTTATGAATGATCCCATTCAGACAGCATGGAAGAAGATGATCCACAGATATAATGTAGAATGACAAAATGATAGTAAGCTTCAAATTAGAAATTATGTGATAAATTAATCTGAGTTTGGTATTTTAAGGCATTAAATTCACTTTAATATTATAGAAGTTTTATTTTATTAAAAATCATAAATTTACATAGAGCAATGTTGTTTGATTCATTCTGTTATTTTTCCCTTTCTCCCCCACGCCTCCCACCCCTCTTTTCCCCCATACAGTCCTTCCTTCCTCCATTCTTACCACCCTCCTTATCCCTAACCCTAAACCTAACACTAAACCCTCCTACCCCCACCATTATATGTCCTTATCCACTTATCAGCGAGATCATTCGTCCTTTAGATATTGAGATTGGCTTATCTCACTTAGCATGATATCCTCCAATTTCACTCATTTTCCTGCAAATGCCATAAGTTTATCATTCTTCATGGCAGAGTAATATTCCATTGTATATATATGCCACAGTTTCTTTATCCATTCATCAATTGAAGGGCATCTAGATTGCTTCCACAATCTGGCTGTGGTGAACTGAGCAGCTATGAACATTGATGTGGCTGTATCTCTGTAGTATGCTGATTTTAAGTCTTTTGGGAATAGGCCAAGGATTGGGATAGCTGGGTCAAATGGTGGTTCGATTCCAAGCTTTCTGAGGAATCTCCATACTGCTTTCCAGAGTGGCTACACTAATTTGCAACCCCAAAAAATTGTATGAGTGTACCTTTTTCCCCACATCCTCGCCAACAGGTATTGTTGCTTGTGTTCTTGCATTCTAATTGGGGTGAGATGAAATCTTAGGGTAGTTCTGATTTGCATTTCTCTTATTAATAGAGATGTTGGACACTTTTTCATATATCTGTTGATTGATTGTACATCTTCTGTGCAGTGTCTGTTCATTTCCTAAGCCCATTTGTTGATTGGATTATTTGTATTCTTGGTGTAGAGTATTTGAGTTCTTTATGGATTCTGGAAATTAGTGTTCTATCTGAATTATGAGTGGCAAAGATATTCTCCCACTCTGTAGGCTCTCTCTTCACATTACTGATAGTTTCCTTTGCTGAGAGAAAGCTATTTAGTTTGAATCTATCCCAGTTATTGATTCTTGCTTTTATTTCTTGTGCTATGAGAGTCCTGTTGACGAAGTCTGATCCTAAGCCAACATGTTGAAGGTTTGGACTTACTTTTTATTCTATAAGATGCAGGGTCTCTGGTCTGATTCCGAGGACCTTGATCCATTTTGAGTTGAGTTTTGTGCAGGGTGAGAGATAGGGGTTAAATTTCATTCTGTTGCATATGGTTCTTCCGTTTTCCCAGCACCATTTGTTGAAGTGGCTATCTTTTCTCCATTGCATATTTTTGGCACCTTTATCGAGTATGAGAAAATTGTATTTATTTGGGTTTGTGTCCATGTCCTCTATTCTCTACCATTGATCTACCTGTCTATTTTGGTACCAATACCATGCCGTTTTTGTTACTATTGCTTTGTAATAAGGTTGAAGATCTGGTATTGCGATACCCCCTGCTTTGCTCTTTCTACTGAGGATTGCTTTAGCTATTCTGGGTTTCTTATTCTTCCAGACGAATTTCATAATTGCTTGCTCTATTTCTGTAAGGTACATCATTGGGATTTTAATTGGAATTGCATTGAATCTGTATAGCACTTTTCGTAGTATGGTCATTTTGACAATATTAATTCTGCCTATCCAAGAACATGGGAGATCTTTCCATCTTCTAACGTTTACTTTAATTTCTTTCTTTAGTGTTCTATAGTTCTCATTGTAGAGGTCTTTCACCTCTTTTGTGAGATTGATCCCCAAGTATTTTATTTCTTTCGATGCTATTGTGAATGGGGTAGTTTTCCTAATTTCTCTTTCTGAAGATTCATCACTTATGTATAAAAATGCATTGGATTTATGAGCATTGATCTTGTAACCTGCTACTTTACTGAATTCACTTATGAGTTCTAAGAGTATTCTGGTGGAATTTCCAGGTTGCTCTAAATATATAATCATGTCATCAGCGAACACGGATAGTTTGCGTTCTTCTTTTCCAATTTGTATCTCTTTAATTTCTTTGGTTTGTTAATTGCTCTGGCTAGAGTCTCAAGAACGATGTTGAACAGAAGTGGTGAAAGAGGGCATCCCTGCCTTGTTCCAGTTTTTATGGGGAATGCTTTCAATTTTTCACCATTTAAAATGATATTGGATATTGGCTTAGCGTTGATGGCCTTCACAGTGTTAAGGAATGTTCCCACTACCCCGAATTTTTCTAGTGTTTTGAGCATGAAGGGATGCTGTATTTTATCGAATGCTTTTTTCTGCATCTATTGAAATAATCATGTGATTCTTAACTTTTAGTCTGTTGATATTGTGAATGACATTTGTTGATTTCCAGATGTTGAACCAACCTTGCATCCCTGGGATAAAACAAACTTGATTGTGGTGCACTATCTTTTTAATATATTTTTGTATGTGATTTCCTAAAATTTTGTTGAGAATTTTTGTGTCAATGTTCATTAAGGATATTGGTCTGAAATTTTCTTTCCTCGATGTGTCTCTGTCTGGTTTAGGTATCAGGGAGTTATTGGCTTCATAGAATGAGTTTTGGAGGGTTCCCTCCTCTTCTATTTCATGGAATACTTGGAGGAGTATTGGAATGAGCTCTTCTTTAAAGGTTTTGTAGAACTCGGTTGAGAATCCATCTGGTCCTGGACTGTTCTTTGTTGGTAGGCTTTTGATGACCTCTTGTATTTCATTGCTTGAAATTGATTTATTTAAGTTGTGTATGTCCTCCTCATTCAGTTTAGGTAATTCATATGTCTCCAGAAACTTGTTGATGTCTTTCAGGTTTTGTGTTTTGTTGGAGTATAGATTTTCAAAATAACTTCTAATTATGTTTTGTATTTCAATCGTGTCTGTTGTGATATTTCCTTCTTCATTTCGAATTTTAGTGATTTGAGTTTTCTCCCTCTTTCTCTTTGTTAGTGTGGCTAAGGGTTTATCAATTTTGTTTATGTTTTCAAAGAACCAACTATTTAATTTGTTAATTTTTCTGATTGTTTCTTTTGTTCCAATTTTGTTGATTTGGGCCCTGATTTTAACTATTTCCTGTCTTCTACTACTTTTGGTGTTGGTCTGCTCTTCTTTTTCTAGGGCTTTGAGCTGTAGTGTTAACTCATTTATTTGTTGATTTCTACTTCTTTTGTTAAATGCACCCCATGAAATAAATCTTCCCTAAGTACTGCTTTCATAGTGTTCCAGAGGTTTTGATATGATGTCTCTTTGTTCTCATTCTCTTCTAAGAATTTTTTAATTTCCCTCCTGATGTCTTCTGTTATCCATTCATCATATAATAGCATATTGTTTAATCTCCAAGTATTGGAGAAGTTTCTGTTTTTTATTCTATTATTCATTTCTAATTTCAATCCATTATGATCTGAGAGTACAAGGAAGTATCTCTATCTTCTTGTATTTGCTAACAGTAGCTTTGTGGCATAAAACATGGTCTATTTTAGAGAAGGATCCATGTGCTACTGAGAAGAAAGTGTATTCGTTCTTTGTTGGATGGTATATTCTATATAAGTTGGTTAAGTCTAAATTGTTGATTGTGTTATTGAGATCTATGGTTTCTTTATTCAATTTTTGTTTGGACAATCTATCCAGCGGTGAGAGAGGTATGTTAAAATCACCTAGTATTATTGTGTTGTGGTCTATTTGATTTCTGGAATTGAGAATGATTTGTTTGACGTACATGAATGAGCCAATATTTGGAGCATAGATATTTATGATTGTTGTATCTTGCTGATTCATGCTTCCTTTAAGCAGTATGTAATGTCCTTCTTTATCCCTTCTGACTAGTTTTGGCTTAAAGTCCACATTATCTGAAATGAGGATGGATACTCCAGCTTTTTTGCTGTGTCCATATTCATGGTATGTTTTTTCCCATCCTTTCACCTTTAGTCTATGGGTTACTCTTTCTATGAGATGAGTCTGTTGCAGGCAGCATATTGTTCGATTTTTCTTTTTAATCCAACCTTGCAGTCTATGTCTTTTGATTGATGAGTTCAGGCCATTAACATTCAGGGTTATTATTGTGATATAATTTGTATTTCCAGTCATTTGACTGATTTATGTTTTTTTGACATGATTTGGTTTTTCCTCTATTTTTCTATTCCTTTAGGCTACTTTCTCCCGTTGCTGATTTGCATCATTGTTTTTCATCTCTTCCTCATGGAATATTTTGCTGAGTATGTTCTGTAATGCCTGCTTCCTTTTTGTAAATTCCTTTAGCTTTTGTTTATCATGGAATGATCTTATTTGGTCATCAAATCTGAAAGTAAGTTTTGCTGTGTATAGGATTCTTGGTTGACATCCATTTTCTTTCAGGACTTGGTAAATGTTGTTCCAGGCCCTTCCAGTTTTTAGGATATGCATTGAAAAATCTGTTGATATTCTTATTGGTTTCCCCATGAATGTAATTTGATTCTTTTCTCATGCGGCCTTTAGAATTTTGTCTTTATTTTGTATGTTAGGTATTTTCATAATAATGTGCCTTGGTGTGGGTCTGTTGTAATTTTGTGTATTTGGAGTCCTATAAGCCTCTTGTACTTGGTTTTCCATTTCATTCTTCAGATTTGGGAAATTTTCTGATATTATTTCATTGAATAGATTGTTCATTCATTTGGTTTGTTTCTCTAAGCCTTCCTCAATCCCAATAATTCTTAAATTTGGCCTTTTCATGATATCCCATAATACTTGGAGATTCTGTTCATGATTTCTTCCCATCTTTTCTGTTTGGTCAACTTTGTTTTCAAGATTAGATATTTTTCTTCAGCATCTGAGGTTCTGTCTTCCAGGTTTTCTATCCTATTGGTTATGATTTCTATGGAGTTTTTAACTTGCTTTGTTGTTTCCTTCATTTCAGGATTTCTTTTTTTTTTTTTTTTTTTCAGTATCTCTAACTCTTTATTGAAATGATCTCTTGCTTCCCATATTTGCTCTTTTAACTGTTCATTGGTGCAATCATTTAATGCCTGCATTTTATTCTTTCATCTCCGTCTTCAATACCTGCATTTGCTCTTTCATCTCCTCGTTTGCTTCCCTGATTGTTTTAATTATGTACATTCTGAACTCCCTTTCTGTCATATCTTCTGCTGTGCTGTCACTGAGTTTTATTGATATAGTATCTAGGTTTGTTTGGGACATTTTCTTCCCTTGTTTTTTCATATTAGTCAGATGTCAGTGGAACTCTGTGTATTGCAGATTTCCTCTATTTGTTTATAGTGTCCTTGTAGATTTCCAGTGTATCACTTCCTAGCCTTCAGTAGTCTGAAGTCTTGGAGTCACTTGATAAAGCAGTACTTCTGAAGAAAGCTGTCCCTAGCCCACTACTGGTTCCAGGGCTTGGAGCTGGCTCTGTGTGGAAAGGCTCTCACTGGGGGGCCTGCTCTGTGAAGCTGGCTGTGTGGAAAGAGCCCACCGCTGGAGTGCCCAGGGCTGCCTGGAGAAGACTCTATCTGCCCTGCCCTACTCTAATAAGCTGCCCGAATCTGGGCCTGCTGCCCGGGCCGAGCTTTACCAGATGGGGGAGACTCACCCTGTGGTTCTCTTTTAGTCCGAGTCTCTCAATGCCTCCCCTTCTTGAATCCTGGGTTCTGGAGCGACTGGAGATGCAGTCACCCTCTAGTCCGCCATCATGGGTCGCCCTGTTGAAAAAGCCTGCAGCTGGAGGGGGGCAGGGCCTCCTGGAGAGGTCTCTGGCTGCCCTGCCCTGATCCCAGGGGCTGCTTGTGGGTCAGAGTTCTCTGCTGGCTTGGGGACTTATGCCTGGCTCTGTGTAGAAAGGCTCTCACTAAGCAGTCCGCTCCAAGAAGCTAGCCTAAAAAGGCACTTTCCGCCAGAGGGAGCCGGGCTGCTTGGGGAAGTCCCTGGCTGACCTGTCCTGGTGTCTGAAGCAGTGTGTGGGCTGGCCAGAGCTCGCCACACACTGGATCAAGGACTTGGAGCTGGTGTGTGCAGAAAGGCACTCACTGGGGGGTCTGCTCCAAGAAGCTGGAGTATCTGGCCCTTTGGGCGGAGCCCACTGCCGGAGTGCTCAGGGCTGCCTGGGGAGACTCTAGCTGCCCTGCCCTACTCTAATAAGCCGCCCGAAACTGGGCCTGCTGCCCGGGCCGAGGTTCACCAGGTGGGAGAGACTCACCCCGTGGTTCTATTTTAGTCCAAGTCTCTCAGTGCTTCCCCTTCTTGAATTCTGGGTTCTGGAGTGACTGCTCTAGTCTGCCATCTTGGATCCAATATTATAGAAGTTTAGTATAAACATGTAATAATTAAAAGTTTGCCATGAAAACCCATAAGTGTAAGGGATGAGTAGAAACACGAGGAATGAAATGAAATATAGATAAATAAGTATCAATTGAGTCATTGAATATGAAAAGAAGAACATGAAAAAAATCACAGAATATGGGAGACCCATGATTGTCATGGAACTTAATGGAAACTTCATATGTGTTAGGAGAAAAATCAAAATCAACACATCAAGAATTTTTCAGAGACTTTAAGAAAAGTCACTTGACTTATATAATGACAGATTTGCAGAACTTTAACAGATCCTAACATACAGAAGACAGGAAATAATGGTTATGAGCCATCATATATGGTAGAAAAGAGAATTAGAGTTCCATAGTAAGAGAGGATCACATAAGAACATTATAACAGAATGTTAGAAAGAAAAATGTGAAAATGACTGAAGCCCCTGTACAGAAGCTTAGATGTGGTAATGGGAAAGCAGACAAGGACTTCCCAAATTGTTGTCTCCTGAGGCTGAGGTCTGCAGGGTCCTTGCTCCAGGCATTTTGCCTCCCCAACAAAGTGAGGCATCTTGGAATGACTGTTTGTGGCCATTAGAGACTGCATTTCATTAACAGAATGACAGGACCTCTCTTGCCAAGTGACATCAATCTCCTTGTCACCTGCTTCCTGAATGACCTTGCGTACCAGGATTCATTTTGATGCACGTGGAGGAGCAACACATCCTCTCCCACATGCACAGTGGCTCTCTGTGTGTAACTGCTTGGTTATTCATTAGGAGTACTAAGTCATTGCTTGAGGATGTGTTTCCCCTTGTTGAACTGCTTCAGAATGTAAACTTCAGGATTCAGAAAACCATTAAAAATTTTCATGTGATTAGTGGAAAAGACCACAGCACTGCTTCATGGGAGGCCACTGTGCCTCCTGAACCCACAGTGTGTTGTAAAAGCCTCCAACTCCATGAAGCACAGGCCTGCTTCAAGGCAGAGGGCACAACATAATTCAAAAAAAGCCCAATTATTCTGTCTAACCCTTCCTTATTTGTACTTCTGCATTGTTTTAAAATTGAGCGAAATTGTCTGCATTTGGAAAACACTATCATTTTTAATTTATTATTATTTGTTTTTTATTTTTATTTAGCTTTTAATTTTTTTACAGACTGCATTTTGATTCATTGTACACAAATGGGATACATAATTTTGTGTCTATGGTTGTACAAAATGTAGATTCATACAATTTGTGTAATCACACATGCACAAAGGGTAATGATGTCTGTCTCATTCCACCATTTTTCGTACTCCCTCCCTCTCTTTTCCTTTGGCATATTCTAATGCTCCCCCATTATTCTCTCATTCCTCACCCCCACCCCATTATATATCATTCTCCACTTATCAGGGAAAACATTCAGCTTTTGTTTTTTTGCACTTGGCTTACATCACTTAGCATAATATTCTCCAATTCCATCCATTTATTTGCAAATGCCATAATATTATTATTCTTTATGACTGAATAGTATTCCATTGTGTATATATAGGAGAGTTTCTTTATCCATTCATCTGTCGAAGGACATCTAGGTTGGTTCTACAATCTAGCTTTCGTGAACTGTGCTGGTCTAAACATTGATGTGGCTGTGTTACTTGTAGTTTCCTGAGTTTAGGTTCTTTGGGTATAAACCGAGGAGTGAGAAAACTGTGTCTAAAGTGGGTTCATTCTAAGTTTTCTTAGGATTCTCCATACTGCTTTCCAGAGTGACTGCACCAATCTGCAACTTCACCAGCAAAGTGAAAGTGTGCCTTTTTCCCCGCATCCATGTCAACATATATTATTGTTTGTTTTCTTCATACTAGCCATTCTAATTGAACTAAGATGAAATCTTAGAGTTGTTTTAATTTGCATTTCTCTAATTACTAGAGATGTTGAAATCTTTTTTCATATATTTATTAATTGCCTGTGTGTCTTCTTATGTAAAGTGTCTCTCCGTTCCTTGGCCCATTTATTGATTGGGTTCTTTGTATTTTTGTTGTAAATTTTTGTAAGTTCCTTAGAAATTCTGGAGATAAGTGCTCTATCTGAAGTGTGTGTAGAAAAGATTTTCTCCCACTCTGTAGGCTCTCTCTTCACATTCTTGATTGTATCTTTTGCTGAGAAAAAGCTTTTTAGTTTTAGTCCATCCCATTTATTGATTCTTGCCTTGATTTCTTGTGCTTTGGGAATCTTGTTGAGGAAATCTGATCCTAAGCCAACATGATGAAGATTAGGGCCTTCTTTTTCTTCTCTTAGGTGCAGAGTCTCTGGTCTAATTCCTATGTCCTTGATTCATTTTGAGTCTAGTTTTCTGTAGGGTAAGAGATAGAAGTTTAATTTCATTTTACTGCATATAGATTTCCAGTTTTGCCAGCATCATTTGTTGAACAGGCTATATTTTCTCCATTGTATGTTTTTGGCTCCTTTGTCCAGTATGAGGTGACTGTATTTATGTGGTTTTGTCTCTGTGTCTTCTATTCTGTACCATTGGTCTTCCTGTCTATTTTGGTGCCAATACCATGCTGTTTTTGCTACTATTGCTCTGTAGAATATTTTAATGTCTGCTATTGTGATACCTCCAGTTTCACTCTTTCTACTCAGGATTGTTTTGACTATTCGAGGTCTCTTGTTTTCCCAGATGAAGTTCACAATTGCTTTCTCTATTTCTGAGGAATGTCATTGGGATTTTAAGTGGAATTGCATTGAATCTGTATAGTGTCTTTGGTAGAATGGCCATTTTGACAATGTTAATTCTGCCTGTCCAAGATCAAGGGAGATATTTCCATCTTCAAAGGTTTTCTTCAAATTTTTTTTAATATTCTGTGAGAGATCCAAGATAGTGGACTAGCGGGAGGCTGCATTCCTTGTCACTCCGTACCTCAAGTTTCAAGCAGAGGATATCTGTTTCTCGGTTGCTCACTGTCAGATGTCTATCATCCACCATTTGCCTGCCTCTCGCCTGTCTATTGCCTGCCTTACACCTATCCATCATCCAAGGCACCAGGTTCACTGCTCAATCATCCGACAACAGTCAGCAAACTGATTGCTGACCACAAGTGAAACACCAGCTGCCTGCTGTTGCCTGGAAGTTCACTGTAAAGTACCTGAAGGTTTGATTACATGTGGCTGCCACCATTTTGAGACAACAGCCGGGCCCCGTAGGACCCCTTGCTGGACTGACTGAGCCCCAGCTCCAGGATACCTCAGTCCAACAGATCACTCCCTACCTCTGGGGCCCTCACATCAACTGACTGCTCCCTGCTGTCAGGACCCCCAGACCAACTGACTGCACCTGACCTCCAGGATCCCACAACCACACCAAATGCACCAGACATCCAAGACCCCTGCCTGACCAACTGCATCCCATCTCTAGGACCTCCAGCTGACCACATCCACCCCTGAGCTGCAGCTCCCCATTTGCCAACACAAGTCAAAGCCAGAGCAGCCATCTTGGATAATCCTGGAAGCCTTAGCTCTGATCTTTGGGTGGGATGCCTGCTGGAGGCTTCAAGCTCATTGTCAGGTACCTCTCATGCATCAGGCTACTGAACAATGGGAGATTTCATTAGTATATGACTGTTATACAGTAGATTTTCTTTTTTCTCCTTTTTAAAAAATTTAAGTTGTTATTTCTTTATTTTTCTTACTCTCTTTTCCTTTTGTTTACCGGTTCCCTCAGAGTCTCTTTCTCGTTTTTTTGCATACTAATATCCAACTACTTTTGACTACACTCTCACCCTTTCTATTTTCTAGAACTTCTGTATATTCTTTTCTTATTCCATTAACAGCCACATTCTACATCCCTCTTCATCCTCTTTGTCCTCCACTAGAAACTGCAGACCTTATTGCAAACCTGTTTGTTTTTACCAAAGATAATATTTGAACTCATTTTGTTTACTATGACAACTTTGTTATTGTTCACATAGGGGCTCTTTGGTCTAGGATTGCATAGTGTCTGATTTGGGCATGGCTAATATTGATCTCCCCTTAAAGAAAGGGTTTTGGAAACCTATAGGGCCACTATAACCCTATAGGGGGAAATCTGCAATACCACAGATCGGCACTGCTAGAGGGGAAGATATATGAACAACATGAAAAAACAAGGGAAGAAAATGATCCAAACAAATCTAGATTCTTTATCAACAGAACACAAAGACAATATGTTAGAAGAAATGTCAGAAAAGGACTTCACATGATTAAGATGATCCGTGAAGCAAAGGATGACATAAGAGAGCAAATGCAGGCAATGAATGATAATACCAATAAAACAAAAGAAAGCCTGCAGGAAGCAAAATATCATTTCAACAAAGAGATAGAGATTCTCAAAAAAACCCTATGAAAATCTATGAAATGAATGAGACAATAAAACAATTAAAAAACTCAATGGAAAGCATCACCAAAAGACTAGACCACTTGGAAGACAGAACCTCAGACAATGAAGACAAAATATTTAATCTTGAAAATAAAGTTGCCCAAACAAAGAAGATGGTAAGAAATCATGAACAGAATCTCCAAGATCTATGGGACATCATGAAAAGACCAAATTAAAGAACTATTGGGATTGAGGAAGGCACAGAGATACAAACCAAAGGAATGAACAACCTATTCAATGAAATAATATCAGTAAATCTCCCAAACTGAAGAATGAAATGGAAAATCAAATACAAGAGGCTTACAGAACACCAAATGCACAGAATCACAACAGATGCACACCAAAGCACATTATAATGAAAATGCCTAACATTCAAAATAAAGATAGGATTTTGAAGGCCGTGAGAGAAAAACATTAGGTTATATATAGGGGGAGAACAATACATATAGCAGCCGACTTCTCAACCCAGACTCTAAAAGCTAGAAGGGCATGGAACAACATATTTCAAACTCTGAAGGAACATGGTTGCCAACCAATAATCCTATACCCAGCAAAACTAACCTTCAGATGTGAAGATGAAATAAAATCCATTCATAATAAACAAAAGTTAAAAGAATTTACAAATAGAAAGCCTGCACTACAGAACGTTCTCAAAAAAATATTCCATGAGGAGGAAATGAAAAACAACAATGGAGGTCAGCAAAGGGAGGAACTATCTTAGAGAAAAAACACTCAAAGGAGAAACCAAGCCAACCTAAAAAAAAAACAAACAAACAAAAATAAGCCAAATGACTGGGAATACAAATCATATCTCAATAATAACCCTGAATGGTAATGGCCTAATGGCCTAAACTCATCAATCAAAAGACACAGACTGGCAGAATGGATTAAAAAGAAAGACCCAACAATATGCTGCCTGCAAGAAACTCATCTCATAGAAAAAGACATCCACAGACTAAAGGTGAAAGAATGGGAAAAAACCTACCACGTACATGGACTCAGTTTAAAAGTGGGGGTTTCCATCCTTATATCAGATAGAGTGGACTTCAAGCCAAAGTTTGTTAGAAGGGAGAAAGAAGGACATTTCATACTTATTAAGGGAAGCACAAATCAGGAAGAAATAATGATAGTAAATATTTATGCCCCCAAAAATGGTGCATCCCTGTACATGAAACAAATCCTTCTCAAATTCAAGAATCACATAGACCACAACACAATAATTCTGGGTGACTTTAATGCATCACTGTCACCACTAGATAAATCTTCCAAACAAAATCCAATGAAAGAAACCATAGAACTCAATAACACAATCAATAACCTAGACTTAATAGACATAGATAGAATATTCCATCCATCAACGAGTGGATTTACATTCTTCTCAGCAGCACATGAAACCTTCTCGAAAATATACCATATGTTATGCCCAAAAGCAGCCCTTAGGAAATGCAAAAATATAGAGATACTGCCTTGTGTTCTATCAAATCATAATGGACTGACAGTAGAAATCAATGACAAAATAAAAAAGAGAAATTACTCCAACACCTGGAGACTAATAAATATGCTATTGAATGAAACATGAATAACAAAAAACATCAGGGAGAAGATTAAAAAATTCTTAGAGGTCAATGAGAATGACGATAAAACATATCAAAATCTCTGGGACACTATGAAAGAGGTACTAAGAGGAAAATTCATTGCATGGAGTGCATTCCTGAAAAGAATTAAAAGTCAACAACTAACTGACCTAACATTACAGCTCAAAGCCCTATAAAAAGAAGAACAGAATAACAGCAAAAGTAGTAGAAGACAGGAAATAATTAAAATCAGAACTGAAATCTATGAAATTGAAACAAAAGAAACTATTCAAAAAATTGACAAAACACAAAAAGTTGGTTCTTTGAGAAAGTAAACAAAATAGACAAACCCTTAGCCACACTAACAAAGAGAAGGAGAGAGAAGAATCAAATAACTAAAATACATAATGCAAAAGGAAATATCACCACAGACACCACTGAGATACAGAACATAATGAGAAGCCACTTTGAAAATCTGTATTCCAACAAAATAGAAACTACCGAATACATTGACAAATTTCTAGAGACATATGCTCCTCCCAAACTGATCCAGGCCATCATAAACAATTTAAACAGATCAACATCAAGCAATGAAATAGAAGAAGCCCTTAAAAATATACGATCCAAGGAAAGCTCTGGAGCAGACAGATTCTCAGCCGAGTTCTACAAGACCTTCAAAGAAGAACTCATTCCAATACTTCTCAATGTATTCCAGAAAATAGAAAATGAGGGTATCCTACCGAACTCATTCTATGAAGCTAATATCACCCTCATACCCAAACCAGGAAAAGACACATCAAGGACTGAACATTGTAAAGGCTATTTATGCTAAGCCCATGGCCAACATCATTCTTAATGGAGAAAAACTGAAACCATTCCCTTTAAAACAGGAACAAGACAGGGATGTCTTCTTTCACCACTTCTATTCAACATTGTCCTTGAAACTCTAGCCAGAGCAATTAGGCAGACCAAAGAAATTAAAGGGTTACAAATAGGAAAAGAGGAACTTAAGCTGTCACTATATGCGGATGACATGATTCTATATTTAGAGGATAGAAAAACCTCCTCCAGTAAATCTCTAGACCTCATCAATGAATTCAGCAAAATAGCATGCTATACAATCAACATGCATAAATCTAAAGCATTTTTATACGCAAGTGACGAAACAGCTGAGGGAAATGAGGAAAGCAACCCAATTTGCAATAGCCTCAAAAAAAAAATAAAATACTTGGGCATCAATCTAACAAATGAGGTAAAAGATCTCTACAATGAAAACTAAAAAACTTTGAAGAAAGAAATTAAGGAAGACCTTAGAAGATGGAAAGATCTCCCATGTTCTTGGATAGGCAGAATTAATATTGTCAAAATGGCCATACTACCAAAAGTGCTATACGGATTCAATGCAATTCCAATTAATATCCCAATGACGTACCTCACAGAAATAGAGCAAGCAATCATGAAATTCATCTGGAAGAATAATAAACCCAGAATAGCTAAAGCAATCCTTAGCAGGAAGAATGAAACAGGGAGTATAGCAATACCAGAACTTCAAATATACTACAAAGCAATAGTAACAAAAACAGCATGGTATTGGCACCAAAATAGACAGGTAGATCAATGGTACAGAATAGAGGACATGGACACAAACCCAAATAAATACAATTTTCTCATACTAGACAAAGGTGCCAAAAATATGCAATGGAGAAAAGATAGCCTCTTCAACAAATGGTGCTGGGAAAACTGGAAATCCATATGCAACAGAATGAAACTAAACCCCTATCTCTCACCCTGTGCAAAACTCAACTCACAATGGATCAAGGACCTTGGAATCACACCAGAGACCCTGCATCTTATAGAAGAAAAAGTAGGTCCAAATCTTCACCTTGTTGGCTTAGGATCAGACTTCCTTAACAGGACGCCCATAGCACAAGAAATAAAAGCAAAAATCAATAACTGGGACAGATTCAAACTAAATAGCTTTCTCTCAGCAAGGGAAACTATCAGCAATGCGAAGAGAGAGCCTACAGAGTTGGAGAATACCTTTGCCACTCATACTTCAGATAGAGCACTAATTTGCAGAAGATATAAAGAACTGATAAAACTCTACAGGAAAAATACAAATAACCCAATCAACAAATGGGCTAAAGATATGAACAGACACTTCACAGAAGAAGATCTACAAGCAATCAACACACATATGAAAATATGTTCACCATCTTTAGTAATGAGAGAAATGCAAATCAAAACTACACTAAGATTCCATCTCACCCCAATTAGAATGACAATTATCAAGAATACAAGCAACAATAGGTGTTGGAGAGGATGTGAGGAAAAAGGTACATTCATACATTGCTGGTGAGGCTGCAAATTAGTGCAGCCACTCTGGAAAGTAGTGTGGAGATTCCTTAGAAAACTTGGAATGGACCTACCATTTGACCCAGCTATCCCATTCGTTGGTCTATACCCAAAGGACTTAAAATCAGCATACTACAGAGATACAGTCACAATCAATGTTCAGAGCTGCTCATTTCACAATAGTCAGACTGTGAAACCAACCTAGATGTCCTTCAATTGATGAATGGATAAAGAAACTGTTATGTATATATATATATATATGTAACGGAATATTACTCAGCTACAAAGAATAATAAAATTATGGCATTTGCAGGCAAATGAATGAAATTGGAGAATAGCATATTAAGTGAGACAAGCCAATCTCAACAATCCAAAAGATGAATGATCTCACTGATAAATGGATGATGACAAATAATGGGGGGAGGGAGGCAGGCAAGAATGGAGGAAGGAGGGACTGTATGGAGGGAAAAGAGAGGTAGGCTGGTTGGGGGGAAGGAAAAAATAGCAGAATGAATCAAACATCATTACTCTATGTAAATGTATGAATATGCAAATGGTATGCTGTTAGTCCATGTACAACGGAAACAACATGTATCCCATTTGTTTACAATAAAAATAAATTTTAAAAAGTCACACATTTTTACTACTTCATAATGTTATATTCATATCTTTTAATTTGTATTTTGAATTTAATTTAGATTAATTCTGTTAATGATATATAAATTATATATAGCATATTTGTGTTATAACATATTATTATAAATTTGAAATATAAAATTATGTACACAAAATTATTATATATAAAATTATATATAGCATATTTATGTTACAATGTATACATAAACATTTTTACTAAATTGAAATAATAAAATTAGATGTACAAGAAAACTAAAATAAAATAAAAATGTTCTGTAGTTTTCATTGTAGAGCTCTTTCACCTCATTTGTTAGATTAATTTCCAAAGTATTTTTTTTTTGATGCTACTGTGAATGGAGTGGTTTTCCAAATTTCTGTTTCAGAGGGTTCATCACTTATGAATAGAAATGCATTAGACTTACATTTTTATATCCAGCTACTGGTTTTATATCCAGCTACTTTGCTGAATTCATTTATTAGTTGTAGAAGTTTTCTAGTGAAGTTTTCTTGGATCTTCTAAATACAGGATTATGTCATCAGCAAATAGTGACAGCTTTAGGACTTCTTTTCCTATTTGCATCCCTTTAATTTCTTTGGTCTGTCTAATTGCTCTGGCAAGTGTTTTAAGGATGATGTTGAATAGAAGTGGTGAAAGAGGGCATCCCTGTCTTGTTTCAGTTTTTTGAGAGAATCATTTCAGTATTTCTCCATTAAGAATGATGTTGGCTGTGGGCTTAGCATAGATAGCCTTTACAATGTTGAAGTATGTTCCTACTATTCCTATTTTTTCCAGTGTTTTAAGGATTACATGGTGCTATATTTTATCCAATATTTCTTAGCATCAATTGAAATAATCATGTGTTCTCAACTCTAAGTCTATTGATATGTTGAATTACATTTATTGATTTCTGGATGTTGAACCAACCTTGATTCCCTGGGATAAACCCCACTTGAATATGGTGCACTATCTTTTTAATATATTTTTGTATGCAATTTGCCAGTATTTTGTTAATGATTTTTGCCATCTGTGTTCATCAGGGAAATTGGTCTAAAGTTTTCTTTCCTTGATGTGTCTTTGTCTGTTATTGGTATCAGGGTGATACTAGTCTCATAGCATGAGTTTGGAAGGGTTCCCTCCTTTTCTATTTCCTGAAATATTTTCAGGAGTATTGGTATCAGTTCTTTTTTAAAGGTCTTGTAGAATTTGGCTAAGAATCGATTTGGTCCTGGGCTTTTCTTGGTTGGTAGGCTTTTGATGGCTTCTTCTATTTTGATGCTTGAAATTGATCTGTTTATATTGTGTACATCTTCCTGATTCAGTTTGGGAGGATCATATGTCTCTAAATGTTTGTCAATGTCTTGGATATTTTCTATTTTTTGGAGTATAGATTTTCAAAGTAGCATCTAAGTATGTTATGTATTTCAATGGTGTCTGTCATGATCTGTCCTTTTTCATTATGAATTCTAGTAATTTGAGTTTCCTCTCCTCTTTTCTTCATTATTGTAGCTAGGGGTTTATCATTTTGTTTACTTTTTCAAAGAACGGACTTTTTGTTTTGTCAATTTTTTGAATCATTTCTCTTGTTTCAATTTCATTGATTTCAGCTCTGATTTTAATTATTTCCTGTCTTCTACTATTTTTGGTGTTGATTTGTTCTTTTTCTTCTAGGGATTTGAGATGTAATGTTAGGTCATTTAGATGTTGACTTTTTATTTTTTTAATGTATGAACTCAATGCAATGAACTTTCATCTTAGTACTGCTTTCATAGTGTCCCAGAGATTTTGATATGTTGTGTCATTGTTCTCACTTACCTCTAAATTGTTTTTATTTCTTCCCTGATGTCTTCTTTTATCATTTCATCATTCTATAGCGTATTACTTAGTCTCCAAGTGTATGAGTAGTTTTTGTTAGTTATTTTATCATTCATTTCTAATTGCATTCCATTATGGTTTGATAGGATACAGGGTAGGATCTCTATTTTTTGTATTTATTAATGGCTTTTTTGTGGCATAGCATATGGTTTATTTTGGAGAAGGATCCATGAGCTGCTGAGAAGAAAGTATATTCTCTTGATTATCAATGAAATACTCTGTAAATATCCATTATGTGTACATCATTGATTGTATTTTTTAGTTTTATAGTTCCTTTGTTCTGTTTTGTTTGGAGGATCTATCCAGTGGTGAGAAGAGTGTGTTAAAGTCCCCCATTATTAAAGTGTTTTGTCTATTTGATTTTTAAAATTGAGAAGTGATTGTTTGACATATATAGATACTCCATTGTTTGGGGCATAAATATTTAAAATTGTTATATCTTGCTGTTTTATGCATCCCTTAAGCAGTATGATGCTTTCCTCTCACAGTCTTCAAAATTCTATCTTCATTTTGAATGTTAGGCATTTTCATTATAATGTGCCTTGGTGTGGATCTGTTGTGATTCTGTGCATTTGGTGTTCTGTAAGCCTCTTGTATTTGATTTTCCATTTCATTCTTCAGGTTTGGGAAATTTTCTGATATTATTTCATTGAACAGGTTGTTCATCCTTTTGGTTTTTATCTCTGTGCCTTCCTCAATTCCAATAATTCTTAAGTTTGGTCTTTTCATGATATCCCATAATTTTTGGAGTTTCCATTCATGACTTCTTAACATCTGTTCAGTTTGTTCAACTTTATTTATAAGATTAAATATTTTGTCTCCATTGTCTGAGATTCTGTCTTCCATGAGGTCTATTCTGTTGGTGATGCTTTATATTGAGTTTTTATTTTGGTTTGTAGTTTCTTCAATTTCAAGTATTTTTTTTTTCAGAATCTCTATCTCTTTATTGAAATGTTTTTCTGCTTCCTGCATTTGCTCTTTTAACTGTTTACTGGAACGGTGATGTATTGCCTGCATTTGCTCTCTTATCTCATCTTTGTTTCACAGATCATTTTAAGTTTGCAGATTCTAACCTCTTTTTCTGTCATTTCTACTGCCATGCTGTCATTGGAGTCTATAACAATAGCATCTTGGTTTGTTAGGGACACCTTTCTTCCCCTGTTTTTTATATTGTTTCTATATATTCCCCTCTAGTAGTGAAGAATAGAGATACTGAAGTTTTCCCCCCTGCAAGCTTATTATGACCCTGCAGTTTTCCACTACCCCTCCTTCGGAGGGGATAGCAATACCAGTAGCACCCTATACAGAGAAAATGTAGCCCTGAACCAGAGAGCCTGTATAAAGACTTTAACATTATTAAAATAAACAGGATTAATTCAATTACTACTTGCAGTGTTTGTAGTTGTGAACAAGAGGATGGGGAAGGATGTAGGATGTGAGTAAAAGAGGTACCTGTCTAATGAACTCCAGTCTCCTGTAGGTGTGTCAGGAAGGAAACCACCATTCCAATGATGATGGCCATGCCCTCAGGAATAATTCAATATGCTTGCACCCTCCAAGGAAGCTGGGGAGCCCCAGTGAGGGCATGATGAGTTATCCCGGAGGCAGGCACAGTGTCCCTCAGCAGTAGGGGGGCAGAAAGGCAGTCTCAGCTGCTGGCCTCTGTAATTGATGTGGGGGCATAGTGGGGGCTCAGTGGTGGTCTGTCTGTGGGGTCACAGGCTCAGTGCTGGCAACCAACCTCAGTGTGTGGGGCAGGCTCAGCAATGCATCTGACCTTGGTGTGGGGAGCTGGTAGGTTCAGAGTTGGCATCTGACTTCAGTATTTGGGGGCGGTCTCAGCAATGCGCCTGACCTCAGCATTGGGGGCAGGCTCAGCAGTGGTATCTGAACTGGGTGTGGGGGTGCAGGTGGGATCAGCAGTGGTGTCTGACCTCAATGTGGGTGGCAGGTGGGCTCGGAGGTGGTATCTGACCTCAGTTTGGGGGGCAGTTGGGCTCAGTGGTGGTGACTGACCTCAGTGTGTGGTAGCAGGTGGGTTCAGCTATGGCGTCTGTCCTCGGTGTGAGGTCAGGCTCAGCCATGGCGACCAAACTCCTCATTTTGACTTTAAATTGAAAATTACCTTCTCCTGCAAAACAGGATACAGAAAGTCACAATGTGCTATTGCTTCTCCTTACCATTCATGCAGTTGGATTGGTTCAAAATTAGTATCCCATGAAGTCCTTTGTACTCCTATACTCAATCCTACATGTGCATGCCTGCATTTGGTGCTAACAGGCATATAACAGAGTTTTAACTATGCCCAGGTGATATCTGCACAATACTATAGGTACCTTTTAGGGCTGAACCTGAAGAGCACTGCTAAGACTGTGAGCCAACCCTGAAACCTGAGTTTGCAGATGATGTCAACAAATGAAGAAACAAAGCACATTCTCTATTGGACATACATAAGACCAAGAGTTCTGATCTATGACTTCCATGCATCCTGCTTAGAAACCAACAATTATTCAAGAACAAGTTGAATTTTATACTAGTATTAAAAGTGACTTACACAATGCCATCACAGTATTAAACCTATTCTAGATGAATGTATACCTTCCACTAAGAGGCCTCCATGGTCAAATGATACCTTCTACTGAGGTGAAACCCACACTTTTCATTCTGGTGAGTCTGGTTTTAGAAGTGGTCACCTCCTGGGGCTCTAGAACTGAGAGAGTCTTGAAGGCTGAATCCTGTCATCATGGGGTTCATGTTTAAGGCACAAAATCTCCCCTTGAATGGAGAACAGCAATCAATACACACCAAACAATGAGTCAACAAATAAGTTCAAATTATTTGCTACCAATGTTAAAGAAATAGAAAATTGCTCCAATAAGATAGCAAAACAATCAACACAGCAATTTAAACACGTTCTGATATTTGAAAAGAGTGTATAAGCCAAGAAATAAAGAAATACAGAAAAAGCAAATGGAAAACTTAGAGTTTATAAACATAAGAACCAAACTTTAAATTCAGTGAATGGATTCAGTGGAAGGACAGAGGTGAAAATAAAGAAAGTCAGTGTGGAGGAAGATAGATCAGTAAGTCATACCCAGTGTCAACCACAGAGGGGTAAAAGTCAGAAGGAAAATGAAGGGAGTCACAGCCTTGTAGGGGAAAACCAAATGTTCCACATTTATACACCACAGTAGCAAAAGGGAAAGAGAAATCAATATGACAGTGAAAAAATTATGATGAATCTAATAGTTGAAAACTGGCAAGTTTGGTGAGAGTCATAAATATGCCAACTTAAGAAAATGAGCCCACCAAGAAGGTGAACTCACCAACATTCATACTTAGACATTACAGTTTTATTAATGGATTGTAATTGTACAGAAATTTGGAAGTGCTTTACACTCTAAAGTGTCTGTGTTGGTGTGAAATGGGGGAGACAGTATTTTAAAATTCCTGACTGTGTGAGAGTGAGAATACTTGTGAAACTTGTTCCATGTAATTATATCCATGTCATTTTTCTCAGCTCAAATTTTTGTATGATGAATTCTTTTCTCCTGAACAAATTAATCTTGTTTGTCTAACTGAAATTAGTTCCTCTCTGCTTTTCTTTCTGCTGTATTTATTCAGAGGTCAATTGTTCAAGAGCTAACTCTCAAATACACTAAAAAATTGAGTTAATATGACTTAAAATGATTAGAGATAAAAATAAAGATCTCTAAAATCACTGACTCACACGTTTTATTCCTCAGGTGATCAAACACTAAAGGGTGTTCTTTTGTATAAATTTTTTAAAATATAATTAATGTCCATTGATTATAGGATTTTCCTTCACAAAAAGGATGAGCTAAGACATTAACTAAACTTGGTTTTTGTGGATAACCTAAATTTAAAAATGGGTAAATCAGATTAAACATAAATGGGATAAATATCATAAATAAGATTTTAATTGTTGGTCAATAAATGTTTAAGATTGTTTTGTAACTGCTCTTCTCTAAAAGCAAGATGATTATGGGTTAAATTTCTACCTTCATATATGTTCTACAGAGAAGAATTTAAGAAAAGGGAGATAAACAAATACTCAAAGATGATAAAATACTGTTGTTTTATTCAGTTCCAAGAATCCTTCAGTATTCTGACTCAAATTTTGGCCCCCTGAAAGCCAACACTACCAAACTTCAGACTCTGGGAATGATTCCAGCACAATGAAAATAAAATGTCTGAGCCAGCTGCAGAGGACCCCACTCCTCCACCTGTCTTGTTTCCTTTAATATCCAAGATAAGAAAAACTTGATATGTACAAAGCCCTGGTTTTCATAATTCTTTCTTGTTTATATGTTTTTTCATATCTGTTACTGGACCTTAAGGATATGGGCCATATTTTATTGGTCTCTCCAGTGGTCTTAAAAAATGTTGGCTGAATGGGTGACCTATATGTATGGGCCTATTTAAAAGAAACATGTATTACTGTCATTATCTGGCCTTTCAATGGTTGTACAGATAATTATATGATCCTACACTAAAGTTGGTTATCAGGGGTAAAATATATGAAAGAGATTCTGTATGTACAGACACATATTCAATTGCATGATAAGAAGTCTGAACAGTCAGGCACTAAGTTAAAGGTGCCAAAAGGCACTGCCTCTGGTGTACAAGGGTAACAGGGCATCAAAAAAAAGAGTTTAAAAGAAAGATTTAAGTCTCTTAAACCCAGTGCTGGTACACCAGTATTATTTATCATCCTGACCCAGGCAGCCACAGATCATCTTACTGTAGTCAAGAACACCAGCCCTAAACTGAAAAAAAAAAATGCCAAAAAATGTTGTCTGGGCTATAGAAAAAATGACTGGAGAACCTGGCCTCTTCCCTGCCTTCCAGGCCCTTTTCCCACGGGGGATGGAAGCTGCTGACCACAAAAAATGTGGCAATAGATTTCCTCACTGTTAGTTTATAACCTGGGTGCAGGAAAAATCTCCCCTTTTAAGATCTGACAGGACACCCCATTTCATCAGGGGACATCTATCACTAGGGCAAAGCAATTCTTGCTATAATTGTATACCATCAAACTAAATGCTTGGAGAACTGGTAGAATAAGTAACTGTACCCAGAAAAGAAGAAGGCAGGAACTAAGGCCAAACATGTGTTTTGTAGCCAGTGTCTGCAAAGGGATCTTCACAGAAGTCTTAGAAAAGGATGGAAAGAGCCTCCTTCATTGCATATTAATATGCCTAGTATAAGAGAAAATCCCAAAGGAGCCTCTGGGTACAATTGACTGTGGAAAACTCAAAGTTGATGACATTATGATGAAGATAACGGAAACAGTATTCTGTGTTCCAACCCTGTGACTGCAACTTAGGAAAAAGTAATTAAGTATTTCTGTATGTACTACATACTCTGTTCCCTTTCTTGGGATAAAATTTATTATGTAAATTAAATATGTAGATAACATTCTTAAGGGTTTTTTTCAAAATATAAATTTGAAAAAGGGACTGAAACTAAAAAAAAAAAAAAGTAAAAAAGTTACAGGTATGGGAACATATTAGAAGGAGAAAAAGTTCCTAAATGGAAAAGTAGTTTTCCTGGTAAAGTAATAATTTTGCACTAAAGTCCAAGATGAGAGGACAGAGCTAAGAATAAAGCAAGTTACAAATGTCTAAGTAAGTCCCAGAAAGTCTGCAGAAGGTATATCTCAAAAAGTTTGTGTTGGAATTAAATTGGCTTAAGTTAACATAACTAGTTATCTAATCCTTAATACACACATATGAAACAGAGTCTAAAACATTGGCTTGCTCTTATCCATCAAGGCAATGTTCTTGTATTTGTATGTCTTAGAGAAACTGAGTCTTAAGGAAATTAGAGTTTGTACCTGTTTTAAAGACTTAAATGATTACTTTGTACTTGGTTAAAAAAACAGCTGTTATTTAGGTTATAACACTATTGTTGAAAACCAAAATATGTGACCCATATATATGTTTGGGTTTACTTCAGGAATCCTTATACTATTTATTGGTTAATGAAGTTATTTAAATTCCAGTATTGTACCAATTAGATTATGATAGTTTTATGATAAAATTTGAAATCACCAAGTGTGAGAACCCCAAATGTTTTTGCAACTCAAAAATGTTTTGGCTATCAGTATATTTTGGAATTCCACATGAATTGAGGATTGGTTTTTCCAACTCTTTGAAAACTGATGTTAGAATTTTCATTGGAGTTTCATGGACCCCACAGTCCAATTTCAGCAGCATGTGCACCATCACAATATTAATCATATGTTTTCCTGCCCAATTGGTGTGAAGATTTCCAGTAAAATGCTGGACAGAAGAGGCAAGAATGAGCTTATGAGAGGAGAAACATTTGGGTTGTCAGTATGGACTATGGTGTTGGGGTGGGCTAGTCACTCGTGGTCATCATTATGTTCAGGTATATACTGTCTATGCTTCATTGCTTCAGAGTTATTTTTATCATGAAAGGCATTTGATGTTATTTCCTCATTGACTGAGGATGCTGTTTTTGCATCTATTGAGAGGATCATTGGTTTTCATATTTCCTTCTGCTAATATGAGCATATTTGTGTGTATTGACCCATCTTTCATGCCAGGTGAATATCCCAATCCATCAGGGTGGATGATACTTTTAATGTGATGCTGAATTCTGCTTGCCATGAATTTTTGAGAGCAGTTCTAAGGATGTTCTTCAGCGATACTGGCTTGTAACTTTCTTTCCCCTAGTGTCCTTGTCAAGCTTTTGATCCAGGATAAAGAAATTCTGCAAAATGAGTTCGACAGTGTTCCTTTGTGCTTCATTGTTTTTTGTGTATGAGAGAATTAGCTTCCAAATATTTTTGTAAAACTCAGCATTGAAGCAATCCAGTCCTATTTTATTAGTAGCAATATTATAAAATTACAGAATTCAATCTCACTCATTTAATTTAAACCAGATTTTCTACTTCTACATGATTCTTTCTTGGTCCTTGGCAAATTTTTTGAAATGCATTCATTTGAAAATTTTGTATATCATTGAATTCTTGGAATATAACTGTTTGTATGAGTCTCTCTGGTATTTATAGTTCTCCATTTTCCCTCTGCTCATCTACAGTGGGATTGATTCTTATTCACCCAGAATGTGCAGACTTGTATGTGTTATATTCATATGAGAGCCTGGGATGACATCCTGGCCTCCTAACCCAGGCTAGAGGAAATGTGGAGTACATCAATATGGAAGCAAATACTGTGAATAGATGTGGACGATAAAATAAGGAAAGTGTTAGAGTTGTTAAAGGCGAGTGTCACAACAAAGAGAGAAAATGACTAAAGAAAGAGCTCTGGTTTGGAGGTTTGGAGGGAGAAAGGCCATTTTTTAGTGAAACTAGAGAAATAAAATGATCAAAACATTTGAGGTTGACCATGAGAACAGCAGATCATGAATTAAAGACAACATGCATTTCCAAAAATAAGAGTATGGTCACCATGGTCATCCATGATTGGTTCCCAAATTAAAATCATTCCAACTCTTAAAATTTAAGTTGCTTAGTTTCTGGAAGGCAAGAATGAGCCTGTGGAGGAACAGACTTCAACACTGTGGGGGCTCAATAAAAAATTTGAGTACTATTCCTTTAACAGGATAATGAGAATGGGATCATTGCAGTACAGTTCATGATAAAACAGACATTGTGGTCACAGTGCAGCCTGGAACAACCTGAGAGTGTTCTAATGGACTTGCTGAGTGTGGAGCCACATGGAATTGACCAGAGGCACAGCAGGGAATGAAAGACTATGGTTCAGGTGAAGGAACAGCTGGGTCAGATGAAGAAAGTATCCCAAAGCAAATGAAATAGTGAAATAAACTCCAAAATCCAAGAAGTGCAGTTGAGATGTTAGCCACTTCAATTTCCTTATTAACCTGAATGAAGGTCATATCATTTCTGCTGCAATAACACTTGGGAAACTACTCACTTTGTTTCCATGACAAGATATTCAGAAATACTCAGATGAAAGGGTGGATTTAACACAGGTTGCAGTCCACATGATGCAGGAATTCTTCGTTATGCTGGGTTTATTAACCTGGTATCAGTGTCAGTTGTGACCCCCAATTCCATGTCTTGGGCATTTTCCTGAGCACTCTGGGATACTGAGCAGCAATCTTGGGTTCCACCTTCTGCAAGTTAGTAGTACTGCTCAAGTCTTGAGAACCACAATGTCTCAGATCATTGCTGCTGGACAAATGGATAGGGTGTGAGAAGAAAAGTACACATGTGGAAAGTATTTTGTTGGATGAGTGACTTGGAGGTAGGGTGTGTGCCATGAAAATTCCAAGATAGAAGTTGAAGTACACTGTGTATCCTGCCTGTTTGAAGGATCATGCTCTTCAGAAGTTGGACTACAGAAATGTAGGATGAAGATGAAACAGTCTGAGGATCTGGTGACAACTTCTTATAACCTGCATATTTGTCTCATACAGGCCACATGTCCCATGCTCAGTACCCTAGAATGCAGAGATGTGTCTTGAATCCACCTCCTTTCTTCACTACTTCTGTGATCTGTTTTTCTCTGGAATCCCTGGAATTGATGCTCAGGAAGTGTCTCACCAGTCCCTGAAATACAAGGGAATTGGGCATTTCACCACACTTTTCTCCTGCGATATCAATATTCTTGCAGAAACTACATTGTGAAAATAATTTTAAGTAATTATTCACTTTTCATTCCAGGCCTAGTTTCCTCATTAAAATGTCTAAGCCATCATGTATATAATGTTCCTGGGCTGTTGATCTGTCTATGTGATCCTGAACCTGCTAAGCGTGTACAAAGATCTGTATTTCATTCTGAGACTAACAAAATAAGAGGAAAATGTTTCCATGTGATGTAATATTTGGTAATATCCTTTTCACTCAGCTGTCCCTTGGCACCCAGGGGAACTTGTTTCTCTTCCTGTTGTACATGCACACCTTCTTAATTCAGCAGCATGTGAAGAAGCTATTGGTTCCCATTTTTCCCACCTCACTTTGGCCAAAACTTTGATGACAGCATTCACATTGATACCACATATAACATCATCCTTTGGAGTAAGAGGATTTTGGACAATGTTAGTTGCAAAGGAGCTTTGTATATATACCCAGTGACCCAGGGTGTTTCCATCTACACCACCCCTCTCCTGAGTACATTTCAAGCCATCACCATCAGTCCCAGCTACTAAGTGGTGAGGTTTATTCAAGAATCCAACATGGACTTGTCCCTTGTTCCTATTCTTCTGCATCTTCAAAATGGACATGTACTTCCATATCACTGAAAACCTCACAGCCTCTAGAAATCTCAATCTGGTTGGTCATTGGTATGTTGATGCACACTGTCAAAACAGGCAGTTTGGCAACCAGAACTCAGGGATGTTTATGAGTATGATAATGATTTGGTATCTGGTGTTTGTTCTCCTCATGATCTGCACCAGCCTGTACATGGTGAATCTCCTCTACAGACATCACAGGAGAGCCCAACACATCCACAGCCCCCATGTCTCCTCCCAGTCATCTCCTAAACACAAAGACACCTCCACCATCCTCCTGCTTGTAGGTTGCTTTGTGTTCCTTTATTTCTCACACAACTGTGTGATGTTTTATTCCTTTTATGCATACAAGAAAATTCCAATCCTGGAGAAGCTCAGTGGAGGGTAATCATGCTTCTACTCAACCATTTGCCCATATTTGCTAATGAAAAGTAATGAAATTGTTTCCCAATTTATTTCATCCTTTTCAGAATGAAAACTACAAGTTTCCAATGGGCATTTGATGGCTGAACTGCCCCCTCATGATTAAAGAGAAGAGATTCCCTCTTAATTCATCTGAAAAAAGGAGCTCCCTGTGGAACTCGACCATTTCAAATCACACTAGTTTGAAATCATATCATATAAATCTACTCTCAGAGTTAGAAGACTTATATTGAGTTTCTTTAATGTCCAGCATGGGTGAGGAAATGGGTTTCTGTCAGAGGAATGGGCTGTCTGTAAATTAATCACTAAGAAACTTATTTAGTAGAAGAACCACAGGAGGCAATCAACCTTTCAAGCAGGGGCATGGCCAATTTTGCTATACAAATCTGGCTCTAATGGCAGGAAGAGGCCACCTGTGCTTTACTTATAGTCATACAGATGAAAGGAGGACCAGGAGGAGCTTCTTTTGTGAGCAACAGGATGGGGTTGAGTTAAGAAAGCCATTTTGATCTTGTGGGACAAGTGACACATCCAGGACACACAAACTCTTGTGGTGAGGCACTCTTCATGGATACCACATGTCTCAGGACATCTGGAACAATCTCTCAATGATTGTCAGCTCCTGAGAAGAAGACTTCCATGACTGACAGTTCACCAAGCCTGGTTTTTCTTGTCATGGATGGCGCCCCATGGAATTAGATTAAGTGTATGTGTGTATCACTTTAACAATTTTCACATTGATTACATGTTTTAGTTATAACTCTATGCATAAAATGATTGTGTTTTCTCAATGATATATGATTTTATCTGGTTCCATTTGCTCTTTTTTAATTACAGCTACAGAATATAAATTTACATTTGTGGATTTCATACTTCTATTAAATATGTGGGCCTAAGAAACTGCTTCTACGTATCCCCCCAATGACCATTGGCCACCTTACATATTCTAGGCAATAATTCAGGGGTTGGATGTACATCAGTCCTGAGGTCAACAAGAACATACTATGATAAAAAAAGGAACAATGTAGTCTCCTCATGGTGCAGGAATCCTATCTGTAATATGAGGAGAGCTCTGCCAATAGTGCTGGGGAGGATAACTTGGAGGTTTGATGCAGTCACTCCTGAACATGTAGTGAGCTGCCAGGGGTGTTTCTGATGTCTGCAGAAGCCTCTCCACAGTGATGCCCACTCAGATTAGATTGGGATTTCCTACCTGGATGCAGTCTCTCATGTCTGGGTTGATGAGTATCTTCGCTCAGTAATTCTCCATGGGAGGCAGTGACTTTCCCCTGTGCTGTCTCCATGGACCTTGCAGAATCTTTGCCTCACAACCCTGTTCTTCACTTTCAGGTCCCCTACATTGAAGTCCTTTTTCTGTTGAAGTCAGGGTTTCATCAGATCCTCAGAATGTTCCACAGGTGATATGTAGGTGGATCCGTGCCTGCTCTTACCACCACTGTGGCTTTTGGTCCCACCCCTGTGACCATGTGATTCTTAGTCTTTGGTGCCACACTCCACAGTTCACAAAGTGTCTCTAGATTTCTGTGTTTCAAATGTGACATCTAATACAGAATGCAATTTTCCTTTCAATAATCTATTTTTCTTCTTGCTTTCACAATCTCTGCTTCCACCTCCTGCTGTGTCAATCACAGTGCCATGTGGATGTGCACCAAATACCTTCAGTTTAGAAATTGTCCCTCAGTGAGTGATTCCCTCCAAAGTTCCTGTGTGTCACTCTGACTTTGTCTCCTTGTCAGCATGTCTGAGATGCCTGCTGGAAGCTCCCCAGCCCTCTCCACCTTCCTCCCTTCATGATCACCTTGAGGAGTAAAATTCTCCTTTTCCTTGATCTTCCATGCTTAATCCAGGTTTTAGCATAGGGCCATGAGTTCTTCAAATATACCCTATGTTTTTTTTTTTACCAATGTCTTTTAAACATTTGCAAGAAATACCTAGAAGTGTTGTTGCTTTTCTTTCACAGGGGTGTGAGAAACAAGCTCCTCTGTCCAAACCTACAAATTGACCTCAGAGGCAAATATTCCGAGACAGGGAGCTTTTACCTAATGATGTCTGGCTAGATGGGGTATCTGGAGCAAGCTATCTCCCCAGGCTTTACACCTGTTTATCTCCTAGAGTGAAAAATCCCCCCTCAGTTTTCACTGGTGAGTAATGTTGGATACACAATCTTTGCCCTGGTTTTATTGTCTCCTGGTGGGTTACTTCCAAAAACCTACTTTAAGTTGTCTCCACTTCCCTTTGTTCTCTGGTGAGGGTAAAGCCCTTCCAAGATTGAGTGCTTCTGGGCACATATGGAGTTTTTGTCTGTTGGCAGGTCACCCTTTTACCCCCATCCCCCTGGGTGTATCAGTGGGCTGCGAATCTGTCTCACCAAGGTGTTAAGGGCTAGTAACCCTTGGTTCTATTTCTTCTTTGGCTGATTAATTTTAAGACTAGATTCTATATTCTTTAAATGGCTCACTCTTTTTTCCATTTCTGGTAGTCAACACATGATCAACATACAAAACTCAGTATCTTCCTGTTCTCTAATAAAGAACCCTCTGAAGGCTGGGAATATAACTCAGTTGGTAGAGTGCTTGCCTCACAAGCACATGTCCTTGAGTTCAATCCCCAGCACCACACACACACACACACACACACACACACACACACACACACACAATACCCTCTGAGAAGCAAATCATGAATACTATCCTGTTCACAATAACTTCAACCAAAAAATTTAATAAAATTCTTTGAAATACATCTAACCAAGGAAATGAAATATCTCTACTTTGAAACCTGTAGAACATGGAGGATAGAAACTGAAGGATGCCACAGAAGATGAAAAGACCTCCATGTACTGGGATAGGCAGAAATAACCTTGTCAAAAGCAACATTCAGATTTACTGCAATCCCCATCAAAATACAAGTAACATTATTCACAGAGGTAGAAAAAAGAGTCCTAATATTCATGTGGAAGAATAAGATACCATGAACAGCCAAAGCACTCTTGAGCAAGAAGAGTGATGCTGGAGACATCACAATTATACTACAGAGTTGTTGTGACAAGAACAGCATGGTATTGCATCAAAGCAGACATGAATACTAATGGAATAGCATAGGAGACACACAGAAAAACCCACACAGAGGCAATCATCCAGTAATTTTTGTTGGAGTAAAAGTTCTCCTTAACAAATGGATTGGAACAACTGGATATCAATATGTAGAAGAATGAAACTGAATCCCTATCTTTCACACTGCACAGAAGCCAACCCAAAGTGGATCAAACCCCTAGGAATTAAACCAGAAGTTCTGCCAGAGGAAACATAGGGTCAACACTCCAACATAATGGCACAGGCTGTAGTAGCTTCATTCACAGGATCCCCTAAACTCAAGAAATAAGCCACAAAACCACAAGGGGTATGACATCAAATTACAAGCAAAGGAAGTGATTCAGAGCATGACAAGGGAGTCTATGGATTAGGAGAACACCTTTGCAGATACTCCTCTGGCAGGGGATTAATACAGAACACATGAAAAACTCAAAAACCCTAACATCAAAAACCAAATGATGCAGTCAATAAGTGGGTGAAAGAACTAAACTGGCACTCTCAAAGGAAGAAGTACAAATGGCCAAGAAATACATGAAAAGATGTTCAGTGTCTCCAGGAATCAAGGAAATGCAAGCAGATATTCCATTGTGAACATCAGAGTAGAGGTGCCTCAACAAACAGCATGAGGCCCAGCTCTCCTACTCCTTCATATTTATCCAACAAGTAACATTTGCATAGAATATTGATCCAGGCACATGGATATTTGTAGCAGTGCAATTCACAACAGCAAATGTAGAACACACCCAGTTGCTCATCAATACATGAGTGGAAAATAAAAATGCAATGTATGCACACAATGCAGTGTTAGTCAAGAAGAAGAATTAAATTGAGATATGTTCCAAAAAATGAATGGAACTGGAGAACATCATACTAACTGAAAGAAAACAGACCTAGAAAGACAAGGCCATGTGTGGTCTCTCATGGGAGAAACAAGGGGGGCAAATAGTGGACACCACAAAAATATAAGGGAGATCAGAGAAAGGACAACAGGGGTGGAGGGCAAGGGGAGAATTTGAGAAAGGCATGAACTATGGATCAGGTTGACAAAAGTATGGTAGTGTGCAAGTGTGAACATACCACAGTGAGTTCCACTTTTCTGTGTTCTTATGAAGGGCAATTTATACACACAATAAACATCAGGGACAGGGCTACAGAAGTAGGGGAGGATTGACATATGGAGAGAGGGGAGGGAGGGTGGGAGGAAGTAGTGTGGCTTTAAATGGAAAAAATCTGATGCCTGGTGTAAAGAGGGACCTTGTGGGACATGGACCACATAAGGGGAGAATGGCCGTTATGGCTCAAGGTTTTTTGGGCTGTGGAAACTGAGCTGGTAACAATCCAGACTAAACCAGCATCAATGAAGATGCTCACTGTGACCACCATGTTCACAGCAGAGAAAATGGCTAGAATAGAGATGCACAACAGGAAATAGAAAGGGAATCAACAAGGACTCTGCAAATAAAATGACCAAATCTGAACAGAAGGCAGCAAGGGAGAAAGAGAGGGGCTAGGAAAGCTGAGTGACACTGAGAGAGCAGAGGGGCAGAAGTCACTCCTTCTCCTCTTTGAAGGGATTATCTAAAAATTGAAAACACTGAAGTGTTCAGTCAAAACCCAGGTTTCCAGAAGACTTGTGAATCCATAGTCCCACGGTGTGCTGCCCAGGAGAACCTCACATTAGACCCGAGGGCACGAATGGGGGAACATAATGGAAAGGGAAAGATCTCATGCACAGGGGAATTTAAGGAGGGCAGAGTGACTACAGAATGTGACAAATGGATGTCAGGTCACATGATTGCAGGACAAAAGGACAAGGGTCCTCTTCAATGATGAGTCTGAAGAGCATGCAAGAGCCTTTATAAAAATGCACACCTCAGAACAGGGGGAGACGAGGGGCACAGGTACAGCACAGAGGGTCTTAGGGCAGAGGTTGCACTCTCTCTGGCACTCTAGAGGTACACGTGCCATTACAATTGTCAAAAGTCAGTGAATGACTGGGTGTGGAGGCTCACACATGTAAAAACCCGAGTCAGGAGGATTGCAAGTTCCAGACCAGCCTCAGTTACTAAGGATGCCTCTTAATTGAAGGATGGTTGTAGATGTAGTCCACAGGTACAACACTCCTGAGGGCAGTAACCAGCACCCCCAAAACACACGTAAACACACAATGTCTGATGAACAACACCCAGTGAACCCTGATATAAACTGTGGTTTTTGATTATGATAATGTGTCCACCAATGTTCTTAGGTTGTAAGAAGGCTTCCACTGTGGGCAATACTGAGAGAGGGTAGGCTGTGCTCCTGTATGAACAGGAGAAAAAGGAAGGGGACATTCCACAATCCTGCTGTGAACCTAAAACTGGTTCAGGAAATAAATTTTACCAAAAATAAAGCCAGGGGCTGGGGAGATAGCTCAGTCAGTAGAGAGCTTGCCTTGCAAGCACAAGGCCCTGAGTTCGATCCCCAGCACCACAAATAAATAAATAAATAAATAAAGCCAAACTGAATAGACTAAATCCTAAATAACACTCTGCCTCTGTACTGCCTTGAACATATATAGTAACCCTAACACTTTTTCTGCGTTGTCCCTCAATAAATTGGGCTTATATTAATCAAGAAAAAGACTGCATTTTGCAAAGATTCTTCCATCTACTGTGAAAGCATTACATATGGTGAAATCTGGCTCTAGGTAAGGTATATGCCCCTCAAACACATTTGCAGTTCAAAAAAAAAAAACTATGAAATATATGTGTGCATGAAATTCCAGTGTAGACACCTAACCCCAAATGTTACAGGATGTGGAAATAGGACTTTCATGGAAATACCTAAGGTTGAATGAGGTAATAAGTTTAGGTCCTGGTCCAGTCAGATTATTGTCCTTGTAGGAAGAGCTGCAGACTCCAGCCCCTCTCTCCAGATGTACACATGAGAACAGTGAGAAGATACCTTCTGCTTGCCAGAGTCAGTGCTCCCTGGAGCCCCAGCATGCTGGCTACTGGGCTCAGACTCCAGAAACCAGAGGGTAAAAGCAAATTTCTTTTCTTCAAAAACCTATTTTGTGTTGATTTTTGAGGTGGCCTTTGGAGAATATGTCTTTGAGGGAAAGGAATTTATTATAGTATTTTAGAGGAGATCGTTTCAAGTGATAAAATTCCTCTTGATTATCAGCTCTTTTTATGACCTTAAGATTTTATTTTGTATAGTTTTCTTTTTTTAAATATTTAATTATTTTTATTTGTTCTAATTAGTTGTACATAACAGTAAAATGCATTTAAACATTTTTAACAATTTTTTATTATTATTATTTTTATTTAGCTTTTAATTTTTTACAGACTGCATTTTGATTCATTGTACACAAATGGGGTACATAATTTAATTTCTATGTACACAATGTAGATTCATACCATTTATGTAATCATACATGTACATAGGGTAATTATGTCTGTCTCATTCCACCGTTTTTCATACCCACCTCTCATTTCCTTCTACATATTCTAAAGTTCCCCATTATTCTCTCATTTCCCACCCCCTACCCCCATTATATATTATTCTCCACTTAAGGAATACATTTGGTCTTTGGTTTTTTGGGCTTGTCTTCTTTCACTTAGCATGATATTATCCAATAGGTCATTAACAAATGAAGCGTAATCTCCCATTTTTCTGATTATATATATTGTAGGATCACATTGAGCATGCAGTCATACATGTTCATAGGTAAAAATGTCTGTTTCATTTCACTCTGCTATCCTTCCTATTCCCATATCCCATCCTGTTCCTTCACTCACCTCTATCTAACATGAAGTAACTCTATTCTTCCCTAACCCCCACTTATTGGGAATTAGCTTTTGCATATCAGAGAAAACATTCAGCTCTTGGTATTTTGGGTTTGACTTATTTCACTTAGCATGATATTCTCTAACTCCATTCATCTACCAGCAAATGTCATCATTTCATTCATCTTTAAAGCTGAGTAACATTCCATCATAGATATATACATCACAGTTTCTTTATCCATTCATCTGTTGAGGGGCATCTTGGTTGGTTCCATAGTTTAGCTATGGTGAATTGAGCTGCTATAAACATGATGTGGCTGTGTCACTCTTGTTTGTTGATTTCAAGTCCTTTGGTTTTAAACTGAGGAGTTGCATAACTGGGTCAAAGGGTGGTTCCATTCCAAGTTTTCTTTGGAATCTCCATACTGCTTTCCAAAGTGGTTGCACCCATCTGCAACCTTTTCTCCCACATTCTTGCCAACACCTATTGTTGAATTTATTTTTATAATTGCCATTCTGCTTGGAGTAAGATGAAATCTTAGAGAAGTTTTGATTAGCATTTCTCTAATTGCTAGAGAAGTTGAACACTTTTTCACATATTTGTTGATCAATTGTATTTCTTCTTTGAAATGTCTATTCAGTTCCTTATCCCATTTATTGACTGGGTTTTTTTTTTTTTTTTTTTTTTTTTTTTTTTTTTGTGTTAAGTTTTTTTAGTTCATTATATATTCTCAAGATTAATACTTTATCTGAGGTGCATGTGGTAAAGATTTTCTCCCAATATATAGGCTCTCTCTTTCATTATTGATTGTTTCTTTTGCTGACAAGAGCGCTTTAGTTTGAGTCCATCCCACTTATCCATTCTTGATTTGACTTCTGGTGCTATCAGAATCTTGTTAAGGAAGTCAAATTCTAGACCAATGTGGTAAAGATTTGGGACTACATTTTCTTCTAATAGTCCCAGGGTCCCTGTTCTAGTACCTAATTCTTTGATCCACAGTGAGTTGATTTTTGTGCATGATGAGGTTTAATTTCATTTTGTTAAATGTGGCTTTCCAGTTTTCCAAGCACCATTTGTTGAATAAGCTATCTTTACTGCAGTGAATGTTTCTGGCATCTTTGTCAAGGATGAGAAAACTGCAATTATTTGGGTTTGTCTCTGTGTCTTCTGTACCATTTCTCTACATGTCTGTTTTGGTGCCAATACCATACTGTTTTTATTACTATTGCTCTGTAGTATAGCTCGATTTCTGGTATTGTGCTGCCTCCTGCTTCACTTTCCTTGCTTAGGATTACTTAGGCTATTTTGGGCCTCTTAGCTTTCCAAATTTCATGATTGCTTTGTCTATTTCTATGAAGAATGTCATTGGGAATTTAATAGGAATTGCATTGAATCTGTATAAAACTTTTGGTATTATGGCTATTTTAACAATATTAATTCTGCCTGTCCAGAGCATGGGAGGCCTTTCCATTTTCTAAGGTCTTCTTCAATTTCTTTCTCTAGTGTTCTGTAGTTTTAATTGTAGAGGTCTTTCTCCTCTTTTATTAGAATGATTCCCCAGTATTTTATTTCATTTTTGAGAAGATTGTGTGTGGGGTAGTGTTCTTTATTTCTCTTTCAGTGGATTCATTACCAATGTATAGGAATGTGTTTGATTTGTGGGTATTGATTTTATATCCTGTTTCTTTGCTGAATTCATTTATTATTTCTGAAAGTTTTTTGATGGTTTTTTTGGATCTTCTAAATATTGAGTCATATTACTGGCTAATAGTGAGAATTTGAGTTCTTCTTTACCTATTTGCAAACCCTTAAATTCTTTCTTTCATCTGATTGCTCTGGCTAGATTTTCTAGGAAAATGTTGAATAGAAAAGGTGAAAGAGGGCACCCTGTCTTTTTCCAGTTTTTAGAGGGAATGTTTTCAACTTTTCACCATTTAGAATGGTGTTGACCTTGGGTTTATCATATATGGATTTTACAATGTTGAGGTAAGTTTCTACTATCCCTAGTTTTTCTAGTGTTTTCAACATGAATGTTGAGGGCCATCTTGGACAAGATGGTGCCTGACAGTGAGCCACAGGGCACTGGTACCAAAATAAGGAAGTACCCAAAAAGGTTGTTTGCCTACTAGTTCCTTGGGGACTTATGACTTGTTAACGCCAGGCTCTAGGATTGGCTACCTAATATCATGCCGTGCGTGGACAGCTCGTGATTCCTATAGTGCTATGCTGACATTCCTCTGCATGCTCTCCTGCATGAGAGAAAGCTTTGTTATAATTGGCTGATGAGTTAGGAGCCTGGGGGAGGAGAGAGGGAGAAGGGAGATAGTGGCAGAACAAAGGAGGCAGGAAAACAGGGAGGATGCAATAAATCTTGTCAACTAAAGATTGGTGGTGTCTCCTTTCTCTGCACTGGTTATGCTGGATGGAACAAGTGGTGACCAATACGGGGAGCTTCTTTCTCCTTCTGCATCCTCCCACGTAAGTAACTTAAGGTAAGCTATAGGAAAACTAAGTAACTTTAGGTAAGCTATAGGAAAACTGTAGGATAACCTCCCAGAATTCTCTGGCCAGAGTGTATAAGGGGGAGGTCACACAGTCCCGGTGAAGGGACCCCACAGTCCTGGTGTAAAGGACCCCCCAGTCCTGGTGAAGGGACCCCACAGTCCCAGTGAAGGGGACCACATGCCTTGGTAAAGGGAGTCTACATTACCCCAGTAAAGGAAACCACATAACCCCGGTAATGAGAGGTCTCATAACTCCAGAATGGGGTCACAAGTGTCTAGAAATCAAATGATAAGAGTCATACAAGATGTATTTAAGGCTAATGGGACTGCCGTAAAATGATCTACTTTGACAGCACATGTAACCACGTTGGCCAAGGTTAGTCCTTGGTTTTTGGAAGAGGGAGTCCTAAATATTCCACAATGGGAACATGATAAAGAGGATCTTATTAAAGCAGGAAAGCAATCCCTGTTACCTAGAGGTACTTTTCCCATGTGGCAGCTCATTAAGGAATGTCTAACATCTAAAAAAAAGTAAAATAATAACTTTAGTAAAAAAAGGAAATATGTGTCTGGAAGAGATAAAGAAACAACTAAGTGTAACTTCTCATAAGGAGGAAGAAGAGGAGGAGGGGCTTACTAGGGAGGAATTAGAAAGAGCATCAAGGACACGATCGCCCCCATCAGTTATATCAGGAAGGAATACCAATCCCTTCCTGGAGGCAGCAACTCCCCCCCAAGCAGCCTGCCCCCTATATCCCCCAAGGTACCCTTAGGAGGAGTTAGCTCATGCTATAAATCAGATGGGCTTTTCACCACAGGGAGAAAAACTCCCCTTAAGGAAACCTTAGCAGTCCCACAATTCTTCCCTGTGCTAGAGGACCAAAATAGACAAAGATGTCACCAACCTCTGGATTTCAAAACAGTAAAAAAATTTTAAGGAGGCAGTGGCTACATATGCTCCACAGGCCCCATTTACAATTAGTATGTTGGAATCAGTATCAGGGATAAATCTAGTGCCAGAAGATTGGAAAAGGCTATGTAAAGCTGTGCTATCAGGGGGGCAGTACCTAGTGTGGAAAACTGTGTGGCAGGAAGCCTCATTAGAAATGGCATGCTGTAATGTTGCCGCAGGCTTTCCCCAAAGAAATGTAGAAATGCTAACAGGAGAAGGAAACAACAGCAGATTATTTATGATCCTGGGGTGTACGCACAAATTGCTGCTGCTGCCACTAAAGCCTGGAAGTTAATTCAAGGATCAGGAGATTTATAGGGGCAGTTGTCCAAGGTGATTCAGGGAAGTAACAAATCATTTGCAGATTGTGTTGATAGATTAATCCAAACTGCTGCTAGAGTATTTGGGGATTCAGAACAAGCAATGCCCTTAATAAAACAATTAGCTTATGAGCAAGCAAATAGATGGTGTAAAAAAGCTATAAAACCATGGAAAAATAAAGATTTAAGCACCTATATAAAGGTCTGCAGGGATATCGATGATGCAGTCATTACAGGACAAGTAATAGCTGCTGCTGTTCATGGGCCAAATCAGGGGCAATCAAGAGCTAAAGGAATAATATGCTTTAAGTGTGGGCAAGGAGGGCACTTCAGAAAAGACTGCCCTCAAGGACCCATAGGATTAAAGCCCAGAGGAACACCTCAGACTGGAGAACAACAAGGGACAAATCAACCTGCCCCAGGTCTATGTCCCTGGTGCCAAAAAGGAAGGCACTGGGTGAAATATTGTACATCAAGATTTGATATAGAGAGATATCTTATGCCAGCCCAGTCAATAAATGACCAGGGGGGCCCAACCCAGGGCCCTCAAATATATGAGGCCTTTCAGAATCCCATAGTACAGATCCCCACTCACAATCCTTTCCAACTATCTCCTCGTTGTCCCGAGGAACATCAGGGAGCGGGAGATTGGACCTCTGTGCCTCCGCCTGACTTGTTTTAACCCCAGAAATGGGAGTACAAGCAGTCCCCATGGGCACACATGGACCACTCCCTGAGGGCACAGCAGGATTATTGTTAGGGAGGAATTCCACAACTCTGTCAGGATTACTAGTATTCCCAGGAGTCATTGATTCTGATTATACTGGAGAAATAAAGATTATGTTATCGTCCCCTTGAGGGGTATCTGTTGTTTCTCCAGGAGATAAGATAGCACAAATATTGATATTGTCTAGCCATCATGGGGCCTTTCCCAGTTCACAAAGGACTGGAAAAAAACAATGGGTTTGGATTCACAGGATCAGGTGTCTTTTGGGCACAATCAACAAAAAATAGACCCATGCTTAAATTAAAAGTTATTGGTACTCCCATAGAGGATCTAATAGACACAGGTGCTGACATCTCTATTATAAGACAGAAGGACTGGAACAAATCATGGCCTGTAACAGCATCCAATACTACCTTACGGGGACTTGGATTTGCCCAAACCCCATTACAAAGTTCAGCTGTATTATCTTGGGAGGACCCTGATGGGAAAAGGGGAACATTTCAACCTTATGTATTAGCTCACCTGCCTGTCACTCTTTGGGGAAGAGACATTTTAACACAGATGGATGTTGTTGTTTCTTCCTCAGTTGAGCAAAATATGTACTGTCTAAACCCAACTGTTTTGCCAGTCATGGTGAGACAAGGTTATATCCCTGGAAAAGGACTAGGCAAAAATTTACAAGGTGTTACCTGCCCCATTCAAGCCGAAGGACAAACAGGGACTGAGGGGCTGGGTTTTCCGAAGGGGCCACTGAACCATTAAAGATAACATGGAAATCCAATAATCCCATCTGGGTCCCCCAGGGACCCCTTTCTAAAGAAAAAATAGAGGCGGCCCAGGAAATAGTTAATCAACAATTGAAGGAAAACCATATCATTCCTTCCACTTTCCCTAGGAATAAACCCATTTTTGTCATAAAAATGAAGTCTGGGAAATGGCGACTTTTGCGAGATCTGAGAGCCATAAATTTCAGTATGCAGATTATGGGCCTGGTGTAACTGGGTCTCCCCTCATTAGTTGCTGTTCCAAAACATTATCATATCATCTCTATAGATATAAAAGATTGTTGCTTTTCCATTCCTGTTCATCCTGAGGATAGCCCTCGATTTGCCTTTTCCGTTCCTTCTTTAAATAATGAAGGGCCTAATACTAGATACCAATGGGTGGTCCTTCACCAGGTAATGGCAAATAATCCCACTATGTGTCAAATATATTTTGGCCAGGCTATATCACAGATTAGACAAAATTATAAAGAACTTTATTGTCTCCATTAAATGGATGATATTCTTTTGGCTCACAGAAAACAGGAGACTTTATTTAGGGCATTTAACAATATTATTGATACCCCAGAAAAATGGGGATTACATGTGGCCCCAGAAAAGGTGCAAACCCACAACCCTATTATCTTTCTAGGACATCAAATATTAGATACCTGTGTTAGGCCACAAAAAATTCAATTAGCCACGGAAAAGCTTAAGACTCTAAATTATTTCCAAAAATTATTAGGTGATATAAATTGGATAAGGCCAAATTTGGGAATCACCACTGGTCAACTTAAGCCTCTGTTTGATATTCTCCAAGGAGATTCAGACCCTACATCCCCCAGAAATTTAACTCCTGAAGGTAGAGAAGCCTTGAGGTTAGTAGAATTAGCTTTAGAAAATGCTCATAGTGATAGAGTTGATCTATCCTTGCCTTTTAATCTCATAGTATTAGATTCTGAATATATTCCTACAGGTTTATTGTGGCAAACTGGACTCCTGATATGGATCCATTTGCCAGTGTCCCCCCAAAATGTTGTTTTCCCCATATCTTGTGGTGGTAGCAAATCTAGTTACATTAGGACTTAAGACAGCCCTTTGAGTTTTTGGGGTTCATCCTCAGAGAGTTATTGTCCCGTACATGGCAAAACAGATTGAAATACTAGTTAACAATAATGAAGATTGGTCAATTGTCTATTGTTCCACCATGGCCACATTTGATAATCCCTTGCCAAGTTCACCTATTATCAGCTTCTTCAAAAGATATCCTGTTATTTTCCCTCAGGTTGTTAAGGATCAAACTATCCCAGCAGCAAATACAATCTTTACAGATGTCTCCTCCTCTGGCACAGCTACAGTAGTTTCTTATAAAGTACAGACTATTATTACTTCTCATAAGTCTGCTCAAAAACCTGAACTAGAAGCAATAATAACTGCCTTGCAAACGTTTCCTAAGGAACCTTTAAATATTTATACTGACAGCCTTTATATTGCCCAGCTTGTGCCACAGCTTGAGACAGCTGGACCCATTAGTCCTCAATCTACCTTACAACAATGCTTTTATCAAGTATAAACTCTTCTGTGGGCTCGCAAAGAACCTTTATATATAGGTCATATCAGAGCACATTCAGGCTTACCTGGGCCTGTAGCTCAAGGAAATTCTACTGCAGACTCAGCTACTCAAGATCCTCATGTGCTTAATATTGTGCAAGAAGAAATTAATTTCCATAAAGATTTTCACGTCAATGCTACTACTCTCAAAATAAAATATAACATTACAAATGAACAAGCCAGAAATATACTAAAATAGTGTCCTGCCTGTGTGCCTCATTTATCTGTTCCTCATTTTGGAGTCAATCCTAGAGGACTCCTTCCAAATCATCTATGGCAGATGGATGTCACCCATATCCCTGAATTTGGTACTTTAAGATTTGTACATGTAACTGTAGATATGTACTCAGGATATATATTTGCTACCACCCATACAGGGGAAAAGACATAAGTGTAATCGGTCATTGCCTTCAAGCCTTTGCTACTATGGGAAAGCCAAAATCAGTTAAAACAGGTAATGGGCCGGCATATACTTCTTTGTTTCAACAGTTTTGCTCAAAGTTTAATATTTATCATTCTACAGGATTGCCCTACAATCCACAAGGAAGGACAAGCTATCGTGGAAAGGCAAATCAAACATTGAAAGTCTGCTTAACTAAACAAAAAGGGGGGATAGAGGCATTAGCCCCTCCCAAGAACAAACTTAACTTTGCTCTATTCACCCTCAATTTTTTAACTTTGGATGCTATGGGCTGTACTGCAGCTGATAGACATTTTAGTGGAAAGTCTGGTGGCCATCCACAAGCAAAGTGGAAAGACATCTTGACTGGGTCCTGGAAAGGACCTGACCCAGTATTAATTTGGGGGAGAGAATTTGTTTGTGTTTTTCCTCAGGACCAACAACAACCTATCTGGGTCCCGGAGCGCTTGGTAAGAACTATCCATAAGAAAGAAAATGGCACCAAAACACAAAATGAAGGTGATGGTGGTAAGCCTGCTGTTGTTAGCTCTTCCTAAAACTTTTGGGGATATATCACTCATGGCACACAAGTTTTCCCTCTATTATTTCCTAGTACAGAACTTCTAGGTATCCCTTACCTACCAGCTGGTTCCACTGTATAGCCACTTATTACTAGTCTAAACTTCAAGTTAAGAGGTTGTCTTTGCTTCCTCTGGTTAGCCACCTCAGAAACTGCCATGATACAGGGAGGCAATCTTTCTCTCATTCAATAAAGGTGCAGTCAAAAGCAAGCCTATGTAAAGGGAAGTAATACACCTGTTTATAGTTATACAGGGTGTGAGGTCAATTACTCTTCCTTTTATCAGGCTTTCCCCCCTACTCCCGTATGTGTCACGTCTCCATTTGTGTTCATTCTGTCTAACAGTTCTAAGTTTAATATTAACATTACTAGTAACAATGATAATGATACTGTGGTCCTTAACTGTGTTATGTGTTAAGAGTGTTATGTGTCTAGTTGTTGGGATGCTTCACTATTTCCTCTGGCTGTGATTGCCAGATTCCAAAATTCATTCCAGTCCCAGTGACCTTAATTCATAGTGAGTGGAATTTCCTACCCATGAAAGCAAAAAGAGATTTTGGTATCTCAGCCATTATAGCCATCACTGTTGCTGCTGCGGCTGCTGCAGCTGCTGCCACTGCTGCTGGACTTGCCCTAGGAACTGCTATTCCTACTGCTCATACACTCAACAATCTGTCACAAGCCACTGCTGAAGCATTGACAGCCCAGGAAAACATCAATGCGCATCTCGCCATGGGAATCCTGATTCTAAACCAAAGAGGGGACTTACTACAAGAATAAGTGGACATGTTGACTGTTATCACACAGATGGGCTGTCTAGTGCACACCCAAGCACTATGTGTTACCCCTATACCCTATTCTAATATTACTGCTGCTGCCAATCTGTCCAAATGGCTTGGTAGCATGCTTAATGGGACATGGACTAAAGAGTTTACTAATTTGACTACCCTATTAAGAAATTCTATATTTGTGGTAAATAGTACTCAGGTCAAGGTCCCGGGTATACCAGAAGCCATTAGTTTCTTATAGTCAGCATTACAATTTGGTAAACAATGGATGGGAAGTTTTGTTATGATGGGGTTGTTGTTCTTGCTGTTATTGTCGCTGCTCAGATATCTATTGTCTCTAAGGAGTCATCAAAGACAGCAAACCTTAGTGGTATGGCAAGCACTTATGGCCATGGACCAAGGCTCTGATCCTCAGATTTGGCTCTCCCAATTACAGGACTGGTAGTCAATGATGGGTAAGCACAGGGTGGACTTTATACCAACGTAAGACAGGGATCAAAGCATGCCAACAGCTCTTTGACTCCCAATGATGGGTAAGGATAAAGTCTGACTCTGGCACCTAAGACAGGCACAGTCGCTGTCCTTTTCTTTTTATAACAAATAGGGGAAGCCTGTTGAGGGCTGTCTTGGACAAGATGGTGCCTGGCAGTGAGCCAAAGGGCACTGGTACCAAAATAAGGAAGTACCCAAAAAGGTTGCTTGCCTACTAGTTCCTTGGAGACTTATGACGTGTTAATGCCAGGCTCTAGCATTTGCTATCTAATATCATGCTGCACATGGACAGCTCATGATTCATGTAGTGCTATGCTGACATTCCTCTGCATGCTCTCCTGGGTGAGAGAAAGCTTTGCTATAATTGGTTGATGAGTTAGGAGCCTGGGGGAGGAGAGAGGGAGAAGGGAGATAGTGGCAGAACAAAGGAGGCAGAAAAACAGGAAGGACGCAATAAATCTTGTCAACTAAAGATTGGTGGTGTCTCCTTTCTCTGAGCTGGTTTCTCTGGATGGAACACATGAAGTGGTGCTGTATTTTGTCAAATGCTTTTTCTGCATCTGTGGAGATGATCATATGATTCTTGTTTTTGAGGTATTGAAATGATGAGTTACATTTATTGATTTCCATATGTTCTAACATTCCTGCATCCCTGTGATGAACCCCATTTGTCAGAGTGCACTGGTTTTTAATGTTTTTGTATTTGATTTGCCAGACCTTTTTTTGAGAATTTTTGCATCTATGTTCTTCAAGGATATTGGTCTGAAGTTTTCTTTCCTTGATGTGTCTTTGGTTTTGGCATGAAGGTGATATTAGCCCCATAGAATGAGTTTGGGAGGGTTCCCTTCTTTCCTGTTTCATGGAACAATTTGAGGAGTATTTTGTTAATTCGTATTTGAAGGTCTTGTAGAACGTGGTTGAGAATCTGTCTTGTCCTGGGCTTTTCTTAATTGGTAAGCCTTTAATGACATTTTCTATTTCATTACCTGAAATTGTTGTGTTGAAATTGTGTATGATCTTCTGATTTAGTTTAGGTAGGTCATATGTCTCTACAAATTTGTTGATGTCTTTGAGATTTTCTTTTTTATTTGAATATAAATTTTCAAAATAGTTTCTAATTATCTTCTGTATTTCAGTAGGGTCCATTCTGATATTTCCTCTTTCATCCCATATTTTCACAGTTTTCTTTTTCTCTCTTCTTTAGTGTGGCTACGGGGTTTATCAATTTTATTTGTTTTTTCCAAGAACCAAATTTTTTTTTATTTCTTTTTTTATTTTTATTTTTTTTTATTTTATTGTAAACAAATGGGATACATGTTGCCTCTCTGTTTGTACATGGCGCAAAGGCATACCATTTGTGTAATCATAAATCCACATACAGTAATGTTGTTTGATTCATTCTGTTATTTTTCCCCTTCCCCCCACCCCTCCCACCCCTCTTTACCCTCTATACAGTACTTTCTTCCTCCATACTGGCCCCCCTCCCTAACCCTAACTCTAACCCTAACACTAACCCTTCCCTCCCCCCCATTATGTGTCATCCTCCACTTATTAGCGATATCATTCGTCCCTTGTCTTTTTGAGATTGGCTTATCTCACTTAGCATGATATTCTCCAATTTCATCCATTTGCCTGCAAATGCCATAATTTTGTCATTCTTTATGGCTGAGTAATATTCCATTGTGTATATATACCACAGTTTCTTTATCCACTCGTCAATTGAAGGGCATCTAGGTTGGTTCCATAGTCTGGCTATTGTGAATTGAGCAGCTATGAACATTGATGTGGCTGTATCTCTGTAGTATGCTGATTTTAGATCCTTTGGGTATAGGCCAAGGAGTGGGATAGCTGGGTCAAATGGAGGGTCCATTCCAAGTTTTCTAAGGAATCTCCACACTGCTTTCCAGAGTGGCTGCACTAATTTGCAGCCCCACCAGCAATGTATGAGTGTACCTTTCTCCCCACATCCTCGCCAACACCTGTTGCTTGTATTTTTGATAATCGCCATTCTAATTGGGGTGAGATGGAATCTTAGGGTGCTTTTGATTTGCATTTCTCTTATTACTAGAGATGTTGAACATTTTTTCATATGTTTATTGATTGCTTGTACATCTTCTTCTGTCAAGTGTCTGTTCATTTCCTTAGCCCATTTGTCGATTGGATTATTTGTATTCTTGGTGTGGAGTTTTTTGAGTTCTTTATAGATTCTGGAGATTAGTGCTCTATCTGAAGTATGATTGGCAAAGATATTCTCCCACTCTGTAGGCTCTTTCTTCACATTACTGATAGTTTCCTTTGCTGAGAGAAAGCTTTTTAGTTTGAATCTATCCCAGTTATTGATTCTTGCTTTTATTTCTTGTGCTATGGGAGTCCTGTTGAGGAAGTCTGGTCCTAGGCCGACATGTTGAAGATCGGGACCTACTTTTTCTTCTATAATCTGCAGAGTCTCTAGTCTGATTCCAAGGTCCTTAATCCATTTTGAGTTGAGTTTTGTGCAGGGTGAGAGATATGGGTTTAGTTTCATTCTGTTGCATATGGATTTCCAATTCTCCCAGCACCATTTGTTGAAGAGGCTATCTTTTCTCCATTGCATATTTTTGGCGCCTTTGTCTAGTATTAGAAAGTTGTATTTATTTGGGTTTGTGTCCGTGTCCTCTATTCTGTACCATTGATCTACCTGTCTATTTTGGTACAAGTACCATGCCGTCTTTGTTACTATTGCTTTGTAATAAAGTTGAAGTTCGGGTATTGCGATACCCCCTGCTTCATTTTTCCTGCGAAGGATTGCTTTAGCTATTCTGGGTTTCTTATTCTTCCAGATGAATTTCATAATTGCTTGCTCTATTTCTGTAAGGTACGTCATTGGGATTTTAATTGGGATTGCATTGAATCTGTATATCACTTTTCGTAGTATGGCCATTTTGACAATATTAATTCGGCCTATCCAAGAACATGGGAGATCTTTCCATCTTCTAAGGTTTTCTTCGATTTCTTTCTTTAGTGTTCTGTAGTTCTCAGTGTAGAGGTCTTTTACCTCTTTTGTGAGATTGATTCCCAAGTATTTTATTTTTTTCGATGCTATGGTGAATGGGGTAGTTTTCATAATTTCTCTTTCTGAGGATTCCTCACTTATGTATAAAAATGCATTGGATTTATGAGCATTGATCTTGTAACCTGCCACTTTACTGAATTCACTTATGAGTTCTAACAGTTTTCTGGAGGAATTTCCTGGTTCCTCTAAGTATATAATCATATCATCCGCAAATAGGGATAGTTTGAGTTCTTCTTTTCCTATTCGTATTCCTTTAATTTCCTTGGTCTGTCTAATTGCTCTGGCTAGAGTCTCAAGAATGATATTGAATAGGAGTGGTGAAAGAGGGCATCCCTGTCTTGTTCCAGTTTTTAGGGGGAATGCTTTCAGTTTTTCACCGTTTAGAATGATATTAGCCATGGGCTTAGCATAGATGGCCTTTACAATGTTAAGGAATATTCCCACTATCCCTATTTTTTCTAGTGTTTTGAGCATGAAGGGGTGTTGTATTTTATCAAATGCTTTTTCGGCATCTATTGAAATAATCATGTGGTTCTTGACTTTAAGTCTATTGATATGGTGAATTACATTTATTGATTTCCGGATGTTGAACCAACCTTGCATCCCTGGGATAAAACAAACTTGATTGTGGTGCACTATCTTTTTAATATATTTTTGTATGTGATTTCCTAAAATTTTGTTGAGAATTTTTGTGTCAATGTTCATTAAGGATATTGGTCTGAAATTTTCTTTCCTCGATGTGTCTCTGTCTGGTTTAGGTATCAGGGAGTTATTGGCTTCATAGAATGAGTTTTGGAGGGTTCCCTCCTCTTCTATTTCATGGAATACTTTGAGAAGTATTGGAATGAGCTCTTCTTTAAAGGTTTTGTAGAACTTGGCTGAGAACCCATCTGGTCCTGGACTTTTCTTTGTTGGTAGACTTTTGATGACCTCTTCTACTTCATTACTTGAAATTGATCTATTTAAATTTTGTATGTCCTCCTCGTTCAATTTAGGCAATTCATATGTCTCTAGAAACTTGTTGATGTCTTTGAAATTTTCTATTTGGTTAGAATATAGATTTTCAAAATAGCTTCTAATTATGTTTTGTATTTCAATCGTGTCTGTTGTGATATTTCCTTGTTCATTCCGAATTTTGGTGGTTTGGGTTTTCTCTCATCTTCTCTTTGTTAGAGTGGCTAAGGGTTTATCAATTTTGTTTATTTTTTCAAAGAACCAACTATTTATTTTGTCAATTTTTTGTATAGTTTCTTTTGTTTCAATTTCATTGATTTCAGCTCTGAGTTTAACTATTTCCTGTCTTCTACTACTTTTGGTGTTGGTCTGTTCTTCTTTTTCTAGGGCTTTGAGCTGTAGTGTTAGGTTGTTTATTTGTTGATTTTTACTTCTTTTATTGAATGCGCTCCATGAAATAAATTTTCCTCTAAGTACTGCTTTCATAGTGTCCCAAAGATTTTGATATGATGTTTCTTTGTTCTCATTTACCTCTAGGAATTTTTTAATTTCCTTCCTAATATCTTCTGTTATCCATTCATCATGTAATAGCATATTGTTTAATCTCCAGGTGTTGGAGTAGCTTCTGTTTTTTACTCTTTCATTTATTTCTAACTTCAAACCATTATGATCTGATAGAATACAAGGTAGTGTCTCTATCTTCTTGTATTTGCTTACATTAGCTTTGTGGCATAATATATGGTCTATTTTAGAGAAGGATCCGTGTGCTGCTGAGAAGAAAGTGTATTCGCTCTTGGTTGGATGGTATATTCTATAAATGTCCATTAAGTCTAAATTATTGATTGTGTTATTGAGATCTATGGTTTCTTTGTTCAATTTTTGTTTGGAAGATCTGTCCAGTGGTGAGAGAGGCGTGTTAAAAATCACCTAGTATTATTGTGTTATGGTCTATTTGGTTTCTGAAATTGAGAAGAATTTGTTTGACATACATGGATGAGCCACTGTTTGGGGCATAGATGTTTATGGTTGTTATGTCTTGCTGATTTATGGTTCCCTTAAGCAGTATGTAATGTCCTTCTTTATCCCTTTTGACCAGTTTTGACTTGAAGTTCACCTTATCTGAAATGAGGATGGATACCCCAGCTTTTTTGTTGAGTCCATGTGCATGATATGTTTTCCCCCATCCTTTCACCTTTAGTCTATGTGTATCTCTTTCTACGAGGTGAGTCTCTTGCAGGCAACATATTGTTGGATCTTTCTTTTTGATCCAATCTGCCAGTCTATGTCTTTTGATTGATGAGTTCAGGCCATTAATATTCAGGGTTATTATTGAGATATGATTAGTATTCCCAGTCATTTGGGTCATTTTATTTATTTATTTATTTATTTATTTATTTATTTATTTATTTTGAGACGACTTGGTTCTTCCTTTATTTGACAATTCCTTTAGGATGGTTCCTCCCATTGCTGATTTGTTTCTTTGTTTTTCATCTCTTCCTCATGGAATATTTTGCTGAGAATGTTCTGTAATGCTGGCTTTCTTTTTGTAAATTCTTTTAGCTTTTGTTTATCATGGAAGGATTTTATTTCATCATCAAATTTGAAGGTAAGTTTTGCTGGGTATAAGATTCTTGGTTGGCATCCATTTTCTTTCAGGGCTTGAAAAATGTTGTTCCAGGCCCTTCTAGCTTTTAGGGTCTGGATTGAAAAATCTACTGATATCCATATTGGTTTCCCCCTGAATGTAATTTGATTCCTCTCTCTTGTGGCCTTTAAAATTCTGTCTTTATTTTGTATGTTGGGCATTTTCATTATAATGTGCCTTGGTGTGGGTCTGTTGTAATTTTGTATATTTGGAGTCCTATAAGCCTCTTGTACTTGATCTTCCATTTCATTCTTCAGATTTGGGAAATTTTCTGATAGTATTTCATTGAATAGATTGTTCATTCCTTTGGTCTGTTTCTCTAAGCCTTCCTCAATTCCAATAATTCTCAAATTTGGCCTCTTCATGATATCCCATAGTTCTTGGAGATTCTGTTCATGATTTCTTACCATCTTCTCTGTTTGTTCAACTTTGTTTTCAAGGTTAAATATTTTATCTTCAATGTCTGATGTTCTGTCTTCCAGGTGTTCTATTTTATTGGTTATGCTTTCTATGGAGTTCTTAATTTGGTTTATTGTTTCCTTCATTTCAAGGATTTCTGTTTGGTTTTTTTTCAATATCTCTAACTCATTATTGAAGTGATCTTTTGCTTCCTGTATTTGCTCTTTTAACTGTCGATTGGTGCGATCATTCAGTGCCTGCATTTGCTCTTACATCTCATCATTTGCTTCCCTGAGCATTTTAATTATGTACATTCTGAACTCCCTTTCTGTCATTTCTTCTGCCATGCTGTCGTTCGGTTTCATTGATGTAACATCTAGATTTGTTTGCAGCATTTTCTTTCCTTGTTTTCTCATATTGTTCAGGTATCAGTTGATCGCTGTGATATTGCAGATTTCCTCTATTGTCTTATAATATCCCTGAAGATTTCTATTATATCCCCTCTTAGTCTTCAGTAGCCTGAAATCTTGGAGGAAGTTGATAATGCAGTGCTCCACAAGGGAGCTGACTCCCTAGGGGTGGTGGCCTTCTGGTGGGGTATATTCCCTGCTAGTGGGCAGAGGTACCTTCACTTGCTGATGAATGGTCATCCAGAAGGGAAGTAGGTTGTGGGCTGATGCAAGACCAGTTTGGGCCTGTGTCTCTGATTTTACGGTCCTTTTGGGAAAACCTCACCCAACAGGGAGGCGTCACCCGGTGGGGAGGTCTCGCTGGTCGGTTTTCCTCCCAGAGGTTCCGTTCAATTCACAACTACCGCCTGGGCTGGGCAGCCTTCTACTGCAATGTTCCCAGGGACCCGGACCTACCTCCTGGGCCTGGAAGCCTCACCCTTCACAAACGAATCTCCTTCGCTTGCCTCTCCTCAGAGAAGCTGCCTGCAGTCCTGGAGCCTTCGCTCCGCCCCTCAGTTTGTCTGTGGGGCCCTTCCACCAAGAAGCCATCTAGGACCCTGCTCTGCACTTTTCGCCTGGCTATGCGGCCCCTCCTCTGAGCAGCCACCTGGAGCCCCTTACAATCGCTCCGAGTCCCAGTGACCCGCTACATGCCTTTTCCTCCGGCAGCCACCTGTTGTTCTGTGCGGTCGCTCTAAGACCAAGTGACCCACCACGCACCACTTTCTCCACCAGGCAGTCACCCAGAGATCTGGTGCGTCACGAGTCCCAAGAACTCACTGTGCACCTTCTTGTCCCAACTGCCTCCCATAGCCCTGGTGCAGTCACTTCGAGCCCAAGCACCCCGCCGCGCTCCTCCTCCTTCTCCAGACAACCCCCCTATGTTCAGGAGCGGATGCTCTGGGACCAAACCACTCACCACGCTGTTCCATCGGATAGCCGCCCAGAGCCCTGGCGCAGCTGCTCCAATTCCAAGCGACGTGCCGAGCCCGTATTTCTCCTTCTCCTCTGGGCAGCCCCCTGTGTTCAGCGGTGGTCACGTTCAGTCCAAACAGCTCACCAAGCACCTTCTCCTTTGGGCAGCCTCCCAGAGCCCAGGTGGGTTGCGCCGAGTCCAAGCGCTGTGGTGAACAGCCACCTCTCCAATGCTCCCAGCTGTCTGCGATCACTGCTCCGGCGGGGGGAGGGGTGCCTCGCCGGCAGTTCTACTTTGCAAAGATCCCTGCTTTCGGGGCTACCGCCTTGTCCGGGGGCTACCGCCCCGTCCGGGATGCCTGCCCAGTGGGAAACATTCACCCGGCTGCTTTGAGTTGGTCCCAAGTCTCTCAATATCTCCTTTTCTTGAGTCCTGAGTCCACGCTGCTCCTCCGGATAGCCGCCCGGAGCCCTAGCGCAGCTGATCCAATTCCAAGTGGCGTGCCGAGCCCGTATTTCTCCTTCTCCTCTGGGCAGCCCCCTCTCCAATGCTCCCAGCTGTCTGCGATCACTGCTTCAGCGGGGGAAGGGGCACCTCGCCGGCCGTTCTACTTTGCAAAGATCCCTGCTTTTGGGGCTACCGCCCTGTCCAGGACTCCTGCCCGGTCCGGGACGCCTGCCCAGTGGGAGACTCTCGCCCGGCTGCTTTGAGTTGGTCCCAAGGCTCTCTATATCTCCTCTTCTTGAGTCCTGAGTCCTGGAGCAACACGAAACGCAGCCACCCTCTAGTCCGCCATCTTGAATCCGCCCTTGATCTCTTTTCAATTTGTTATTATTAGGAATAAGGCTGCTTATGAATATTCTTTTGTAAGTTTATTTTAGTAAACTTAACTTTTCATTTCTCATATAAATATCTAGGTGTAGAATTGCTGGATCATAGGGAAGGTATGTGTTTAGCCACCCTCTAGTCCGCCATCTTGAATCCCCAAGAACCAACTTTTTGTTTTGTCAATTTTTTCCCCAGGAGATCAGACAATTAAGGGTGTTCTCTTGTATAAATTGTTTAAAGTATAATTAATGTCCATTGATTCTAGAATTTTTCTTCAAAAGAAAGGATGACTTAAGATGTTAACTAAACTTGGTTTTCATGCATAAACTAAGTTAAAAAATGGGTAAATCAGATTAAATGTAAATGGGTAAATATCATAAATATGTTTTATTTACATTGTTGGTCAATAGAAAGTTTAAGATTGCTTGTTTCTAGTCTTCACTAAAAGCAAGATGAGTAAGTGTTAAAATTCTACCTTCATGTATGTTCTACATACAGGAATTTTAAAAAGGGAGATAAAAGAAAAATCCTCAAAGGATGATAAAATACAGTTGTTTCATTTGTTCCCAAGAATCCTTCAGTATTCTGACTCAAATTTTGGTCCCCTCAATTCCAACACTCTCAAACTTCTGACTCTGGGAATGATGCTAGCAATAAGAAAACAAGAGTTTGAGCTAGCTGCAGAGGCCCCCACTCCTCCACCTGTCTGGTGTCCTTTACTATCCAAGCTAAGAAAAACTTGATATGTACAAAGCCCTGGTTTTCATGACTCTTTCTTGTTTATCTGGATCATATCTGTTACTGAACCTTAAGAATATGGGCCATATTGGTCTCACCAGTGCTCTTTTAAAAAATCTTGGCTGAATGGGTGACCTACACATATAGGCCTATTTAAGAGACACAGCAAAGCAGGGGGTATCGCAATACCAGATCTTCAACTCTATTACAAAGCAATAGAAACAAAAACAGCATGGTATTGGTACCAAAATAGACAGGTAGATCAATGGTACAGAATAGAGGACATGGACACAAACCCAAATAAATACAATTTTCTCATACTAGACAAAGGTGCCAAAAATATGCAATGGAGAAAAGATAGCCTCTTCAACAAATGGTGCTGGGAAAACTGGAAAACCATATGCAACAGAATGAAATTAAACCCCTATCTCTCACCCTGCACAAAACTAAACTCGAAATGGATCAAGGACCTTGGAATCAGACCAGAGAACCTGCATCTTATAGAAGAAAAAGTAGGTCCAAACCTTCAACTTGTTGGCTTAAGATCAGACTTCCTTAACAGGACTCCCATAGCACAAGAAATAAAAGCAAGAATCAACAACTGGGATAGATTCAAAATAAAAAGCTTTCTCTCAGCAAAGAAAACTCTCAGTAATGTGAAGAGAGAGCCTACAGAGTGGGAGAATATCTTTGCCACTCATACTTCAGATAGAGCGCTAATTTCCAGAATCTACAAAGAACTCAAAAAACTCTACACCAAGAATACAAATAACCCAGTCAACAAATGGGCTAAGGAAATGAACAGACACTTCACAGAAGAAGATATACAAGCAATCAACAGATATATGAAAAAATGTTCAACATCTCTACTAATAAGAGAAATGCAAATCAAAACTACCCTAAGATTTCATCTCACCACAATTAGAATGGCAATTATCAAGAACACAAGCAATAATAGGTGTTGACGAGGATGTGGGGAAAAAGGTACACTCATACATTGCTGGTGGGCTTGCAAATTAGTGCAGCCACTCTGGAAAGCAGTATGGAGATTCCTTAGAAAGCTTGGAATGGAACCCCCATTTGACCCAGCTATCCCAATCCTTGGCCTATACCCAAAGGACTTAAAATCAGCATGCTACAGAGATACAGCCACATCAATGTTCATTGCTGCTCAACTCACCATAGCCAGATTGTGGAACCAATGTAGATGCCCTTCAGTTGATGAATGCATAAAGAAACTGTGGCATATATATACAATGAAATATTACTCCGCCGTGAAGAATGATAAAATTATGACATTTGCAGGCAGATTGATGAAATTGGAGAATATCATGGTAAGTGATATAAGCCAATCTCAAAAAACTAAAGGACAAATGATCTCTCTGATAAGCGGATGAGGACATATAAGGGGGGGGGTGGGAGGTGTTAGCGTTAGGGTTAGGGTTCGGTTTAGGGTTAGGGATAAGGAGGGTGGTAAGAATGGAGGAAGGAAGGACTGTATAGAGGGAAAAGAGGGGTGGGAGGGGTAGGGGGAAAGGGAAAAAAATAACAGAATGAATCAAACAACATTGCCCTATGTAAATTTATGATTACACAAATGGTATGCCTTGACTCCATGTACAAGTAGAGAAACAACATGTATCCCATTTGTTTACAATAATAGTAATAAAAAAAGAATTTTAACAAACAAAAAAAGAAACAAATAAACAAAAAAACAAAAAAAAATAATTTACAGAAACTCAGGAAAAAAAAGCGACACATGTATTAGTGTCATTACTGGCCTTTCATAGTTGTGTAGACAATTATATGATCTTACAGTTAAGTTGGTCTATTGGGGTAAAATATATGAAAGAGATTCTGTAAGTACAGATACTTATTCAGTTCCATGATAAGGAGTCTGAACAGTTAGGCACTAAGTTAAAGGTGTCAAAAGGCACTACCTCTGGTGTACAAGGATAACAGGACATCAAAATAATGAGTTTGAAAAAAAGGAATTAAGTTTTTAAACCCAGTGTTGGCACCCCCAGTATCATTTATCATCCCCACCCAGGCAACCTCAGATCATCTCACTGTGGTCAAGGACACCAGCCCTAAACTAAATAAAATTTTCAAAAAGTTGCCTGAACTATACAAAAAGTGGTCAGAGTACCTGGTCTCTCCCCTACCTTCCAGCCCCTTTTACCCTGGGGTATTGAAGCTGCTGACCACAAAGGATGTGGCAATAAGTTTCAGCACTGTTAGTTTGTGACCTGGGGATACGAATAATCTCCCCTTTTAAGATCTGAGAGACACCCCATTTGGCCAGGGGACATCTACCACTAGGGCAAAGCAATTCTTTCTATAATTGTACCCCATCAATCTAAATGCCTGGGGTACTGACAGAATAAGTAACTGTTCCCAGAAAAAATAAAAGGCAGGAACTAAGGCCAAACATGTGTTTTGTATATAGTGTCTGCAAAGGGATCTCCTAGGAAGCCTTAGAAAAAGGATGGAAAGGGGCTTCTTCATATCAATATGTCTAGTATAAGAGAAAGTCTCAAAAGGAGACTCTGGGTACAATTCTCCGTAGAAAACTCACTTAAAGTGAAGATGAAATTAAGGGAGACAGACCCAGCTCAAAAATATTCTGTGCTCCAACCCTTTGACTGCAACATAGGAAAGAAAGATTAAGAAAGAGTTTTTGTATGTACTAGATTACTGATCCATCTCCTGGGATAAAATATGTTATGTAAGCTAAATACTATAGAACATTTATAAGGATTGTTTTAAAATACAAATTTTAAAATGGACCAGAAACTTAAAAAGAAAATTAAAAAGTTATAGGTATGGAAACATATTAGAAGGAAAAAGAAATGTTCCTAAGTGAAAAAGCTTTTTGTGTGGTAAAGTAGTATTCTTGTGCTAAAGTCCAAGATGAGAGGGCAGAACTAAAGATGTAGCAAGTTACAAATGTGTAAGTATGTCACAGAAGGTCTGCAGAAAGTAAATCTCAAAAACTTTGTGTTTGTGATTAAATTGGCTTTAGTTAATACAATCATTTATTTAAACTTTAATACGCTGTTGTGAAACAGAATCCAAAACATTGATTTACTCGTATCTATCAAGATAATTTTCTTGTATTTTATTTGTTAAGTTTTACTACTCAGGGAAACTGTATCTTAACAAAATTAGGGTGTTTACCTGTTTTAAAGTCTTAAATGATTACTTTGTAACTGGTTAAACAAAAGCTGGTATTTAGGTTATAACGATATAGTTAACACCCAAAATATGTGCCTAGGTATGTGTATGCATCTGAAAACTGTATCAGCCTAGGCCCTATCTGTTATGTGAAAGTTTATAAAATGAGGGGCTGGGAATGTGGCTCATTGCTTCCTTAGCATATGTGATGCACTGGGTTTGATTCTCTGTACCACTTATGAATAAATAAATAAAATGAAGGTCTATCAACATCTAAATATTTATAAAGTGAAAATGTATGTAAATTTATGGGCAAGATAATCCATAAGTGCTCCCTTTCCTATGTGGCCACAGAATGGTCACACTGTCATTTAAAGATCTGTCTTATATCTGTTTACTTTTTTTGACTAAGTCAATTTTGAATAATTAACACCATTTTCTAAATATATAAGAGACTTAAGGCTATCCTTTGATTTTTATTGACCCACGCAAACCTATGATTATTGTTACCATACACTCTAGATTTCTAAATTATATTTTAAAAGTTAAACTTAGTTAAGTGTAATACTTAAGAGACAACATTGAGAATTGGTATTCTCCAAACTAAAATTATCTGTGGGAAAAGACTCAGATTTGTATAAAAATAACAGATTCAGTTGATATTTATTTATGTCATTTGATGTTTTATAGCTGGATTAATTAACCTGTTGTCATTAAGTTATATGTAGAAGTTTGTGTTACTCTTTGCACTGGAATTGAAATTTAAATGCATTTTTGAAAGACAATAAGGACAGCCTGTCCTGCTTAAAGGTGTAAAAGTCTTTATAGAAGTTTTAAAAAGAAGTAAAGATCTGTTTAAGAAATAAAACAACTTACCTAAGTTTTCTCATGAGGTCATGACACCTGCCTTTTAAATTAAATTAAAAGTCTGCCTCTTGACTTATTCCATGTTAGCATAACCACTCAATATCATTTAAAGTTAAGTTCAAAAGATAGGTTTTTTGTTATAAGGATTACTTTAATCTTAAAATGAAAAATATAATCCATAGTTAATTAAAAGCTTAGGATTACAAAATTATTTTGGTTCATAGATATAAGATACATTAAATATGTTTTTACTTTCATTACTATTATTTTATATTTTCTTTTAAACTTTATAACTGTTGTCTGTTAGTGCTTTACAGAATTGCAGTTTCTAATATAATAACCAGAGTTAATTTGAGATAATGAGTCATCAGCTATTGGCTAGATAATATATAAGACAGATTTCCAATATAATACTGATCCCAATTAAATGAAAGTGGTAAATAACTACAAAATTACAGACATTAAAGTTAAAACCCAGTACTCCTACTTTAAGACTGGTAAAACTGGCCTGCTGGATGAATATAACCAAAACTTAGAGACTAAAGATAAAAAGGGCCAAGGAAAATAGCCAGTATTTCGCTCTTGCCCTCTGAGGGCAGCTTGAAAACAGGGAACCACAGGGAATTATCTAAGGACTTTACAACTCTGGGCCATATAACCGCCTGAGCAGAGAGATTAATGGGACCCTAGATAAAATAAATCCACCCAGTGCACATTCTGTGAAGAGGAGAGTCACTGGAAAGGGAAATGATTCTCTAATGCTTCCAAGGGAAACCACATGTGATCAACAAGACCTTGATGTATCCTAGCAGATGGCACTAGAGAAGTTATGAGGCTTCTCACAAGTTCCCAAGAGTAATCCCCTGAAGAATTTCAGCTGAGTCTTAACAATGGACAGGACAAGGTCAATTTTGACCCAGTTTATATTAAGCACCTGACAGAAGAGTTACAAAACAGAGCCCCTCTAGGGCCAACACCCATAGCTAAGGTGGCACAATGGATAGCAAAGGGGTTAGAGATCACCAGGAAGCTACAACTAACTGTATCAGAAAACAAACCCACCTACAATGAATCAGGTATTGCCAGTTGCACTTTTAATAATTATGCAAACAGGATTCCTCTTTAATAAGATTCTCTCTGGCCACCCTTCCCTCATTATGAGAGATATATAAAAAAGATCTAATATTAAAAAGCATCATACCCAGCCCTTTAAACCAGGAGATACTTGTTGTATTTCTTAAGTAATAATGAAGTCAAGTCCAATTCTTAATTCTTCTTTAGAGAGGTCCTTTCCCTGTATTTTTATCCAGCCATAATACAGTAATGATAGACAAGGTGACTCCATGGATTCATCAGAGCAGGAAAAAAGTAGCCTCAGATGGTTGGGAGTGCATTCTTGACCCAGCTGCACCTAGAAAATTGACCATCCAAATAAAAAAAAAGAAAGAAAGAAAAAAGAAAAAAAAAAAACTGAAAGCCCCCAAGGACAAAACCTGCTCTATTCACTCTGGAAGCTGACTAATCTATGCACTGCAGAAGCTTGAGGAACTGACTGCTAACTGGGATAAATGGACTACTCTAATGTTCTGCATTGGTCCATTTTACTGTCATACTCCTCCTGGCACTCCTGTTTGGTACCTGAATCCTTAACATACTGACCTGATTTGTCTCTTCCTCCTTAGAAGCCGGGAAATTACAAATGATCCTCTGGAGTTACCAGTGGATTAAATTGGAGGACATGGACAGAGATGATGACATTAAGAGGGTTTAAAAGGGCATCAAAGGCGGGAAATGTGATGGCAAAACCAGAACTAGTTGTGGAATGAAATTACAAAAATGCTACAGGAAGAGTCCAATGCCTGGGGAGGGGTCAGTTCCCCTTCCCTCTTTTAGCCTTTCTCCAGGAAGTCTAATTACCGATGGGTCCCTGCCTTCTGCATTGTCAATAACTGCCCTAAGAGTCTAACTACTCCTTCTGAAATGTAACAGATATCTGTGAAAAGAGCTGTTTCTTCTTCTCTGTTCTGTGAACATGCTTTATGACCCTGCACAAGCCCTTCAGAGAAAAATGTCCCAATGATAGAATGGGTCTCAGATGATGTCAAATAACATATAAATATTATGAGAAACTGTGAATCTGGGCTCAGAATTTGGAGTGCTAATCTCCTGTGGACTGACCAGTGTAAAATAAAGTTTGGTTTCTCCTACTTTCTGAGTGTCATGTTCTTGTTTCCTCATCTTTGTTCCATCCACGACTACACGTCGCTGCATCCACAGGGCTCCAACCTCGGAATGTGCTTTGCACCTGGGCACCAGCAAGCAGAAGCAGAAGAATGTTGGTAACCAGGAAAGCCCAGCAGCTGCGGCAGAAGAGGCCTCAGCAGGAATTCAGTACACTTCAGACACAACCCGTAACCATACCAGGTAAACAGTGCAGGTTGATCATCCCTTGCCCCAGAAATGATTGGGACTGGAGTGGTTTTGCTTCCAGATCTTTTCATATTTTTTAATATTTCAATGTATGTAGTGTTTCCACATAAACATGAACCTATTTATGTCCCATACACATCTTAGACCTGAAGGTTATTTTACCTAAGTGTTTCTGTACGGATGTTTTGCCTATGATCTGACACAGGAGGTCAAGTGTAAAATTTTTCTTACATGGTGCCATGAGAGTGATCAAAATGTTTCATCTTTCAGATTGTTGAATTAAGCATGCTGACTGAACATTTTATACACCTTTAGGAAGTCTCAGATAGAGATTCTTTGATACTCTGGAATTCATGATAAAGGTTTTAAGCTGTAGTCTGTGACAACAGGGAGTGTTTTGATCTGAGTTTGCTGCCATCTAAGGGAAGGGGGCAGGGAGGACTCTGCTGGGTTTTCTAGAAACTCCTGTTGTTGTTCTCTGTTCCAGGTGTGGAACATGTCTGTATCCACTGTGAAACTTCAGAAAGCAGGAACAGTTTGGGATATTTGGCACAATAATATACAGGAGATTTTACAACTAAAAATGGTATACTTGAAGGAGAGATGGGCTAACACCTGGATTGAATAGAAGGGATGAAGGAAAAGGTGAATTTCATTCCTCAAAAAGATCATGAGGGAAAGAAGGCAGAGAGGGATGTGGAACTTCCATCAGACATCTCAGACATGTTGACAAGGAGTGACAAAGCCAAGGGACACACAAGAGATGTTTGATGGAATCACTCACTAAGGGACAGTTTCTAAGCTGAAAGTAGTTGGTGCACATCCACATGGCACTGTGATAGATGCAGCAGCAGAAGAAAGCAGAGATTGTGAAAGAAAAATAATTTATTCAAAGGAAACAAATAATTCTGGTGTTAGATGTTATGTTTGACCCAAACAATGTTAGAAGACAGTTCAAATGTGACCTATAAAGTGTGGAACCAAAACCTAGGAATTTCATGCCCTCACAGATACCATCCATGAGCCACAGTGGTGTTAAAAGCAGGCAAGGATCCACCAACATATCACCTGAGACATTCTGAGGATCTGAGTGAATCCCTGATTTCAACTTCATGATAGGGGATGTAAAAGTGAAGAAAAGGGGTGTGGGGCAAAGACACTCTGCAAAGGCCATGAGGACAGCACAGGGGAGAGGGTGTCACTGCCTCCCATGGAGAATTACTGAGAGAAGATGCACATCAACCCAGACATAAGGGACTGTGTCCAGTTAGGAAACCCCATTGTAACCTCAGTGGACATCACTGTGGGGAGGTTTCTGCAGACACCAGAGATGCCCCCACACAGCTCACTGCATGATCAGAAGCGACTCTCCCAGGTCCCCAGTTGTCCTCACCAGCTCTATTGGTAGAGCTCTCCTCATATTACAGGTAGGACCCCTGCACCATGAGCAGCGTATGAGTTCCCTTTTGTTATCGTGTCTGCTTTAGTCAGCTTTTTTGCTGCTGTGACTAAAAGAGCTGACCAGAACAATTTTAATGGAGGCAATGTTTATTGGAGGGCTCACAGTTTCATAGGTCTTAGTCCATAGAAATCCTTGGGGCTCAAGTTGAGGCAGAATATCATGGTGAAAGAGTGTGCAGAGGGAAGCACCTTATATCAGCAGAAAGGAGACAGAGGGAGAGAGAGAGAGAGAGAGACTCACTCTCCAGATACAACATATATACCTCATAGCCACACCCCTAATGAGCAACTCCGTCCAGCCACACCTGCCTGCCTCCAGCTACCAGTTAATCAAACCAGGGATTAATTCACTGATTAGGTTAAGACTCCCACAATCCAATCATTCCTCCTCTGATCCTTCTTGTGTTGTCTCACACATGAGCTTTTGGGGGACACCTCATATGCAAGCCACAAAAATGTCTTATGCCCTCAGGACCCAAAAGCGGTGCCTGGAAAATGTAAGGTGGGCCATGGGCCTTGGTGAGACACAGAAGCAGTTTCTTAGTGCAGCACACTTTAATAGAAGTATGATACAAACTCCACATCAAATTTTGCATTTTTTCCTAACTGTATTTTTAAAAGTCCATAAGAAATTATAAAAAAAATAGTTTGAATAATAATTGGAACAAAAAGTAATCATTATTTTCAAAATATAATTTAAAAGTGTAAACAAAGTGAAAATTATTAATGTAATCTCTGTACATTTGATCAAACTAAGCCTACTAATTCTGAATGCATTTCACATTGGTAGAATATCTCAACTCACACTAGTGCCATATGAAGTGATCAAGGTAAACATGGCCTTTTTTTGCCAATGTAAGTCATTAGAGACCCTACCCTCTTGCAGAATAATGCCTGGGGCATCAAATCAGTCATCAAATGCCCGTTAGGAAACTCTCATTTTTATCAATGAAAATAATGAATTGATTTGGGAAATAATTTTATTATTTTTCATGAGCAAAAATGGGCAGATGGTTGGGTAGAATGAAGATAAAGCCTCACTGAGTCCCTCCAGCCTTGGGATTTTTTGGTGTGCATAAAAGAGTAGAGTCAAACAGTTGTTTGAGAAATAAAGGAACACAAAGCAACCTATAAGTAGGAGGATGGTGCGGGTGGCTTTGTGTTCAGGAGGTGACTGAGAGGAGATGTGGGAGCTGTGGACATACTGGGCTCTCCTGTGGTGTCTGTAGAGGAGACTCACCATATACAGGCTTGTGCAGACCATGAGGAGCACAAATACGAGATCATTTGCAGGCAAATGGATGAAGTTGGAGAATATCATGTTAAGTGAGATAAGCCAAACTCGAAAAACCAAAGGACGAATGATCTCACTGATAAGCGGATAATGACACATAATGGGGGTTTGGAGGGGAGCAAGAATGGAGGAAGGAGGGACTGTATAGAGAGAAAAGAGGGGTGGGAGGGGTGGGATGGAAGTAAAAAATAACAGAATGAATGAAACATCATTACCCTATGTAAATATATGACTAAGCAAATGGTATATTGTTAGTCCATGTACAAACAGAAACAACATGTATCCCATTTGTTTACAATAAAAATAAATTTTCAAAAAAGACCAATAAAATAGACTATAAAACAAGGACAAACACACATAGGTACAGTTAAGTGATAATAGACAAAGGTGGATAAAGTATAATTTAGAGAAAGAAAACCTTTTTAACAAATGGTGCTGAGAAAACTTGATATTCATATGTAGAAGAATGAAACTTGAACCCAATCTCCCACTGTGCAGGAAAGTCAACTAAAAAGGATATAAGACTAAAGAAATAGGCCAGAAATTTTAACTGGTAGAAGAAAGTACATTCCCAGAACTCAATCCATGGGCATAGACACTGTGACAACAAGACATCTAAAGAGCAAGAGGTAACACCACAAATCAATAAGTGGAATGGCTTCAGTTTAAAAGTCTCTTGAAACCAACGTAAATTATAAAAAGCCTGTATGGTGAGCATAAGGAATGGAAGGTATTTTGCCAGGTGCTTCCTAGACAGGCGATTAATATCCAGAAGATGTAAAGAACTCAAAATCTTAACACCAAAAATAGAAAGACAAATAACAACCCCAAGACAGTTACCCAACACAGGATATACAGAAAAGAGAATGCAACTCCCTCAAAGCTACTTACATAAAAGTAGAAGAGAGAATCATCCAATAAGATGGGTAGGAATACTAACAATATGAAAAGTAGGGAACAAACCATCTCAAATGACTCACAACACAGCTGACCCCATGGACACCACAGCAAAAGGATTGCCAAAAAAGGAAATCAGAAAGCAAATGCTGCAAATGTTCAAAGAATTAAATAAGTTCTAAGAGTAAATAAGACAAAGCACACAGGAATTAAGGAATATTTCACCAAACAGAGGGATTTTGAAAGAGAATAATCAAATCCTGAAAATAGAAGAGTCAAGAATTCAAATGAAAAATTCAGGAGTAAACATCACTAAAACTGTTTGAAGCCAGAATCTGAGTCCTCAAAGTAAGCATTTAACCTTGAAGAAGTCAATAATAAAAGCTGCTAAGAGACAATAATCAGGGGGGGTCGCAAGATGGGAGAATAAAGTCACTTTCCTGGATGCTCCATGGCTTGAAACCAAGAAAGCAGACAGGAAGCTTCTAAGCAAGTCTGGTGAACAAAAAACAAAGGGGATGGAGAACTTCAGAGGAATTTAAACCTGGACATTCAGGGAAGATTAGGGACTCAGGAGACTTTAGTATAATAATATAAGGAAGAAATCTCCACCACCATAACCATGTTGTGGCCAGAGGCACCAGCCAGAGTGATCCCTCCATGAGTAAAGTGGAGGGACACGGGAATTAATGTAATCCATGTTTATAGGAGGCCTGAGGCATCTCTGGGTACAGTGAGTTTAGAGATCAAAGACATTGTCCAACTAATCTGAAACATTAGTTGCACAATATCCTTGTGCAGTTAAAAAAAAGTAACCATCTCACAAAACAGAGTGTAGAGGACAGAAGAAGGAAGCATTCTGCAGACACAGCCTGGGCGCTAGCAGAAGGAGGAGCCCAATTCCAACTCCTGGAAAACCCAAGTTTGGCCCTAAATACAGACCTGGCAAACACTGCATGACTTGGAGTGACTAAGTGACTAGGAGAATATCAAATATGGAGAGAGGGTTACACAGGGGAAAACTGGTCATGGTAACTCACCTGGCTTTCCACCTCATTCTCTAATTTGACTATTTGCAGGACAATCTGGGAGAGACACACATTGCTGGAAATTTAAATGACTGAGAAAGAGGCAATAGGTTGAGAGACTGAACCTGAGACCAGGAAACAATGTGTCTGCAGGTGACATAGTAGACTAAGAATTGGCTCTTCCACCACACAAGTGGAACTCAGTGGAGATCCCTGGGGTGCAGACATCCAGCTTGGGCCCTAGAGATGTGTTGATTTATAATCTCCAGACCAAATGGCATTCAGAATGTAGCTTGGAGCCCACTTAAAGCTCTACCTTGACTACAGGAATTCTGCCTACGGAATTAACTCTTTCACTCCAACAATCCATTCTGGAGGGTAGAGCATCATGCTGCATACAACCCTGCCTAACACTATGAGAAGAGATGCTGAGAATATTTTGACCTCCAATGAAATGAATTCTTCAATTTTCTTTTTTTCCTGGTTTAATTCTTTTTTTCTTTTTATTGTAAACAAATAGGATACATATTGTTTCTGTTTGTACATGGAGTAACAGCATACCATTTGCATATTCATACATTTACATAGGTTAATGATGTTTGATTCAGTCCGTTTTTTTTCCTTCCCCCCCAACCCTCACAACTCTCTTTTCCCTCTATACAGTCCCTCCTTCCTCAATTCTTACCCCCCTCCCACCCCCCATTATGTGTCATCGTCCGCTTATCAGTGAGATCATTCGCCTTTTGGATTTTTGAGATTGGCTCATCTCACTTAACATGATATGCTCCAATTTCATCCATTTGCCTGCAAATGCCATAATTTTATTATTCTTTATAGCTGAGTAATATACCATTGTATATATATATATATACCACAGTTTCTTTATCCATTCATCAATTGAAGGTTGGTTGGTTCCACAGTCTGACTATTGTGAATTGAGCAACTAAGAACATGATGTGGCTGTATCTCTGTAGTATACTGATTTTAAGTCCTTTGGGTATAGGCCAAGGAGTGGGATAACTGGGTCAAATGGTGGGTCCATTCCAAGTTTTCTAAGGAATCTCCACACTGCTTTCCAGAGTAGCTGCACTAATTTGTAGCACAACCAGCAATGTATGAGTGTACCTTTTTCCCCACATTCTCTCCAACACCTATTGTTGCTTGTATTCTTGATAATAGCCATTCTAATTGGGGTGAGATGGAATCGTAGTGTAGCTTTGATTTCCATTTCTCTTATTACTAAAGATAGTGAACATTTTTCCATATGTTTGTTGATTGCTCATAGATCTTCTTCTGTGAAGTGTCTGTTCATATCCTTAGCACATTTGTTGATTGGGTTATTTGTATTCTTCATGTAGAGTTTTTTGAGTTCTTTATATATTCTGGAAATTAGTGCTCTACCTGAAGTATGAGTGGCAAAGATATTCTCACACTCCGTAGGCCCTCTCTTCACATTGCTGATAGTTTCCTTTGCTGAGAGAAAGATATTTAGTTTGAATCTATCCCAGTTATTGATTCTTGCTTTTATTTCTTGTTCTATGGGAGTTCTGTTAAGAAAGTCTGATCCTAAGCCAACAAGTTGAAGATTTGGACCTACTTTTTCTTCGATAAGATGCAGGGTCTCTGCTCTGAGTCCACGGTCTTTGATACATTGTGAGTTGAGTTTGGTGCAGGGTGAGAGATAGGGGTTTAGTTTCATTCTGTTGCATATGGATTTCCAGTTTTCCCAGCACCTTTTGTTGAAGAGGCTATCTTTTCTCCATTGCATATTTTTGCCACCTTTTTCTAGTATGAGAAAATGGTATTTATTTGGGTTTGGGTCTGTGTCCTCTATTGTGTACCATTGATCAACCTGTCTATTTTTGGTGCCAATACCATGCTGTTTTTGTTACTATTTCTTTGAAGTATAGTTTAAGTTCTGGTATTGCAATACCCCCTGTTTCATTCTTCCTGCTAAGGATTGCTTTAGCTATTCTGCATTTCTTATTCTTCCACATGAATTTCATGATTGGTTGCTCTATTTCTGTAAGGTATGTCATTGGGATTTTACTTGGAATTGCATTGAGTCTTTATAGCAATTTTGGTAGTATGGCCATTTTGACAATATTAACTCTGCCTATCCAAGAACATGGGAGATCTTTCCATCTTCTAAGGTCTTCCACAATTTCTTTCTTCAATGTTTTTTAGTTTTCATTGTAGAGATCTTTTACCTCTTTGGTTAGATCAATGCCCAATTATTTTATTTATTTTGAGGCTATTGCAAATGGAGTTGATTTTCTCATTTCCCTTTCAGCTGTTTTGTCCCTTGCGTTTAAAAATGCTTTAGATTTATGCGTGTTGATTGTATAGCCTGCTATTTTGCTGAATTCATTGATGAGGTCTAGAAGTTTTCTGGAGGAGGTTTTCGGATCCTTAAATATAGAATCATATCATCATCAAATAGTGATAGCTTAAGTTCCTCTTTTCCTATTCATCCCTTTATTTTCTTTGGTCTGCCTAATTGCTCTGGCTAGAGTTTTGAGGACAATTTGAATAGAAGTGGAGAAAGAGGACATTCCTGTCTTGTTCATGTTTTTAAAGGGAATGCTTTCAGTTTTTCTCCATTAAGAATGATGTTGGCCATGGGCTTAGCATAAGTAGCCTTTACAAAGACAGGTATGTTCCTACTACCCCTAATTTTTCTAGTGTTTTGAGCATAAGGGGTGTTGTATATTGTCAAACGCTTTTTCTGCATCAATTGAAATAACCATATGATTCGTATCCTTAAGTCTATTGACATGATGGATTATGTTTATTGATTTATGGATGTTAAACCATCCTTGCATTCCAGGGATGAACCCCACTTGATCATGGTGCACAATTTTCTTAATATATTTTTGGATATAGTTTGCCAATATTTTATTAAGGATCTTCGCATTTATATTCATCAAGGATATTGGTCTAAAATTGTCTTTCCTTGATGTGTCTTTTCCTGGTTTTGGGTATGAGGGTGATATTAGCTTCATAGAATGAGTTCAGTAGGGTACCCTCATTTTCTATTTCCTGGAATACTTTGAGAAGAATTTTAATGAGTTCTTCTTTGAAGGTCTTGTAGAACTCGGCTGAGAATCTGTCTTTTCCTGGGCTTTTTTTGGATGGTAGGTTTTTTTGTTTTTGTTTTGTTTTGTTTTGTTTTTGTTTTTGTTTTTGTTTTACTGAAGATTTATTCTAATTGATTTTTCTTTATTTCTACAAGAAAAATGTACCACATTTCATGAACTTTTTCCTGTTATGGAATCTTATCTTCCATAATATTTTTTTATTGTAAACAAATGGGATACATGTTGTTTGTCTGTTTGTACATGGGTTAAAGACATACCATTTGTATAATCATAAATTTACATAAGGTAATGTTGTTTGATTCATTCTATTATTTTTCCCTTCCCCCCCACCCCTCAAACCCTTCTTTTCCCTCTAAACATTCCTTTCTTCCTCCATTCTTGTCCTCCTCCCAAACTCTAACCCTAACCCTAACACTAACTCCCCCCACCCTCCTCCTTATGTGTCATCATCCACTTATCAGCGAGATCATTCATCCTTTAGTTTTTTGAGATTGGCTTATCTCACTTAGCATGATGGTCTCCAATTTCATCCATTTGCCTGCAAATGCCATAATTTTATCGTTCTTTATGGCAGAGTAATATTCCATTTTATATATATACCACAGTTTCTTTATCCACTCATCAATTGAAGGACATCTAGGTTGGTTCCACAATCTGGCTATTGTGAATTGAGCAGCTATGAACATTGATGTGGCTGTATCTCTGTAGCATGCTGATTTTAAGTCCTTTGGGTATAGACCAAGGAGTGGGATAGCTGGGTCAAATGGTGGTTCCATTCCAAGTTTTCTAAGGAATCTCCACACTGCTTTCCAGAGTGGCTGCACTAATTTCTAGCCCCTGGATGGTAGGTTTTTAATGGCTTCTTCTATTTCATTGCTTGATATTGATCTGTTTAAATTGTGTATGTCCTCATGGTTCCATTTGGGAGGAGCATATGTCTCTAGAAATTTGTCAATGTCTCCTTAGTTTCTATTTTGTTGGAATACATATTTTCAAAGGAGCTTCTCACTATGTTCTGTATCTCAGTGGTGTCTGTCGTGATATCTCCTTTTGCATCATGTATTCTAGTAATGTGAATTTTCTCTCTCCTTAACTTTGTTATTGTGGCTAAAGGTTTGTCTATTTTGTTTACTTTCTCAAAGAACCAACTTTTTGTTTTGTCAATTTTTTTGAATTATTTCTTTTATTTCAATTTCATTAATTTCAGCACTGATTTTAATTATTTTCTGTCTTCTACTACTTTTGCTGTTATTCTGTTCTTCTTTTTATAGGACTTTGAGCTTTAATGTTAGGTCATTTAGTTGTTGACTTTTAATTCTTTTTTGGAATGCACTCCATTCAATGAATTTTCCTCTTTGTACTGTTTTCATAGTGTCCCAGAGATTTTGATATGTTGTATCATTGTTATCATTAACCTCTAAGAATTTTTTTATCTCCTCCCTGATGTTTTCTGTTATCCATGTTTCATTCAATAGCATATTATTTAGTCTCCAGGTGTTGGAGTAATTTCTTTTTTTTTTTTTCCATTGATTTCTACTGTCAGTCCATTATGAACTGATAGAACACAAGGGAGTATCTCTATTTTTTTGCATTTCCAAAGGGCTGCTTTTTGGCATATCATACGGTCTATTGTCGAGAAGGTTCCATGTGCTGCTGAGAAGACAGTGAATGGATGGAATATTCTATACATGTCTCTTGATTTTGTTATTGAGTTCTATGGTTTCCTAGATTGGATTTTGTTTGGAAGATCTATCTAGTGGTGACAGTGGTGCATTAAAGTCACCCAGAATTATTGTGTTGTGGTCTGTGTGATTCCTGAAATTGAGAAAAAATTTTTGATGTACAGGGATGCACCATTGTTTGGGGCATAAATATTTACTATCATTATGTCTTCCTGATTTATGGTTACCCTAAGCAGTATGAAATTTCCTTCTTCATCCCTTCTGCCTAACTTTGTCTTGAAGTCCACATTATCTGATATAAGGATGGAAACCCCCGCTGTTTTACTGAGTCAATGTGCATGATAGGATTTTTCCCATCTTTTGACCTTTACTCTGTGGATGTCTTTTTCTATGAGATGAGTCTCTTGCAAGCAGCATATTGTTGGGCCTTTCTTTTTAATCCATTCTGCCAGTCTGTCTTTTGATTGATGAGTTTAGGCCATTAACATTCAGGGTTATTATTGAGATATGATTTGTATTCCCAGTCATTTGGCTTATTTTTGGTTTATTTAAGTTGACTTGGTTTCTCCTTTGAGTGGTTTTTCTCTAAGGTAGTTCCTCCCTTTGCAGACCTCCATTGTTGTTTTTCATTTCCTCCTCATGGAACATGTTGTTGAGAACATTCTGTAGGGCAGGCTTTCTATTTGTGAATTCTTTTAACTTTTGTTTATCATGGAAGGATTTCCTTTCATCTTCAAATCTGAAGGTTAGTTTTTCTGGGTATAGGATTCTTGGTTGGCAACCATGTTCTTTCAGAGCTTGAAATATGTTGTTCCAGGCCCTATAGCTTTTAGAGTCTGGGTTGAGAAGTCTGCTGCTATCCATATTGGTCTCCCCCTGTATGTAATCTGATGGTTTTCTCTCACGGTCTTCAAAATCCTATCTTTATTTTGAATGTAATGCATTTTCATTATAATGTGCCTTGGTGTGGATCTTTGTGATTTTGTGCATTTGGTGTTCTGCATTTGATTTTCCATTTCATTCTTTTGGTTTGAGAAATTTTCTGATATTATTTCATTGAATAGTTTGTTCATTCCTTTTGTTTGTATCTCTGTTCCTTCCTCAATTCCAATAATTCTTAAATTTGGTCTTTTCATGATGTCCCATAGTTCTTGGAGATTCTGTTCATGATTTCTTACCATCTTCTCTGTTTGGGCAACTTTATTTTCAAGATTAAATATTTTGTTCATTGTCTGAGGTTCTATCTTCCAAGTGGTCTACTCTTTTGGTGATGCTTTCCATTTTGTTTTTTATTTGGTTTATTTTCTCCTTCATTTGAAGGATCTCCATTTAGTTTTTGTTTTTTTTTGTTTTTTTTTTGTTTTTTTTTGTTTTTTTTTTTTTGAGAATCTCTCATTGTTGAAATGATCTTTTGCTTCCTGCAGGTGCTCTTTCAGCTTATTGGTATTATCATTCATTGCCTGCATTTGTTCTCTTATCTCATCCTTTGCTTCATGAATCATCTTAATCATGTATAATCTGAAGTCCTTTTCTGACATTTCTTCTAACATACTGTCATTGGATTCTATCTTCAACTTTCCATAGAAATTTTTTTCTCTTTTACATTTTTTCTTTTCCCTGTTTAATTATGACCTTAATGTTTCATTGACTTTTGCACATATTCATGTCTGATTTTCTTCTTAATTTTAACATTTTTGAAAGCAGTTATTTTTTAATGGATCAGTTTTTTGGGATGTTGATGTTTATTGGTGTATTTCATTTTGTTGTGTATTCCTTTATTTTTATTTTTAACTTTTCTAAAGTTTTACTTTATGTAAATATTTTTTCTCCCATCTGTTTCCCTTGATGTTTTCCTCTCTTTTCTTTCACTAACAGCTAATCTCTATTGTTATCTCTTTCACTCTCCCTTTAATTTCATACTTTTGTCTTCTCTCCTTCTCCCTCATAATCATCTCTTCCTTCATCATTTCCGTTTTCTCTTTATTCGTCATTCAAAATTAATACATTTTGCAAACTTACTGTTTTAAGTGTAGGATAATGGTTCATATTTCTGTTTACTTTGAGAATTCACATTGTAGACATTGTAGCAGAAAATATTTGTTTTAATGCTGCATATTGTTTACACTTGTTGTTTTTAGTATTTGTCTCCCCCTACATTGTTAGGTCCTACAAACCTTCAGGGAACCTGTAAGTGCACAGGTTAAATCTCTACCTCACAACCATACTATTTAATGGGTAGGCACACAACTAAAATAAAAAATTAATGGACCAAATTGCCTCAAAACTCCCAGGTACTCTGATAACATATTCCGTTGGCAGTAGACTGGGAAAAATGACCAAAAATGAGTTTAGAATGTATATAGTCAAATAGATTGGCAAGGTAATGAACAATGTAAGGGTTGAAATCATATAAAATATAGGAAGTCAAAAATCAATTTAATAAACAGACATTCTGCAAAAAAAAAATTCAGCAAAAATCCTTGAAATGAAGTAATCAACAAACCAATGGAAAACATCAGCAACAGATTAATTATATGGAAGACATACTTTCAGGCAATAAATACAAAATATATAATCTTGAAAGCAAAGTTGACCCTTGAGAAATAGAGCTTAAGAGACCATAAAGAGAAGTTCCAAGTATTATGGAATGACTTCAAAAGACCAAATTTTAGACATATTGGGATGGATGAACTCTTAGAATTACAAACCAAAGGATGTGTAATGTTTTCAATGTAATAATTTCAGAAAATTCCCCAAACCTAAAGAACAAAATTGAAAATCAGACAGTAGGCTTAAAAGACCCCAATTAACAAAATTATAACAGACCCACACCATGGCATCTTATAATGAAAACGTCTAACATAAAGAAGTATAGAATTATAAGGGTTGCCACAAGAAAATAGCAGGTCACGTCTGGAAAGAAACCAATCCACATCTCAGCTGATCTAAACCCAGACTCTCAAGCTAAGGAGTCTTGGAATAATATATACCAAGCTCTAAAAAATTGCATACCAGTCTTGGATACTATAATCAACAAAATAAAGGTTCAGAAATGACAATGAAATATAAACCATTCACGATAATTAAAAGATAAAACAATTTGCAACTAGAAATCCTGCATTACAAAACATACTCAGTTACTTAATGAAGAAGAAATGAAAAATAAAAGTGAATATCAGTAAAGGCAGAAACAATAGTAGAAGAATAGTCAATCAAAGGAATAACTAATTCAAATTAAAAACAAGAAATACATCTAAATTATAGGTAATAAAAATCATATCTCAATATTAACACTGAATGTAAATTTCATAAACTCATCAATCAAAAATGGCATGTTATTGGCACCAAAAGGTATAGACATGTAGACCAATGGTACAGAATAGAAGACACAGAGAAATCCCCCCTTAAATACAGTTATCTCATACCAGACAAAGGCACCAAAAAAATTAACTGGTGAAAAAGTAGACTACTCAATAAATGGTGCTGGGAAAATTGGAAGTCCACATGAAACAAAATGAAATTAAAACCCTATCTCTCCCCTGCATGGAAACTCAACTCAAAGTGGATAAAAGACTCAGGCATTAGATCAAAGACCTTGCACCTAATAGAGAAACAGTATGCCTAAGTCTTCACCGTGTCAGCTTAGGATCTGACTTTTATAACAAGACTCCTAATGCAGAAAAAGTAAACTCAAGAATCAATAAATGGGATGGACTCAAACTAGAAGGCTTCTTCTCAGCAAAGAACAGAATCAATAACATGAAGAGAGAGCCTACTGAATAGAAGAAAATCTTTACAACATGCATCTCAGATAGAGCTAATATCTCTAGGATATATAAAGAACTCAAAGATCCTAACAACAACAAAAAGAACCACATATCCAATCAATAAATGGCTAAGGAACTGAACCTTCAAAGAAGAAAAAATACAATATTTTGATGAATACATGAAAAAATATTCATCATCTTTAGCAATTAAAGAAATGTAAATCAAAACTACTCTAAAATTTCATCTCACCCCAGTCTGAATGGCAATTATCAAGAATACAAACAGTAAACGTTGGTGAGCATGAGGGGAAAAAGGTACATTCATATATTGCTGGTAGAAATGCAAATTGATGCAATGATTGTGGAAAATGGTATAGAAACTTCTAAGAAAACAAAGAATGGAACCAGAATTTACCCAGCTATCCCACTTCTCAGTTTATACCAAAGGACTTAAAATCAACATGTTACTGTGATGCAGTCATATTAGTATTTAGAGTTGCTCAACTCACAATAGCTAAATTATGGAACCAACCTAGGTGCCCTTCAACAGATGAATGGATAAACAAGTGATTATATACATATATACATATATATACATATATATTATATATATATAATGGAATATTACTCAGCCTTAAAGAAGAATGAAATTATGGCATTTTCTGGTAAGTGGATGGAGGTAGAGAACATGATGCTAAGTGAAACAAACCAATCCCAAAGAATAAAAGGTTAACTGTTTCCTCAATATGTGGATGATAATTCACAGTATGGGTTAGGAAGGAATAGGGAAGAATAGAGCTACTTTAGATTACATAGAGGGTAGTGAAGTGAGGAAAGGGAAATGGGATAGGAAGAATAGTAAAATGAAACAAACAGATATTATTGCCTTGTTTACCTATATGACTCCATGATCAGTATGATTTTAGTGCATGTATGATCTGAGAAATGATAAATTTTCTCCATTTATGTTTGATATATCAAAGTGCATACATGTAGTCTAGTGTCACATATAATGAATTAGAAAAGATTAAAACCTTAATGGAAAAGACATAAAGTGGCAGATTGGATTAAAAAGCAAGACCTAACAACTTGTTGTCTCTAAGAGGCTCACCTCATAGGCAACAGCACCCACAGATTGAAGGTAAAATGATAGGAAAAAACATGTCACTCACATGGATCATGTAAACAAGCAGGGGTTTCCATCCTCATATCAGATAAAGTGATTTCAAACCAACAATAATCAGAAGGGCCCCAGAAGGATATTTCACACTGCTTATGGGAATTATATATCAGCAAGACATAAACATTCTGAATATTTGTGTTCCCCAAAACGGAGCATCCACACATATCAAACAAACCCTTCTCAATTTCTAGAATCAAATGGACCACAACACAATAATGCTAGTGATGTCAACACACCCCTCTCATCAATAGTTGGATCCTCCAAAAAAAGAAAAAAAAACTAAATAAAGATGCTATAGAACTAAAACATATAATTCATAATTTAGACTTGTTACCTATATAGAATATTTTGTCCATCAATGACTGAATATACTTTCTTTTCAATGGGATATGGATTCTTCTCTACAATAGACCATATCTTAGATCACAAAGCAAGTCTTAGTAAATACAAAACATTAGAGATAACACCTTGCATTTGATGAGATCATAGTGGAGTGAAAATAGAAATTCATGATAAAATAAACAATAGAAGATACTCTAACATCTGGAGACTAAATAATATGCTATTGTATGATTGGTGATTAGCAGAAGAAATCAGGAATGAAATAACAAAATATTCAGAGGTAAATGACAATACTGATACAACATATCAAAATCTCTGGGACCCTCTGAAGGCAGTGCTAAAAGGAAAGTTTATTGCATTAAGCTCATACGTTAAAAGAAGAGAGTCAACAAATAAAAGACCTAACATTGCATCTCAAAGCTCTAGAGGAAAAACAAATCAACACCCAAAGCAGAAGTGAGGAAATAATTAAAATCAGAGAATAAATCAATGAAATGGGGGAAAAAATCAAAAAACAAAAAGTTGATGCTTCAATAAAATAAATAAAATTGATAAAACTTAGGTTAGTGAAGAAAAGGGAAAAAAACTAAAATTATTAAAATTCTTGAAAACAAAGGAAATATCACAATAGACACTATTGAAATACAGAAGATAAACAGAAAACATTTTGAAAATCTATACTCCAATGAAATATAAAAACTTAAAGACATTAGCAAATTTCTCAAGACACATTACCTACTCAAAACAAATCAGAAGAACTTAGAAAACTTAAAGAGATCAATTTCAAGTCAACCACCAAAAACAAAATAAAAGAAAGTAAAACCATGAACAGATGAATTCTCATACAAGTTCTACCTGACCTTCAAAAAATAACTAACACAAATCCTCCTCAAATTATTCCCTGAAATAGAAAAGGAGGTAACCATTATAAACTCAGTCTATGAAGCAAGTTTCACCCTGGTACCCAGTCAGATACATGAATAAAATAAATTCAGACCAATATTCCTGATGATCATAGATGCAAAAGTTCATAATAAAATACTGGCAAATTTCATACAAAAACATGTTAAAATGTAGCACACTATGATAAATGGGGTTCATTCCAGGGATGCAAGGTTGGTCCAACACATAGAAATCAAACATAGTTTATCATGTCAATAGACTTAAAAAATAGAATCACAGTATTATCTCAAGATGCAGAAAAAACATTTGGAAAAATAGAACATGCATTTATATTCAAAATAATAGAAAAAGTAGGGATAGTAAGAACATGGGCCTACATTGTAAAAGCCATATATGCTAAACCCAATCAATCTAAATGGAGAAAAGTGATAGCATTCCCTCTAAAATTTGGAACAATAACATGTCATTTTTGTTACAATTGCTCTGTAGTATAGTTGAATGTCTGGGATTGTGATACGCCCTGCTTCACCATTCCTGCTAAGGATTGCTTTAGCTATTCTGGGTCTTTTATTCTTCCAAATAAATTTCAGGATTGCTTGCATTATTTCTATGAGGCATGTCATTGGGATTTTAATGGGATTTGCATTAAATTTGTGGAGAATTTTTGGTAATATGACAATTTTGACAATACTAATTAGGCTTATCCAAGAACATGGGAGATATTTCCATCTTCTAATGTTTTCTCTAATCTCTTTCTTTAGTGCTCTGCTCTGTAGTTCTTATTGTAGAGGTCTTATTCCTCTTTTGTAGAAATGATTCCCAAGTATTTTATTTTTTTGAGACTATTGTGAATGGGGTCATTTTCCTAATATCTTTTTCAGAGGATTCATCATGTATGAATAAAAACGCATTAGATTTATAAGCATTAAGTTAAAATCCTGCTACTTTACAGAATTCATTTATGATCTCTAGAAGTTTTCTGGTGGAATTTTTCTGCTCCTCTAAATATAGAATCATGTCATAGGCAAATAGGGATAGTTTGTGTTCTTCTTTTCCTCTTTGTATCCCTTTAATTTCTTTGGCCTGTCTAATTGCTCTGGCTAGAGTTTTGAGGACAATGTTGAGTAGAAGTGGAGAAAAGAAACAATGTTCAACATCTCTAGTAATAAGAAAAATGCAAATAAAAATGATCTTAAAATTTTAATTCACTCTAATTAGAATGGCTATTATCAAGAATACAAGCAACAAGAGGTGTTGGCAAGGATGTGAGGAAAAAGGTATACTCATGCATTGCTGGTGGGGTTGGAAATTAGTGCAACCACTGTGGAAAGCAGTATGGAGATTCCTTAGAAACTGGAATGGAACCACCATTTGACCCAGCTTTCCCACTCCTTGGCCTAAACCCAAAGGATTTAAAATCAGCATACTACATTGATGCAGTCACACCAATGTTCAAAGTTGCTCAATTCACAATAGCTAGATTGTGGAATCAACCTAGATGCCCTTCAATTGATGAATGGATAAAGAAATTGTGGTATATATGCCACGGTGAAATGTTACTCAGTCATAAAGAGAATAAAATTACCTTCATTTGCAGGTAAATGGATGGAGTTGTAGAATATCATGCTAAGTGAGATAAGGCAATCCCAAAAAGTCAAAGACTGAATGATTTCTCTGATAAGTGAATGATGATACAAAATGGGGGGTTGGAGGGAGGAAAGAATGAAGAAAGAATGGATTGTATAGAGAGAAAAAGCAGCAGTGGGGAAAGGGTGGGGGAAAGAAAATATAAGAGAATGATTCAAAAATCATTATCCTATTTACAAGTATGATTACACAAATGGTGCACCTCTACTTCATGAACAACCATAGAAACAAGTTGTACCCCATTTGTGTACAGTGAATCAAAATAAACAAATTTTTAAAAAGTTGGAAAAAGACAGGGACGAGCTCTTTTTTTTTTTAAGTGTTCTAGATGACCTCTTTTACTACTACTGTTCAACATAGTCCTGGAAAACCTAGCCAGAGCAATTACACAGAAGAAAGAAGTTAAACAGATGTGAACAGGAAAAGAAGGACTCAAAATATCCCTATTTGCCAATGACATGATTCTATATTTAGAAGACCCAAAATAACTACTACAAAACTTCTAGAAATCATGAATTGATTCAGAAAAGTAGCAGGGTATGAAATTAGGATCCATATATCAATTGCATTCCTATATATCAGTGATGAAATAAGTGAAAGGGAAATTAGGAATACTATCCCCCCATCCACAATGCCTCACAAAATAAAATATTTGGGAATCACTAAGAAAAAAAAGAGGAAAAGACCTCTACAATGAAAAATACAGAACTCTAAAAAACGAAATCAAAGAATAACTTAGAAATTAGAAAGACCTCACATGTTCTTGGATAGGCAAAATTAATATTGTCAAATGGCCTCTTGCCACATCCTCAACAGGAAGGATCAATAAATGAAAAGGAGGTGTGAACTGACTAGGAAACAAAAGTCTTCAGTAATAGCAATAATAAATAATAAAAGAGGCTCTAAAAAATTTTGGAGCAGGGGCCTGATGGGAGAAAAAGACCTAATGGGTCTGAATCTTATACAGAAAGCTCACCAATCTTTACTTTATAGGGAAAACATAAGAGGGATTTATTGTTTGAAAGGGTTCTTCAAGGTAAAAAAAAAAGGGGGGGGCAAGAACTGTAGGAATTTGGCCTGGTTGGGGATTTATTGCTTGTGCAGTAATTCTTCCACCTCTGGGCAGCTGGTGCCTCAAGGCTGATTGAGCACACTGCTATCTCTTTCAACAAGGACAGCAGGCTTCTAAATTCAAATATATTGGACTCATAATGACATGCATGGAATCAGTCACATTGACAGCATCCACCTGACAAGTGGGCACATCTTTCCACACCTTCACATGGAAACCTTACCAGATGTGCTGTCAAGATGTCCAAGTCTACAGATCTCAAAGCAATAATTTATTTGCTGTCTATAGTGGCCATACTACCAAAAGCACTTATAAACATTCAAGGCAATTCCTATTAAGGTTGTGTTGACATACTTCAGATAAATAGAAAAAGAAATTATGAAATTCATTTGCAAAAGTGAGAGGCCCAAAATAGCCAAAGCAATGTTCAGGAGAATATAAAGCAAGAGTAATCACAATATGAGAACTTAAACTATACTACAGAGCTATAGTAACAATACCAGCATGGTATTGGCACCAAAACAGACATAAAGACCTATGGTACAGAAAAGAAGACACATGCATACAGTTATCTCACACCAGACAAAGGCACCATAAACCTACATTGGAGAAAACAGTCTCTTCAACAAATGGTGGTGTGATAACTGGAAATCCATAAGTAGCACAATGAAAATGAACTCCTATCTCTCACCCTGCACAAAACTCAACTCAAGTGCATCAAGGAGCAAGGCATTAGATGAGAGACCCTGCACCTACTAGAGGAAAATGTAGGCCCAGATCTCCATCATGTTTGCCTAGGAACTGAATTCCTTAACTAGATGCCTATTGTGCAAAACGTAAAAGCAAGAATCAATAAGTAGGATGGTATCAAACATAAAAGCTGCTTCACAGCAAAAGAAACAATAAGGAACATGAAGGGAGAGTCTACAGAATGGGAGAAAATCTTAGTCTCCTGCATCTCAGATAGAGCCTTAATTTCCAGGATATATAAAGAACTCAAAAACTTAACACCAAAAAATCAACTAACCCAATCCATTTATGGACAAAGGAACTTAAAGTCACTTCACTGAAGAAGAAATATGAATGGTCAACAAAAATGTGAAGAAAATGTTCAACATCACTATCAATTAGGAAAATGCAAATTAAAGCTACGGTAAGATTCCATCTCACTCCAGTCAGAATGGTAGGTATCGAGATACAAGTAACAATACAAGTGTATATAAGTGTTGACCATGAGTGTGGAAAAATTTTTTCTCATTACTGCTGGTGGGACTGAAAATTGGTGCAACCACTATAGAAAGCAGTAAGGAGATTCCTCAGAAATCACCATATGACCAAGTTATCCCATACCTTGATACACACAAAGGATTTAAAATCAGCATACTACAGTAATGCAGCCACATAAACATTTACAGTACCTCAATTCACAATAGTTAAGCTATGAAACCAATCTATGTGATCTTCAATAGATGAATGGATAAAAAAAATGTGATATATATAACCAGTGGAATATTACTTAGTCAATAAGAAGGATGAAATCATGGCATTTGCTAGTAAATGAATGAAAATGGAGATTATCATGCTAAGTGAAATAAGCCAATTACAATAAACCAAAGAATGAATGTTCTTTCTAATGTGTGGATGCTACCTCACAATAAGGGGGTGGGAGAATAAAATCCATTGGATGTATAAAAGAAAATGAAGGTAAGTTTGGAGGGATGGGAATAAAGACAATAGAATTTATAAGACATATTTCGATGTTCATAGGCAAATATACTACCAATGTAACTCCACATTATATTCAACCACATGAATGGGATTATAATTAGAATAAGTTATACTCCAAATAAATATGATATGCCATCATACACTCTATTGTCATGTCCATCTAGAAAGAACAGCAAAAAATGTTGGAAAAATTAGTATCTCTCCTATAAAACTCAGTGTAAAAAGAAATTAGGAAAATTATCCCTTTCAAATAACCCCAAGAAATAACAACTTCAAAAGAAATCCAGTCAAGAAATTAAAAAAATCTCTACAATGAAAAATGTAGAACACTGAGGAAACATTGGGAAAGATATCAGATGATGGAAGGAACTCCTGTGTATCTTGTTGGACAGTAATAAAATATACAAAATAGCCATACTTCCAAATACACTATACAGAATCAGTGCAAACCCCATCAAAATACCAATGATGTTCTTATCAGAACTGGAAAAACAGTACTAAATTTTATTTGGAAGAGTAAGACACCATGAATAACCAAAGCAAAAGCAAGCAAGAAAAGTGATGCTGGAGGCCACAAAATACCTGATCCCAAATTATACTAAAAGCTATAATAACTAATGTAGCATGATCTTGCATCAAAACAGATATTAAGACCAGTGGAATGGAATGGAGGACACATATACAAACCCACTTAGATACAATTATCTGGTGTTCAACAAAGGTCTCAAGAACATATGCTGGAGAAACAACCACTTTAGAACAAAAGTGGCTTGGAAATATAAATATGCAAATGTTGAAGAATGAAGAAGGTCCCAATCGGTCCCCTTGCTCTCAAATCAAATCAAATGGATCAACAGAAGTTCTTCAACTCTAAAAGAAAACAGCTTCAACACTCCAACATAATGACACAGGCACTGACTTCCTTAACAATTCCACTGTAGCGTGAAGTGCAACAGCATCAGATTAAACATTCTACACAGCAGAGGAAATGATTCAGTGCCCATAGGGACAGAATACAGAATGGAAAATCTTTGCTAGATCCTCTTCCGATAGGGGATTAATATCCAGAATAAAGAGACACTTCACAAAAGAAGAAATACAAGTGACTAAAAAATATATGAAAAAAGTTCAATGTCTCTACCAATTAAAGAAATGCAAACCTCAATTGAATTTTTATCTCACTTCTATTTGACAATCATCAAGAGTAAAAAAGATATCAAATGCTGTAAGATCTGCAGGGTGGAAGGTACACTCATACATGCTGGGGAAACAGCAAATGGGAACCACCACTTCAAACAACAGAATAACGTGCCTCAATAAATAGTAAACCACATGACCCAGGTACCCCACTCCTGGGAATTTATCTAAAAGAACTAAAATCCACATATGAGAGAGATATGGATACATCAACATTCATAGCAGCAAAATTCCAATAACCACTTATGAACCCATTCTGTTGCCAATCAGTAGACCCTGGATTAAAAAATATGTAAACAGGGAATTTTACTTAGTCACAAAGAAGAAGGAAACTAACATATTCCAGAAAATGAATGAAAATGTAGTACACCATGCAAATGGAAAGAAAACTGACCTAGACGTCTAGGGGAAAATGTGTTCTCTAGTTGGGGAACTAAGTTGAAAAAACATGGGGAGACACCATGAAAATTAAAGGATGATCAGAGTAATGGACAAGGGGCTGAGTGGGAGGGGAGAGCACTGGGAAAGGGCAGGCTCTGGAATCAGGTTGACACTACTATGCAGTGTGCATGTGTGAATATATCACAGGGATTTCCACCTTGTTTTGTTCCTATGAAGGGCAATGTATACACACAATAAACAGAAGGGGCCAGGCCACAGGAGTAGGTGGGGAATGATGTAGGGAACGAAGGGGAGGGAGGGAGGAGGTACTGTGCCCTGCAATGGAACAAATCCTATCACGTGGATCTGTGATTATGTTAAAATGCACACCACTCGTATGATTAGCTATAAATAAAATAAAATATACACCATTGCCCCCGGGGCCACATGTATTATGCCATATTAATAGCTTAAAAGAAATATCATGCATGGTCACCTTAATAAGTGCAAAGAAAAATTTGAGCCATTCACAGTCCATTTGACTCAAAAAACTAATGGTGAAATAAATGCAAACTGGATCTTGGGTAATTGGATGAAACCTGTCTGGGAATGACCTGGAGGAAATGCACTGACTGATACATATGGGTTCTTCATCTGAAGGTGAGGAAGAAAACCAAAGTACCCTCTCCAATTCTCCTATTCACCACTGAAGAGGAAACTGAGACCCTTGCAGGAAGGCAAGGAAAACCCCTGAGAGATATGAGTGGAAAAAACTGTGAGTCCCAACCAATGAAATGGTGTCTACAAACAAATGTCAGGTAGGTCATCAGACTGAAAAGACTCTGGACTTTCAGTCATGAAGTAACAGGGACAAGATTTATCCTCCCAATTCAGACATATAGAAAATGGCAAGCCCAGAAGACTGCACTGGGTGTCAACCTCAGTCTATAGCACCACCAGCACAGTGATCCTGAGAGAAGACACAGCAAGAGCTCCACAACTATCACCTCTGCCTGCACAGGGAAGAGCTCCAGGCCACAGTGCAGAAGAAGCAGTCACACAGAGCCTGGAGGACCAGAGAACCCAGGAAGTAGCTCACAGTGTGGACACCCAGGTTTGTAGAATAGGCATATGACATCTCCAGAGAGTTAACACAGTGTGTGTTCTGCCTGATGTGAGGGACGCCAACAAGGGACTTCCATGTGTCTGCATGGATATGGATACATGCTGAAAAGAGGGACCTTGTGGGACATGCTCTACACAAGGGGAAAATAGCAGTTATGGCTCAAGGATTGTCTGACTGTGAACACTGAGTTGGTAAAAGTCCAAACTAAACCAACGTCAATGAAGATGCTTACCTCGCATGGAACTGCACAACAGAAAATAGAAAGGGAATCAACAAGGACACTGCAAGAAAAATCACACAATCTGGATGGAAGGCAGTGAGGCAGGAAAGGGGGAACTAGAAAAGGTGATGACACAAGAGAGAGATTTTATGCTTGTGGAAACACAAGGAGGGCAGAGTGGCTAGAGCAGAATCAGACAAATAGATGTGAAGTGCAGTAATGGCAAGGTATTGGAACATTTTGTGTTGCTCAAAGGATGAATTCTGCAGAGCATGTAATAGCCATTACAAACATGTGCACATCTCAGAACAGCAGAGGAAGAGAGGGAAAGGTAGAGAACAGAGGATTTTAGGACAGAGATTGCCCTTTCTCTGGCACTCCAGGAGTACATGTGCCATTACATTTGTCAACAGCAATGGAACGACTGGGTGTGGAAGTTCACACCTGTAATCCCAGCTACTGAGAAGACTTAGGAGAATTCCAAGTTCAAGGACAGCTTCAGATATTCAGTGAGAACATCACTGAAAATTGAAAATGGTGGCTGACAGAACAAAGTTACAATGCTCCAGGGGGCAGTACCCCTACAGGCATACCCATGAACAAAAAATGACAGAAATAACAAGACCACGTGTGAACCATGATATGAACTAAGAACTTAGATGATCAAAATAGGTCAATATGTTCTTCAATTTCAAGAAGTGTTCCACTGCAGGGGGAGATACTGAGACAGAGGATGTGATACAGGGGTAGATGGGAAGATCACATTCCACTCAGTTCACCATGAGCCTAAAACTGGTCTAGAAATGAAGCTCACCACCACTGAAACAAACAGAAAATGAATCCTAACTGTTAAGTTTGCCTCTGTTACTGGTTGAAAATATGTAGTATCCATAACTCTCTGATTCTTTCTTCACTGTTTATTTATAAACAGGGTTAAAGAGCAAAAATGGAACATTGTGATGATTCTTCAATTTTTTTGAAAGTACATCATATTGAGAATCTGCCTCTAATTTTTCATTTGCTCACACTTTAATATTATCAACATGAATGAAACCAGATACCACAAAACAGGAACCCAATTTCCGGGGTTTATAGACAAGGGGAAGAGATTCACAGACATTCCACATGAGTCAGCTTCCTCATCACTTTGTGCCTGAGAAGAGGCAGATACAAGATGGAATGGAAGACAAAGAAAAAAGAACAAAGAAAACTGAACCCTAAAAAAATGGTGGTACAAGATTTATTCATGACTTTTGACATATAGTTCAATTCAGGTATGGGATATACTATGAGAAAGGTATATGCATGTGGGCATACACACACACACACACACACACATTTTCATGAATAACAGACTAAATGTCTGCATGGAATTCAAATGTTGACACCTAACCCCAAATATGACAGAATTTGGATACAGGACATACATGGAAATATCTAAGATTGGAGTACGTTCATAAGGTAGGGTCCTGGTCCAGTGGGATTCTTCTCCCTATAGGAAAAGCTGGAGAATGCAGCTCCTCTCTCCAGGTGCACACATGAGAACAGTGAGAAAGTACCTTCTGCTTGCAAGAGACTGTGCTCCCTGAAGGCCAAGCATAATGAGTCCTGAGTTAACATTCTAGCCAGCAGAAGAGGGGAAAGCACATTTCTTTTCAAGAACTCCATGTGTGGTGTTTTGTGATAATGGTCTCTGCAAATGGTGTCTTTGAGGGAAAGGCATGTATTACAGTATTTTAGTGGAGAACATTTAAAGCTGTGGAATTTCTTATGAACACCACATTTAATTATGAATTCATGTATGTGTGTGTTTTGTTTTGTTTTGTTTGAAAAATGGAAGAGTAGTCTTGGTTACATAACACACTGAGGACAGAGAGGCCTGCCCATGTGACCATAGTAGGGGACAGGCATGTCACCAGTGTCCACAGGGCTGCATCAGTGTAATTGACATGGCAGGATGAGGAAACAGAGACTGTGAAAGTATGTGGAGAAAAACAAGTTTATTCAAATTAAAAAACCTCATTCTGGAGTTAGGTGTCATGTCTGAACCATGGAAGCCTAGAGGACAGTAGATATGTGAAATATTGCACATGGGATCAAAGTCCAAGAATCACATGGCCACAGGGGGAGAGTTCATGAACCACAGTGGTGGGAACAGCAGGCAAGGATCCACCTACATATCACCTGTGAGACATTCTGAGGATTTTGACTTCAACAGCACAAGGACTTCAAGGTAGGGGAGGTGAAAGTGAAGAACAGGGAATGTGGGGCAAAGACTCTGCAAAGTCCATGATGACAGCACATGGGACAAGTTCTCACTGCCTCCCACAGTGAATTACTGAGAGAAGAAATATATTAAGAAACATGAGAGACTTCATCCAGTTAGAAAACCCTGCACCTTAACCTGAGTGGATATCACTGTGGAGCATTTTCTGCAGACAACAGAGATGTCCCCCAGCAGCTCACTGCATGTTCAGGAGTCAATCTCCCAATTCTCTTACCTACTCTATTGGTAGAATTCTCCTCATATTACACATATGATTCCTGCACCATCAGAACCCTATTGAGTCCTTTTGTTCATCATGTCTTATGATCTCAGGACACTGGGGTACATCCATGCCCTGAAGTCTTGCCTGGAAAGTGTAAGGTGGACAAGGGGCATTTGCAGGATATATAGGTAGTTTCTTAGGTCAGCACAGTTTAATAGATCTATGATACAAAGTGCAACTTGAATTTTGCATTTGATCCAAGATGTATTTTAAAAAGACTATCAGGAGGCTGAAATCCAGTACCAGTCCAAGCCCAATGCAAATCTGCATCGACAACCCAGTGTCCATGAATGTCATTGCACATGCTGCACTGTGGCTCCACATCTATGAGTGTGTGAAGATGCCTCTGCCACCATCTTGGATTATTCTCACCATCACTGCTGTCATTGTTAGTTGCACATTAAACTTCAGATTTTATGATAAAATAAAATCCTTTCATGATAAACAAAATTAAAAGAATTGACAAAGAAGAAGCCTGAGCTACAGAAGATTCTCTGCAAAATATTACAAAAGAAAGAAATGAAAAACAACAATGAAAGTCAGCAAAGGGAGGAACTACACTAATGGAAAAGACAAACAAAAAAGAAACCAAATCAAATTAAAAATAAGTCAAAATGACCAGGAATATGAGTCGTATCTACATAAAAACTCAGAATATTAATGACCTAAGATCATTAATCAAAAGACAGGAACTAGCAGATTGACTTTAAAAACAATATGCTGCTTTCAAGAGATTCATCTCATAAGAAAAGACACCCAGAGACTAAAGATGAAAGGATGATACAAAACATACCACACACAAGGATCACACATGCTGACCAAGGGGATTCTCTCTGGAATGTGAAGGTAGTTCAACATAGAATGTCAGTCACAAAAAAATAGAAAAAAAGAAAATCAGTCACCATATTATGGGTCAATATAGAGAATAGAAAATGAAATCCCTTGTGTCCCAATTGATGAAGAGGATGCATTGAGCAAAGTCAAGAGGCTATATTGAAAATATCACAAAGAACACTCAGGAGACCACCAAGAGAAGAAAACTACTTCAAGACAATGAAGGGCAACAAGAAGGACCCCCAGCTAGCATCTTACTCATTGATGGAAACTGAAAACTTTATCCATAATGTCAGGAGCAAACCAATAAAATTTCACTTTCAAAATTTGTATTTTCCAAAATGTGGAAGGGCCAGGTAAGAGCAATTGGGGGAAAAGAAGAAGGAAGAAAAAAATTTTGAAGTGTCCAAATTGCAAAGGAAGAGGGAAAAGCATCTCTCACAGATTACATGATTTTACATGGGAAAACATTTTAATATTCAAGAGAACTGCCAGTCTATATAAATTATTCAACACAGCTAGAGAGAACAAGATCAGCATGCTAATATCCCTGGTGTTTATACACCTGTAATGAAAAGTCTGTAAGGTGAAATTAAGAAAACATTGACATTTAAAATCACACTTGAAAGAGTAGAATTCTTAGTATAAATTTAATGAAGGACTTCCATGTGGTGGAGGCCCTGTCCACAGAATCAGGCACAGCTCAGCTCAGTCCCAGCCCCTGGTATAGCATTGTGCTGTGGTTAACCATCTGTCAACATGTGGAGGCATGTCTGCCCACTAGCAGAGATTATACCCCACTTGGAGACCACCATCCCTAGAGGGGCCACAACCTTCTAAGGTCACTGCTTTATCATGGTCCTCCCAGGAATCAAGCTACTGAAGAATAAGAGTGTTGAACAGTACTATAAAGTTTTATTTTAGATTTTTAAAATAGTAAAATATTATGATTTTTCATATTATATCTACCATTTTTCCTATTTTCTTTTTAATATTTTTCTCACCCTCTCTATTTTCTTGTTATCTATCTCTCTCCTTGGACACTCTTTCTTCCTTTTCATATGCTGACAACCAATTTCTTTTAATTCCACTTTCACTACTCCTATCGCACAGTACCCCTATAGAAGCACTTTTTATCTCATTAACATTATATCCTACACCCCTCCCCATCCTTTTTGTCCACCATTAGAAATTGTGGTCATTATTGCAAACCTATTGGCTAATCTGTAAATAATATTCACTCTCATAATTTCTGTTTATTAAGACAATATGGTTAATTTCTTAAAAGGGACTATTAGCATTAAGGATGTGTATCATTTTTATGGTTTGCTGTTAATATTGATCTCTCACTTCAAGGTGAGGTAATGCAATACCTCAGATTTGCACACCTACCGGGGAAGGTATATGAAAAATATGAGAAAACAAGAGACAGGAGAAGAAAGTGTCCCAAAAATCCTAGATGCCACATCAATAAAATAAAATGATAGCCTGGAAGAAGAAATTTCAGAAAGGGAGTTCAAAATGTACATAATTACAATAGTCAGAGAAGCAAATGATGAGAAAAGAGAGCAAAGGCAGGTTTTGAATGATCACACCAATCAACAGTTAAAAAAGTAAATGCAGGAAGCAAATGATCATCTTGATAAAGAGATAGAGATTCTAAAAAATAAACAAACAGAAATCCATTAAAGAAAGGAAACAATACACCAAATTAAAAACTCCAGAAAGCATAACCAATAGGTTAGATTCCTTGGAAGACAGAATCTTAGAAATTGAAGATAAAATATTTACTCTTGAAAACAAGGTTGAGGTTTTTCAAGATGGTGGACTAGAGGGTGGCTGCATTTCATGTTGCTCCAGGACTCAGGATTCAAAAGAGGAGATACTGAGAGACATGGGACCAACTCAAAGCCACCGGGCGAGTCTCTCCCATTGTGGAGGCACCCTGGATGGGGCAATAGTCCTGGAATGCAGGGAACTTTGTGAAGGAGAGTTGCCCAATGAGACATACCTCCCCCCGCTGGAGTAGTGAACTAGGACAACTGGAAGCATTGTAGAGGAGGCCACTCAGCACAGCGCTTGGACTCGGAGCAACCCACCAGGGCTCCAGGTAGCTGCCCAGAGGAGGAGGTGCGTGGTGAACTGTTTGGACTCAGAGCTACCACTCCTGAACACCAGAGGCCTGCCTGGAGGAGGAGGTGTGTGGCGGGATGCTTGGACTCAGAGTGACTGCACCAGGGCTACGGGCAGCTGTCGGGAGGAGGAGTTGTGCAGTGAGTTGCTTGGACTCCTAGTGACTGCACTGGAACACTGGGTGGCTGCCTGGAGAAAGAGGCGTGTGGCAGGTCACTGGAACTCGGAGCGACTGTACAGGGCTCCACGTGGCTGCTCAGAGGAGGGGCCACATAGTCAGGTGATTAGGTGCACAGCAGGGTCTCAGGACCTAGGAGGCTTCTTGGTGGAGGAGCCGCACAGAGACAAGCTGAGGGGTGGAGCGAAGGTTCCAGGACTGCGGGCAGCTTCTCTGAGGAGGGGAAGACTAAGGAGACTCATCGGCAAAGGGTGAGACTCCCAGGCCCAGGAGATAGGCCCGGGCCCCAGGGAACATTGCAGAGGAAGGCAGCCCAGTCCAGGCGGTAGTTGTGGATTGAAGGGAAACTCTAGGAGGGGAACTGAGCAGCAAGACCTCCCCACTGGGTGAGTCTTCCCAGTCGGGTGAGGTTCTACCAAAAGGACGGTAAAACCAGAGACACAGGCCCAAACAGGCCTTGCCTCAGCCCGCAGCCTACTTCACTTTTGGATGACCATTGGTCAACAAGTGGAGGCACCTCTGCCAACTAGCAAGGAATATACACCACCTGAAGGCCACCACCCCTAGAAAGGCAGCTTCCTTGTGGAGCACTGCATTATCAATTTCCACCAAGACTTCAGTCTACTGAAGGCTAAGAGGGGATATACTAGAAATCTTCAGGGACATTATAAGTCAATAGAGGAAATCTGCAATATCTCAGCGGTCCACTGATATCTGAACAATATGAGAAAACAAGGGAAGAAAATGTCCCAAACAAACCTAGATGTTACATCAATAAAATCCAATGACAGCATGGCAGAAGAAATGACAGAAAGGGAGTTCAGAATGTACATAATTAAAATGATCAGAGAAGCAAACAATGAGATGAAAGAGCAAACACAGGCATTGAATGATAGCACCAATCGACAGTTAAAAGACCAAATACAGGAAGCAAAAGATCATTTCAATGAAGAGTGAGAGATATTGGAAAAAAAAAAAACAGAAATCCTTGAAGGAAACAATAAGCCAAATTAAGAACTCCATAGAAAGCATAACCAATAGGATAGAACACCTGGAAGACAGAACCTCAGATATTGAAGACAAATGATTTAATCTTGAAAACAAAGTTGACCAAACAGAAAAGATGGTAAGAAATCATGAACAGAATCTCCAAGAATTATGGGATATCATGAAAAGGGCAAATTTAAAAATTATTGGGATTGAGGAAGGCACAGAGAAACAAACCAAAGGAATGAACAATCTATTCAATGAAATAATATCAGAAAATTTCGCAAATCTGAAGAATGAAATGGAAAATCAAGTTCAAGAGGCTTATATAACTCCAAATACACAAAACCACAACAGACCCACACCAAGGCACATTATAATGAATATATGTAACATACAAAATAAAGACAGAGTATTAAAGGCTGTGAAAGAAAAGAACCAAATTACATTCAGGGAGAACCAATACGGATATCAGCAGATTTTTCAATCCAGACCCTAAAAGCTAGAAGGACCTGGAAAAACATTTACCAAGCCCTTAAAGAGAACGGATGCCAACCAAGAAGCTTATACCCAGCAAAATACTTTCAGATTTGACGATGAGATAAGATCCTTCCATGATAAACAAAAGCTAAAGTAATTTAAAAAAGAAAGCCAGCATTACAGAACATTCTCAGCAAAATATTCCATGAGGAAGAGATGAAAAACAACGATGCAAATCAGCAATGGGAGGAACTAGCATAAAGAAATAGCCAAAAAAAGGAGAAACCAAATCATGTCAAAAAAACATAAATGAGTCAAATGACTGGGAAAACAAATCATATCACAATAATAACTCTGAAAGTTAATGGCCTGAATTCATCAATCAAAAGACATAGACTGGCAGAGTGGATTAAAAAGAAAAATCCAACAATATGCTGCCTGCAAGAGACTCATCTCATAGAAAGAGATTCCCATAGACTAAAGAAGAAAGGATGAGAAAAAACATACCATGCACACGGACATAGCAAAAAAGCTGGAGTATCCATCCTCATTTCAGATAATGTGGACTTCAAGCCAAAACTAGTCAGAAGGGATAAAGAAGGACATTACATACTGCTTAAGGGAAGCATAAATCAGCAAGACATAACAATCATAAATATCTATGCCCCAAACATTGGCTCATCCATGTACGTAAGACAAATCCGTCTCAATTCCAGAAATCAAATAGACCAAAACACAATAATACGAGGCGATTTTAACACACTGGATAGATCATCCAAACAAAAATTGAATAAAGAAACCATAGATCTCAATAACACAATCAACAATTTAGACTTAACCAACTTATATAGAATATACCATCCAACAAAGAACGAATACATTTTCTTCTCAGCAGCAAATGGATCCTTCTCTAAAATAGACCATATTTTATGCCACAAAGCTACTGTTAGCAAATACAAGAGAGATACTACCTTGTACTCTATCAGATCATAATGGATTGAAATTAGAAATAAATGACAGAAAAAAAAACAGAAACTTCTCTAAAATGTGGAGATTAAATAATACACTATTATATGAAGAACGGATAACAGAAGACATCAGGAGGGAAAATAAAAAATTATTAGAAGTGAACAAGAACAAAGACACATCATATCAATACCTCTGGGACACTATGAAAGCTGTACTTAGAGGAAGATTTATTTCATGGGGCGCATTCAACAAAAGAAGTACAAATCAACAAATAAACCACTTAACACTACAGCACAAAGCCCTAGAAAAAGAAGAGCACACCAACACCAAAAGTACTGGAAGACAGGAAATAGTTAATATCAGAGCCTAAATCAATGAAATTGGAACAAAAGAAACAATCTGAAAAATTAACAAAATAAATAGTTGGTTCGTTGAAAAAATAAACAAAATTGATAAACCCTTAGCCACACTAACAAAGAGAAAGAGGGAGAAAACTCAAATTACTAAAATTCAGAATGAACAAGGAAATATCACAGCAGACACGAGTAAAATACAAAACATAATTAGAAGCTATTTTGAAAATCTATACTTCAACAAAATAGAAAACCTTGAAGACATCAACAATATTCAGGAGACATATGAATTACCTAAGCTGAACGAGGAGAACATACACAACTTAAATAAATCAATTTCAAGTAATGAAATAGAAGAGGTCACAAAAGTCTACCAACAAAGAAAACTCCGGGACCAGATGGGTTCTCAGCCGAGTTCTACAAAACCTTTAAAGAAGAGCTCATTCCAATACTTCTCAAAGTATTCCTTAAAATAGAAGAGGAGGGAACCCTCCAAAACTCATTCTATGAAGCCAATATCACCCTGATACCTAAACCAGACAGAGACACATCGAGGAAAGAAAATTTCAGACCAATATCCTTAATGAACATTGATGCAAAAATTCTCAACTAAATATTAGCAAATCGCATACAAAAATATATTAAAAAGATAGTGCACCACGATCAAGTGGGTTTTATCACAGGGATGCAAGGTTGGTTCAACATCCGGAAATCAATAAATGTCATTCACCATATCAACAGACTAAAAGTTAAGAATCACATGATTATTTCAATAGATGCAGAAAAAGCATTCGATAAAATAGAGCATCTCTTCATGCTCATAACACTAGAGAAAATTGGGGCATTGGGAACATTCCTTAACATTTTAAAGGCCATCTACGCTAAGCCTATGGCCAATATCATTCTAAATGGTGAAAAACTGAAAACATTCCCCCTAAAAACTGGAACAAGGTAGGGATGCCCTCTTTCGCCACTTCTATTCAACATCATTCTTGAGATTCTAGCCAGAGAAATTAGACACACCAAAGAAATTAAAGGGATACGAATTGGAAAAGAAGAATTCAAACTATCCCTGTTCGCTGATGACATGATTATATATTTAGAGGAACCTGGAAATTCCACCAGAAAACTCTTAGAACACATAAGTGAATTCAGTAAAGTAGCAAGTTACAAGACCAATGCTCATAAATCCAATGCATTTTTATACGTAAGTGATGAATCTTCAGAAAGAGAAATTAGGAAAACTACCCCATTCACAATAGCGTCAAAAAAAATAAAATACTTGGGATCAATCTCACAAAAGAGGTGAAAGACCTCTACAATGAGACCTACAGAACACTAAAGAAAGAAATTAAAGAAAACCTTAGAAGATGGAAAGATCTTTCATGTTCATTTATAGGCAGAATTAATATTGTCAAATGGCCATACTACAAAAAGTGCTATACAGATTTAATGCAATTCCAATTAAAATCCAATGATGTACCTTACAGAAATAGAGCAAGCAATTATGAAATTTATCTGGAACAATAAGAAACCCAGAATAGCTAAAGCAATCCTCAGTAGAAGGAGCGAAGCAGGGGGTATCGCAATACCAGATCTTCAACCTTATTACAAAGCAATAGTAACAAAAACCTCATGGCATTGGTATCAAACTAGACAGGTAGATCAATGGTAGAGAATAGAGGGCACGGACACAAACCCAAATAAATACAATTTTCTCATACTTGACAAAGGTGCCAAAAATATGCAATGGAGAAAAGATAGTCTCTTCAACAAATGGTGCTGGAAAAACTGGAAATCCATAAGCAACAGAATGAAATTGAAACCCTCTCTCTCACCCTGCACAAAACTCAACTCAAAATGGATCAAGGACCTCGGAATCAGACCAGAGACCCTTCATATTATAGAAGAAAAAGTCGGTCCAAACCTTCAACTTGTTGGCTTAGGATCACACTTCCTTAACAGGACTCCCATACCACAAGAAATAAAAGCAAGAATCAACAACTGGGATAGATTCAAAATAAAAAGCTTTCTCTCAGCTAAGAAAACGATCAGTAATGTGAAGAGACAGCCTACAGAGTGGGAGAATATCTTTGCCACTCATACTTCAGATACAGCGCTAATTTCCAGAATCTATAAAGAACTTAAAAAACTCTACACCAAGAATACAAATAATCCAATCAACAAATGGGCTAAGGAAATGAACAGACACTTCACAGATGAAGATGTACAAGAAATCAACAGATATATGAAAAAATGTTCAACATCTCTAGTAATAAGAGAAATGCAAATCAAAATTACTAAGATTTTATCTCACCCCAATTACAATCAATACACAAGAACACAAGCAATAATAGCTGTTGGCAAGGATGTGGGGCAAAAGGTACACTCATACATTGCTGGTGGGGTTGCAAATTATTGCAGCCACTCTGCAAAGCAGTATGGAGATTCCTTAGAAAGCTTGGAATGGAACCACCATTTGACCCAGCTATCCCACACCTTGGCCTATACTCAAGGGACTTAAAATCAGCATACTACAGAGATACAGCCACATCAATGTTCATAGGTGCTCAATTCACCATAGCCAGATTGTGGAACCAACCTGGATGCCCTTCAGTTGATGAACAGGTAAAGTAACTGTGGCATTTATATTCAATGGAATATTACTCTGCCATGAAGAATGATAAAATTATGGCATTTGCAGGCAAATGAATGAAATTGGAGGATATCATGCTAAGTGAGATGAGCCAATCTCAAAAAACTAAAGGACGAATGATCTCATCTCACTGATAAGCAGATGAGTACATATAATGGGGGGTAGGAGGGGTCAGCGTTAGTGTTAGGTTTAAGGTTAGGGATAAGGAGGGTGGTAAGAATGGAGGAAGGAAGAACTGTATAGAGGGAAAATCAGGGTGGGAGGGGTGGGGGGAAATGGAAAACAAATAACAATGAATCAAACAACATTGCCCTATGTAAATTTATGATTTTTAATAAAAGAAAAATGAAATGTGGCATATATATAATGGAATATTAATCTGCCATGAAGAATGATAAATTATGCCATTTGGAGGCAAATGGATGAAATTGGAGAATATCATGCTAAGTGAAGTAAGCCAATCTCAAAAAACTAAAAGACAAATGATCTCGCTGTAAGCGGATGAGGACATATAATGAGGGTTGGAGTGGTTAGCCTTAGGTTTAGGGTAAGGTTTAGGTTTAGGGATAAGGAGGGTGGTAAGAAAGGAGGAAAGGAGGACTGTATAGAGGGAAAAGAGTGGGGGAGTGGGGGGGGAGGGAAAAAATAACAGAATGAATCAAACAACATTGCCCTATGTAAATTTATGATTTTTATTAAAAAAAAAAGAAATAGAAAAAAAGAAACACATCGGATTCATGAAGAATTCTCTCAAGAGTAAGATACTAACTTGATCTCTTTATCTGTCTGCCTGGAAACAGGAATAAGCTTAAAATAAAGAGGGAATTAATTTCAAAACAACAACAACAAAAAAAAGCCTACCAACAAAGAAAAGTCCAGGACCAGATGGGTTCTCAGCCGAGTTCTACAAAACCTTTAAAGAAGAGCTCATTCCAATACTTCTCAAAGTATTCCATGAACTAGAAGAGGAGGGAACCCTCCCAAACTCATTCTATGAAGCCAATATCACACTGATACCTAAACCAGACAGAGACTCATCAAGGAAAGAAAATTTCAGACCAATGTCCTTAATGAACATCGAAGCAAAAATTCTCAACAATATTTTAGCAAATTGCATACAAAAACATATTAAAAAGATAGTGCACCATGATCAAGTGGGTTTCATCCCAGGGATGCAAGGTTGGTTCAACATCCGGAAATCAATAAATGTAATTCACCATATCAATAGACTTAAAGTCAAGACTCACATGATTATTTCAATAGATGCAGAAAATGCATTTGATAAAATACAGCACCCATTCATGCTCAAAACATTAGAAAAAATAGGGATAGTGGGAACATTCCTTAACATTGTAAAGGCCATCAATGCTAAGCCGATGGCTAATATCATTCTAAATGGTGAAAAACAGAAAGTATTCCCCCTAAAAAACTGGAACAAGTAAAGGATGCCCTCTTTCACCACTTCTATTCAATATCATCCCTGAAACTCTAGCCAGAGCAATTAGACAGACCAAAGAAATTAAAGGGATGCGAATAGGAAAAGAAGAATTCAAACTATCCCTATTTGCTGATGATATGATTATATACTTAGGGGAACCAGGAAATTCCACCAGAAAACTTTTAGAACTCATAAGTGAATTCAGTAAAGTAGTGGGATATAAGATCAATGCACATAAATCTTATGCATTTTTACACAAAAATGATGAATCTTTGGATAGAAAAATTAGGAAAATTATCCCATTCACAATAGCTTCGAAAAAAAATAAAATACTTGGGAATCAATCTCACAAAACAGGTGAAAGATCTCTACAATGAGAGCTACAGAACACTTAAGAAAGAAATTAAAGAAAACCTTAGAAGATGGAAAGATCTCCCACGTTCTTGGATAGGAAGAATTAATTGTGTCAAAATGGCCATACTACCAAAATTGCTATGCAGATTCAATGCAATTCCAATTAAAATCCTAATGATGTACCTTACAGAAATAGAGAAAGCAATTATGAAATTCATCTGGAAGAATAAGAAACCCAGAATAGCTAAAGCAATCCTTAGCAGACAGAGTGAAACAGGGTGTATAGCAATACCAGAACTTCAACTATACTACAAAGCAATAGTAACAAAAATGACATGGTATTGTACCAAAATAGAAAGTTAGATCAATGATACAGAATAGAGGACACGAACCCAAACCCAAATAAATACAATTTTCTCATACTAGAAAAAGGTGCCAAAAATATGCCATGGAGAAAAGATAGCCTCTTCAACAAATGGTGCTGGAAAAACTGGAAATCCGTATGCAGCAGAATGAAATTAAACCCCTATCTCTCACCCTGCACAAAACTAAACTCAAAATGGATCAAGGACCTCGGAATCAGACCGGAGACCCTGCAGATTATAGAAGAAAAAGTAGGTCCAAATCTTCAACATGTTGGCTTAGGACCAGACTTCCTGAAGAGGACTTCAATAGCACAAGAAATAAAAGCAAGAATCAATAACTGGGACAGATTCAAACTAAAAACCTTTCTCTCAACAAAGTAAACTATCAGCTTTGTGAAGAATGAGACCACAGAGTGGGAGAAAAACTTTGCCAATCATACTTCAGATAGAGCACTAATTTCCAGAATCTATAAAGAACTCAAAAAACGCTACACCAAGAATACAAATAACCCAATCAACAAATGGGCTAAGGAAATGAACAGACACTTCACAGAAGAAGATCTACAAGCAATCAGCAAACATATGAAAACATGTTCAACATCTCTAGTAATAAGAGAAATGCAAATCAAAACCACCCTAAGATTCCATCTCACCCTAATTAGAATGGTGATTATCAAGAATACAAGCAACAACAAGTGTTGGCGAGGATGTGGGGAAAAAGGTACACTCATACATTGCTGGTGGGGCTGCAAATTAGTGCAGCCACTCTGGAAAGCAGTATGGAGATTCCTCAGAAAGCTTGGAATGGAACCACCGTTTGACCCAGCTATCCCACTCCTTGGCCTATACCCAAAGGACTTAAAATCAGCATACTACAGAGATACAACCACATCATTGTTCATAGGTGCTCAATTCACCATAGCCAGATTGTGGAACCAAACTAGATGCCCTTCAATTGATGAATGGATAAAGAAACTGTGGTATATATTTTCAATATAATATTTCTGAGCCATAAAGAATGATAAAATTATGGCATTTGCAGGCAAATGGATGAAATTGGAGAGTATCATGCTAAGTGAGATAAGCCAATCCCGCAATACCAAAGGACGAATGTTCTCGCTGATAAGTGGATGATGACACATAATGCGGGGAGTGAGAGGTTAGGGTTAGGGTTAGAGTTAGGGTTAGGGAAGGGGGCAAAAATGGAGGAAGGAAGGACTGTATAGAGGGAAAAGAGGGGTAGGAGGGGTGAGGAAAAGGGAAAAATAATAGAATGAATCAAACCACAGTACCCTATGTAAATTTTTGATTACACAAATGGTACGCCTTTACTCCATGCACAGAGAAACAACATGTATCCCACTTTTTTACAATAAAAATTTTTAAAAAAAGAAGGAAAAAAAGAAAACAAGGTTGACCAAACAGAGAAGATGGTAAAAAATCACAAATGGAAACTACAAGAAATAAGGGACAACATGAAAAGAACAAATTTAAGAATTATTGGGATTGTGGAAGGCACAGAGAAATACACCAAAGGAATGAACAATCTATTCAACAAAATAATACCTGAAAATTTCCCAAATCTGACAAATGAAATGAAAAATCAAATACAAAAGGCGTATGGGACACCAAATATACAAAACTACAACAGATTCACAACAAGGCACATATTAATGAAAATACCTCACATACACAATAAAGATAGAATTTTAAAGGCTGTGAGAGAAAAAAAAAATTACATTCAGTGGGAAACCAATATGGTTATCAGCAGATTTCTCAACCCAGACCCTAAAAGCTAGATGGGATTGAAATGAAAATTTGCAAGCTCTGAAGTAAACGGATGCCAACCAAGAATCTTAAACCCAGCAAATCTTACCTTCAGATTTGATAATGAAATAAAATCCTTCCATGATAAACAAAAGCCAAAAGAATTTATAAAAAGAAGGCTAGTTCTACAGAACATTCTCAGCAAAATATTCCATGAGGAAGAAATTAAAAACAGTGATATAAGTCAACATAGGGAGGAACTACCCTAAAGGAATAACCAGGAAAATGAGAAATCAACTCAAGTTAAAAACAAAAAATAAGCCAAAATGACCAGGAATACAAATCATTTCTCAATAATAACCCTGAATTTTAATGGCCTAAACTCATCAATCAAAAAACATAGACTGGCAGATTGTATTTAAAAAAAAAAAAAAAAAAAAAAACACCCAACAATATCTTTCTTTCAAGAGACTCATCTTATATGAAAAGAACCCCACAGAAAAGGTGAAAGGATGGAAAAAACATACCAGGTACATAGACTCAGTAAAAAAAGCAGGGGTCTCCATTCTCATAATAGATAAAGCAAACATCGAACCACAATTAATTAGAAGGGATAAAGGACATTTCATACTGCTAAAGGAAGTGTAAATCAGCAAGACATAACAACCATAAATATTCATATGCCAAACAATGGCACATCCATGTACATCAAACCAATCCTTCTCAATTTCAGGAAACAAATGGACCACAACACAATATTATAAGGTGATTTGAACTCACTTCTCTCACCATTGGACAGATCCTCAAACAAAAATTGAACAAAGAATCCATAGATCTCAAACACAAAATTGATAATTTAGTCTTAACAGACTACATAGAATATTCCATCCATCATTGAGAGAATACACTTTCCTCTCAGAAGCACATGGATCCTTCTCTAAAACACACCATATGTTATGCCACAAAGCTACTCTTAGCAAATACAAAAAGATAGAGATATTACCTGTATTCCATGAGATCATGATGGAAGAAAATTAGAAATCAATGAAAAGAAAAACAAAAAATACTCTAACACCTGGAGATTAAATAATACACTATTGAATGAAACATGAATAACAGAAGACACGAGGGGAAAAATAAAACAATTCTTAGAGGTAAACATGAACAAAGATGCAACATATCAAAATTTCTGGGACACTATTAAAGCAGGATTAAGAGAAAAATTCATTGCATGCAACACATTCAATAAAACAAAGAAAAGTCAACAAATAAATGAACTAATATTACAACGCAAAGCGCTAGAAAGAAGAGCAGATTAACCCCAAAAGTAGTAGAAAACAGGAAATAATATCAGAACTGAAATCAAAGAAATTGAAACAAAAGAATCATAAAAATGACAAAATAAAAAGTTTATCCTTTGAAAAAACAAACAGCATTTATGAATCCTTAGCCACACTAATAAGGAGAAGAAGGGAGAAATCTCAAATTACTAAAATTCAGGATGAAAAAGGAAACATCATGACAGACACTATTGAAATACAAAACATAATTAGAAGCTATTTTGAAAATCTATATTCCAAACAAGAAGAAAATCTTGAAGACATCAACAGGTCTCAGGTGTCATATGATCCACTCAAACTGAATCGGGATCACCTACACAATTTAAATAGATCAGTTTCAATCAATGAAATAGAAGAAGTCATCAAAAGTCTGCCAAGAAATAAAAGTCCAGGACTAGAAGGATTCTGAGACAAGATATACAAGACCTTCAAAGAAGAGCTCATTCCAATATGTCTGAAAATATTCCAAGAAATAGAAGAGGAGGGGACTCTTCCTTTTTTTTTTCTTTTTTTCCCCCCACCCTTCCCACCCTTCTTTTCCCTCTATACAGTCCTTCCTTCCTCCATTCTTACCACCCTCCTTATCCCTAACCCTAAACCTAACCCTAACCCTAACACTAACCAGAGGGGACTCTTTCTAACTCATTCTATGAAGCTAATATCACCCTGACAAAAACCAGACAAAGATACATCGAAGAAAGAAAATTTCAGACAAATAACCTTAATTAACATAGATGCAAAAATTCTTAATAAATTTTTAGCAAATCACATACAAAACATATTTAAAAGATAGTGCACCACAATCAAGTGCATTTTATCCCAGGGATGCAAGGATGTTCCAACATTTAGAAGTCAATAAATGTAATTTACCATATCAACAGATTTAAAGTTAAGAATCACAATAGTATGTCACTAGATGGAGGAGAACCATTTGATAAAGTACAGCACCCCTTCATGCTCAAAACACTAGAAAAAATAGGAATAGTAGGAACATTCCTCAACACTGTGAAGGCTGTCAATGAAAAGCCCATGGCCAACATCATTCTATATGGAGAAAAACTTAAAACATTCCCCCAAAAACCTGGAACAAGGCAGACATACCCTCTTTCACCACTTCTATTCAACATTGTCCTTGTAACTATAGCCAGAGCAAATAGACAAACCAAAGAAATTAAATGGATATGAATAGGAAAAGAAGAACTCAATCTAACCCTATTTGATGATAACATGATTCTACATTTAGAAGAGCTGAAAATATTCATGAGAAAACGTCTAGAACTCATAAATGCATTCAGTAAAGTAGCAGGATACAAAATCAATGGTCATTAATCTAGTGCATTTTTATTTATAAGTGATGAATTAGCTGAAATAGAAATTAGGAAAACTACCCCATTCACAATAGCCTCAAAAAAATAAAACAAAATACTTGGAAATCAATCTATCAAAAGAGGTGAAAGATCTCTACAATGAGAACTATAGAACCCTAAAGAAAGAAATTAATGAAAACCTTAGAAGATGGAAATATCTCCCATGTTCTTGGATAGTCAAATGTAATATTGTCAAAATGGTCATACTACCAAAAGTGCTAGACAAATTCAATGTAATTCCAATTAAAATTCCAATGATGTACCTCATAGAAATACAGCAAACAACAATAAAATTCATTTGGGAAAATAAGAGACTCAGAATAGCTAAATCAATACTTAGCAGAAAGAGAAGTAGGGGGTATCACTATACCAGACCTTCAACTATACTGCAGAGCAACAGTAAGTAAAACAGCATGGTGTTGTCACAAAAATAGGTAGATCAATGGTACAGAATATAGGGCACAGAGACAAACCCACATAAATACAGTTTTCTCACACTAGACAAAGTTACAAAAAACATAAATGGGAGAAAAGGTAGTCTCTTCAACAAATGGTACTGGGAAAACTGAAAAACCATATGCAGCAGAATGAAACTGAACACCTATCTATCACCCTGCACAAAACTCAACTTGAAATGAGTCAAATACCTTGAAATTAGTCTAGAGACTTTGCACCTATCAAAAGAAAAATTAGGTCCATTTCTTCATCATGTTGGCTTAGGACCACATTTCCTTAACATGACTTCCAAAGCACAAGAAATAAAAGCAGGAATCAATATTTGGGATAAATTCAAACTAAAAAGCTTTTCTCAGCAAAGGAAACAATCAACAATGTGAAGAGAGTGTCTACAGTATGGGAGATAATCTTTGCCACACACACTTTGGATAGAGCTCTAATCTCCAGAATCGATAAAAAACTCAAAAAACTACACCAAGAACACAAATAACCCAATCAATAAATAGGCTAAAGTATTGAACAGACACTTCACAGAAGATCTACAAGCAATCAGAAGATCTACAAAAAATGTGCAATATCACTAGTAATTAGAGAAATGCAAATCAGAACTATTCTGAGGTTTCATCTCACCCCAATTAGAATGGCTAGTATCAAAAATACAAGCAACAGTAGGTGTTGGTAAGGATGTGGGGGAAAAGGTACACTCATTCATTGGTGGTGGGGTTGCAAATTTGTACAGCCCCTCAGAAAAGCAGTATGGAGATTCCTTTGAAAAACTTGGAGTGGAACCACCATTTGACCAGCTACCTGACTCCTTGATCTATACCCAAAGGACTTAAAATCAGCATAATACAGTGATGTGGCCACATCAATGTTCACAGCTGCTCAATTTTCCATACATATATTGTGGAACCAACCTAGATGTCCTTCAGTTGATGAGTGGATAAATAATTTGTGGTTTATAAACACAATGGAATTTTACTTAGTAATAAAGAAAAATAAAATTATGGCATTTGCAGGTAAATGGATGCAGTTAGAGAATATCATGCTAAGTGAGATAAGTCAATCCCAAAAAACCAGTGGCCAAATAATCTCTCTGAAAAGCAGCTGATGATACATAATGGGGGGTGGGAGGAGGCAAGAATGGAGGAAGGATGGATTATATAGAGAAAAAAAATGTGGAGATTAAGTGGGGGGGGAAGGAAAATAACAGAATAAGATAAAACATCTTTACCCTAGGTACATGTAAGATTACACAAATGGTGCAATTCTACTTTGTGTGCAACCAGAGAAACAACAGTTGTATTCCTTTGTGTACAGTGAATCAAAATAAATAATTTTTTTTAAATTTAATGAAGGAAGTGAGAGACTCACACACAGAAGATGACAAAAACAATCAGAAGAATTTTCACAGATCTGGGGGCTGGGGATGCACTTGAGCTGCAGAATGCTTGCTCAGTGTCAGGGAGGCCCTAGGTTTGACCCTAGAATTGATTCTAACATGAAAGAACTAAATAAGTGGAAAATATCTGGTGTTCATAGATTATTAGGAGGCAAAATTTTTCAAAAGTGAATGACTTATTCAACGAAATATCTGTCAAAATTTCAGTGGTCTTTTAATCAGAAGGCTAGGAAAACAACTATGAATTTACATGGAGAAGAAAGCATTGCTCATATCCAGAATAAAAGGCTTGAGACAGGTGGACAAAGTTGTAGGACTTTCATTGATTCTTTCAAAATGTTACCACCAAGTTGTTGTAATCAAGACTGTGTGATAGCACAGCAATAAGAAAATGAACAGTCTGTTCTAAAAGGTGCCAAAGAACTAGGAAATATATTAAAATTCATATAGAGCCAAAAAAAACTGAACAGCCAAAATTTTATTGAGCAAATATAACAAAGCAAGAAACTTTATATTACCTGAGTTCACAATAGATTATGAAGCAGTGGTAAACAATATGGCTTGATATTGGCATAAAAAGAGAATTTCCAATGGAATAAAATAAAATCCTTGGGGGAAAAGAAACACATATTCAGCTGACTGAATTGTCACAATGGTGCTAAGAACACAGAGGAGAAAGAACAAACGTTTGAATAAATGGGACTAAAAATATTGGACATCTACATCATGAGAATGAACTACTCCACTGTCTCTCATCAGTCACAAAAATCAACTCACAAAGATTAAATGGGTGACTGTAAGTCCTGAGTCCAAGAAATAACTAGAGGATAACAAAGGGTAAGTTTTCAAAATATTGGGACAAGCAAAGATTTGGGGGCTAGACCCCAAAATCACAGAAAACAAAAGCAGAAAAAAACAAGTGGAATAATATTACACTAAACTTTGTGCACAGCAAAGAAAATCAACAACAGGTATGGGGTAAGCATTGGCATTTTTTAGAACACGAACATTCTATCTATAACACACACACACCCGCCCGACCCCCACACCAAGGTCTGACACCATCCCTGAGCCTGCCTGCCTGCCGCCGCCACTGCTGAGGGACACTTGCACTTGCCTCTGTGCTGCTCAGCGCACCCTCACTGGGGCTCCCCAGCTTCTTTGGAGGCTGGTGCAGGCATGTAGAATTATTCCTGAGGGCATGGCCATCATCATCAGAAGGGTGGCTCCCTTCCTGAGACAACTACAGGAAACAGGAGGACCTTTGACAGGACTCAGGATTCAAGAAGAGGAGGTATTGAGAGACTCAGGACCAACTCAGAGACACTGGGTGAGCCTCTCCTACTTCGCAAGAATCCCCAGACAGGGGAGTAGTCTCAGAATGCACGAAACTTCATGGAGTAGAGTTGCCCAGTGAGACTCCCACAATGGAGCTGTGAACTTGGACAACTGGGAGTATGGTAGAGGAGGGCCACCCAGCAAGATGCTTCAGTGCAGAGCAGGGTCCCAGGCCAGAGTGGCAGGACCAGACCACAGGCAGCTTCTAGGAGGAGGGCCACCCAGCAAGAGGCTTCGGTGCAGGGTGAGGCACCCGGCCCAGGCAGTAAGTCAAGTCCCCAGGGAACATTGCAGAGGAGGGCCACTCATCAAGAGAGTCCCTCACAGGGCCAGGCTCCCCAGCCTATGTGGTAGTACTGGACCCCAGGAAACATCACAGAGGAGGGCTGCCCAGGCCAGGTGGTAGCTCTGGACCTAAGGGAACTTCTTGGAGGAGAGCTGTCCAGTGAGACTTCCCCACTAGGTGAGTCTTCCCCACCGGGCAAGATTTCCCCACCAGGGTGGTAAAACCAGAGACACAGGCCCAGACAAGCCATGCCCCAGCCCACAGTCTAGTCCCCCTTTGGCTGACCATCGGTCAACAAGTAGAGGCGCCTCTGCCCACTATCAGGGAATATACATCACTTAAATGCCACCACCCCCAGAGGGGCAGAATCCTTGTGGAGCACTGCATTATCAAGTTCCTCCAAGACTTCAGGCTACTGAACACTAGGAGGTGAGTTACTGGAAATCTACAGGGACACTACAAGTCAATAGAGGAAATCTGCAATATCTCAGAGTCTCACTACTGGAGGGGAAGTTAACTAAGCAATATGAGAAAACAAAGGAGGAAAATGTCCCAAACAAACCTAGATACTACATCAATAAAATCCAATGACAGCACAGCAGAAGAAATGTCAGAAAGGGAGTTTAGAATGTACATAATTAAAAAGATCAGAGAAGCAAACGAGGAGATGAAGGGCAAATGCAGGCAATGAATGATTGCACCAAACAACATTTAAAAGAGCAAATGTGGGAAGCAAAAGATCATTTCAATAAAGAGTTAGAGATACTGAAAAAAAAATCAAACAGAAATCCTTGAAATGAAGGAAACAATAAACCAAAGTAAAAACTCCATAGAAAGCTTAACCAATAGGATAGAACACCTGGAAGACAGAACCTCAGATATTGAAGACAAAATATTTAATCTTCAAAACAAAGTTGACCAAACAGAGAAGATGGTAAGAAATCATGAACAGAATCTATAACAATTATGAGATATCATGAAAAGTCCAATTTTAACAATAACTGGGATTGAGGAAGGCAAAGAGAAACAAACCAAAGGAATGAACAATCTATTCAATGAAATAATATCAGAAAATTTCCCAAATCTGAAGAATGAAATGGAAAATCAAGTACAAGAGGCTTATAGGACTCCAAATATACAAAATTACAACAGACCCATACCAAGGCACATCATAAGAAAATACATAACATACAAAATAAAAACAGAATTTTAAAGGATATGAGAGAGAAAAATCAAATTACATTCAGGGGGAAGCCAATACGGATATCAGCAGATTTTTCAATCCAGACCCTAAAAGCTAGAAGGACCAGGAATAACATTTTTCAAACTCGGAAAGAAAATGGATGCCAAACATGAATCTTATACACAGAAAAACTTACCTTTAGATTTGACGACAAAAATATATCCTTCCATGATAAACAAAAGCTAAAAGAATTTACAAAAAGAAAGCTGGCGATTTCAAGATGGCGGACTAGAGGGTGGCTGCGTTTCGTGTTGCTCCAGGACTCAGGACTCAAGAAGAGGAGATAGAGAGAGCCTTGGGACCAACTCAAAGCAGCCGGGCGAGAGTCTCCCACTGGGCAGGCGTCCCGGATGGGGCAGGCGTCCCGGACGGGGCGGTAGCCCCGAAAGCAGGGATCTTTGCAAAGCAGAGCTGCCGGCGAGGCGCCCCTCCCCCCGCCGGAGCAGTGATCGCAGACAGCTGGGAGCATTGGAGAGGTGGCTGTTCACCACAGCGCTTGGACTCGGCGCAACCCACCCGGGCTCTGGGAGGCTGCCCAAAGGAGAAGGTGCTTGGTGAGCTGTTTGGACTGAAAGCGACCATCCCTGAACACAGGGGGCCGCCCAGAGGAGAAGGAGAAATACGGGCTCGGCACGTCGCTTGGAATTGGAGCAGCTGTGCCAGGGCTCCGGGCGGCTATCCGGAGGAGCAGCATGGACTCAGGACTCAAGAAAAGGAAATATTGAGAGACTTGGGACCAACTCAAAGCAGCCGGGTGAGTGTTTCCCACTGGGCAGGCGTCCCGGACGGGGCAGGCGTCCCAGAAGGGGCGGTAGCCCCGAAAGCAGGGATCTTTGCAAAGTAGAACTGCTGGCGAGGCGCCCCTCCCGCCGCCGGAGCAGTGATCGCAGACAGCTGGGAGCATTGGAGAGGTGGCGGTTCACCACAGCGCTTGGACTCAGCGCAACCCACCCGGGCTCTGGGAGGCTGCCCAAAGGAGAAGGTGCTTGGTGAGCTGTTTGGACTGAAAGCGACCACCCCTGAACACAGGGGACTGCCCAGAGGAGAAGGAGAAATACGGGCTCGGCACGTCGCTTGGAATTGGAGCAGCTGTGCCAGGGCTCCGGGCGGCTATCCGGAGGAGCAGCATGGACTCAGGACTCAAGAAAAGGAAATATTGAGAGACTTGGGACCAACTCAAAGCAGCCGGGTGAGTGTTTCCCACTGGGCAGGCGTCCCGGACGGGGCAGGCGTCCCAGAAGGGGCGGTAGCCCCGAAAGCAGGGATCTTTGCAAAGTAGAACTGCTGGCGAGGCGCCCCTCCCGCCGCCGGAGCAGTGATCGCAGACAGCTGGGAGCATTGGAGAGGTGGCGGTTCACCACAGCGCTTGGACTCAGCGCAACCCACCCGGGCTCTGGGAGGCTGCCCAAAGGAGAAGGTGCTTGGTGAGCTGTTTGGACTGAAAGCGACCACCCCTGAACACAGGGGACTGCCCAGAGGAGAAGGAGAAATACGGGCTCGGCACGTCGCTTGGAATTGGAGCAGCTGCGCCAGGGCTCTGGGTGGCTACCTGGTGGAACAGCATGGTGAGTGGTTTGGTCCCAGAGCATCCGCTCCTGAACACAGGGGGGTTGTCTGGAGAAGGAGGAGGAGCGCGGCGGGGTGCTTGGGCTCGAAGTGACTGCACCAGGGCTACGGGAGGCAGTCGGGACAAGAAGGTGCACAGTGAGATCTTGGGACTCGTGACGCACCAGATCTCTGGGTGACTGCCTGGTGGAGAAAGAGGTGCGTGGTGGGTCACTTGGTCTTAGAGCGACCGCACAGAACAACAGGTGGCTGCCGGAGGAAAAGGCGTGTGGGGGGTCACTGGGACTCAGAGCGATTGTAAGGGGCTCCAGGTGGCTACTCAGAGGAGGGGCCGCATAGCCAGGTGAAAAGTGCAGAGCAGGGTCCTAGACGGCTTCTTGGTGGAAGGGCCCCACAGACAAACTGAGGGGCGGAGCGAAGGCTCCAGGACTGCAGGCAGCCTCTCTGAGGAGAGGCAGCCTAAGGAGATTCGTTTGCGAAGGGTGAGGCTTCCAGGCCCAGGAGGTAGGTCCGGGTCCCTGGGAACATTGCAGAAGAAGGCTGCCCAGCCCAGGCGGTAGTTGTGAATTGAACGGAACCTCTGGGAGGAAAATCGACCAGCGAGACCTCCCCACCGGGTGACTCATCCCTGTAGGGTGAAGTTCTCCCAAAAGGACCGTAAAATCAGAGACACAGGCCCAAACTGGTCTTGCATCAGCCCACATCCTACTTCCCTTCTGGATGACCATTCATCAGCAAGTGAAGGTACCTCTGCCCACTAGCAGGGAATATACCCCACCAGAAGGCCACCACCCCTAGGGAGTCAGCTCCCTTGTGGAGCACTGCATTATCAACTTCCTCCAAGATTTCAGGCTACTGAAGACTAAGAGGGGATATAATAGAAATCTTCGGGGATATTATAAGACAATAGAGGAAATCTGCAATATCACAGCGGTCAACTGATACCTGAACAATATGAGAAAACAAGGAAAGAAAATGCTGCAAACAAATCTAGATGTTACATCAATGAAACCCAACGACAGCATGGCAGAAGAAATGACAGAAAGGGAGTTCAGAATGTACATAATTAAAATGCTCAGGGAAGCAAATGACGAGATGCAAGAGCAAATGCAGGCACTGAATGATCGCACTAATCGACAGTTAAAAGAGCAAATACAGGAAGCAAAGATCACTTCAATAAAGAGTTAGAGATATTGAAAAAAAACCAAACAGAAATCCTTGAAATGAAGGAAACAATAAACCAAATTAAGAACTCCATAGAAAGCATAACCAATAGAATAGAACACCTGGAAGACAGAACATCAGACATTGAAGATAAAATATTTAACCTTGAAAACAAAGTTGAACAAACAGAGAAGATGGTAAGAAATCATGAACAGAATCTCCAAGAACTATGGGATATCATGAAGAGGCCAAATTTAAGAATTATTGGAATTGAGGAAGGCTTAGAGAAACAGACCAAAGGAATGAACAATCTATTCAATGAAATACTATCAGAAAATTTCCCAAATCTGAAGAATGAAATGGAAGATCAAGTACAAGAGGCTTATAGGACTCCAAATATACAAAATTACAACAGACCCACACCAAGGCACATTATAATGAAAATGCCCAACATACAAAATAAAGACAGAATTTTAAAGGCCACAAGAGAGAGGAATCAAATTACATTCAGGGGGAAACCAATACGGATATCAGCAGATTTTTCAATCCAGACCCTAAAAGCTAGAAGGGCCTGGAACAACATTTTTCAAGCCCTGAAAGAAAATGGATGCCAACCAAGAATCTTATACCCAGCAAAACTTACCTTCAAATTTGATGATGAAATAAAATCCTTCCATGATAAACAAAAGCTAAAAGAATTTACAAAAAGAAAGCCAGTATTACAGAACATTCTCAGCAAAATATTCCACGAGGAAGAGATGAAAAACAAAGAAACAAATCAGCAATGGGAGGAACCATCCTAAAGGAATTGTCAAATAAAGGAAGAACCAAGTCGCCTCAAAATAAATAAATAAATAAATAAATAAATAAATAAATAAATAAATAAATAAATAAATAAAATGAACCAAATGACCGGGAATACTAATCATATCTCAATAATAACCCTGAATATTAATGGCCTGAACTCATCAATCAAAAGAGATAGACTGGCAGATTGGATCAAAAAGAAAGATCCAACAATATGTTGCCTGCAAGAGACTCACCTCGTAGAAAGAGATACACATAGACTAAAGGTGAAAGGATGGGGGAAAACATATCATGCACATGGACTCAGCAAAAAAGCTGGGGTATCCATCTTCATTTCAGATAAGGTGGACTTCAAGTCAAAACTAGTCAGAAGGGATAAAGAAGAACATTACATACTGCTTAAGGGAACCATAAATCAGCAAGACATAACAATCATAAACATCTATGCCCCAAACAGTGGCTCATCCATGTATGCCAAACAAATCCTTCTCAATTTCAGAAACCAAATAGACCATAACACAATAATACTAGGTGATTTTAAAACGCCGCTCTCACCACTGGACAGATCTTCCAGACAAAAATTGAGCAAAGAAACCATAGATCTCAATAACACAATCAATAATTTAGACTTAACAGACATTTATAGAATATACCATCCAACCAAGAGCGAATACACTTTCTTCTCAGCAGCACATGGATCCTTCTCTAAAATAGACCATATATTATGACACAAAGCTAATGTAAGCAAATACAAGAAGATAGAGACACTACCTTGTATTCTATCAGATCATAATGGATTGAAGTTAGAAATAAATGAAAGAGTAAAAAACAGAAGCTACTCCAACACCTGGAGATTAAACAATATGCTATTACATGATGAATGGATAACAGAAGATATTAGGAAGGAAATTAAAAAATTCTTAGAGGTAAATGAGAACAAAGAAACATCATATCAAAATCTTTGGGACACTATGAAAGCAGTACTTAGAGGAAAATTTATTTCATGGAGCACATTCAATAAAAGAAGTAAAAATCAACAAATAAACAACGTAACACTTCAGCTCAAAGCCCTAGAAAAAGAAGAACAGACCAACACCAAAAGTAGTAGAAGACAGGAAATAGTTAAACTCAGAGCTTAAATCAATGAAATTGAAACAAAAGAAACTATACAAAAAATTGACAAAATAAATAGTTGGTTCTTTGAAAAAATAAACAAAATTGATAAACCCTTAGCCACTCTAACAAAGAGAAGACGAGAGAAAACCCAAATCACCAAAATTCGGAATGAACAAGGAAATATCACAACAGACACGATTGAAATACAAAACATAATTAGAAGCTATTTTGAAAATCTATATTCTAACCAAATAGAAAATTTCGAAGACATCAACAGGTTTCTAGAGACATATGAATTGCCTAAATTGAACGAGGAGAACATACACAATTTAAATAGAACAATTTCAAGTAAGGAAGTAGAAGAGGTCATCAAAAGCCTACCAACAAAGAAAAGTCCAGGACCAGATGGGTTCTCAGCCGAGTTCTACAAAATCTTTAAAGAAGAGCTCATTCCAATACTTCTCAAAGTATTCCATGAAATAGAAGAGGAGGGTACCCTCCCAAACTCATTCTATGAAACCAGTATTACCCTGATACCCAAGCCAAGACAGAGATAAATCGAGGAAAGAAAATTTCAGACCGATATCATTAATGAACATTGACACAAAAATTCTCAATAAAATTTTAGCAAATCGCATACAAAAATATATTAAAAAGATAGTGCACCACGATCAAGTGGGTTTTATCCCAGGGATGCAAGGTTGGTTCAACATCCGGAAATCAATAAATGTAATTCACCATATCAATAGACTTAAAGTCAAGAACCACATGATTATTTCAATAGATGCAGAAAAAGCATTTGATAAAATACAACACCCCTTCATGCTCAAAACACTAGAAAAAATAGGGATAGTGGGAACATTCCTTAACATTGTAAAGGCCATCTATGCTAAGCCCATGGCTAATATCATTCTAAATGGTGAAAAACTGAAAGCATTCCCCCTAAAAACTGGAACAAGACAGGGATGCCCTCTTTCACCACTCCTATTCAATATCGTTCTTGAGACTCTAGCCAGAGCAATTAGACAGACCAAGGAAATTAAAGGAATACGAATAGGAAAAGAAGTACTCAAACTATCCCTATTTGCGGATGATATGATTATATACTTAGAGGAACCAGGAGATTCCACCAGAAAACTGTTAGAACTCATAAGTGAATTCAGTAAAGTGGCAGGTTACAAGATGAATGCTCATAAATCCAATGCATTTTTATACATACGTGAGGAATCATCAGAAAGAGAAATTATGAAAACTACCCCATTCACCATAGCATCGAAAAAAATAAAATACTTGGGAATCAATCTCACAAAAGAGGAGAAATACCTCTACAATGAGAACTACAGAACACTAAAGAAAGAAATCGAAGAAAACCTTAGAAGATGGAAAGATCTCCCATGTTCTTGGATAGGCCGAATTAATATTGTCAAAATGGCCATACTACCAAAAGTGCTATACAGATTCAATGCAATCCCAATTAAAATCCCAATGACGTACCTTACAGAAATAGAGCAAGCAATCATGAAATTCATCTGGAAGAATAAGAAACCCAGAATAGCTAAAGCAATCCTTCGCAGGAAAAATGAAGCAGGGGGTATCGCAATACCCGAACTTCAACTTTATTACAAAGCAATAGTAACAAAGACAGCATGGTACTTGTACCAAAATAGACAGGTAGATCAATGGTACAGAATAGAGGACACGGACACAAACCCAAATAAATACAACTTTCTAATACTAGACAAAGGCGCCAAAAATATGCAATGGAGAAAAGATAGCCTCTTCAACAAATGGTGCTGGGAGAATTGGAAATCCATACGCAACAGAATGAAACTAAACCCATATCTCTCACCCTGCACAAAACTCAACTCAAAATGGATTAAGGACCTTGGAATCAGACCAGAGACTCTGCAGATTATAGAAGAAAAAGTAGGTCCCGATCTTCAACATGTCGGCCTAGGACCAGACTTCCTCAACAGGACTCCCATAGCACAAGAAATAAAAGCAAGAATCAATAACTGGGATAGATTCAAACTAAAAAGCTTTCTCTCAGCAAAGGAAACTATCAATAATGTGAAGAAAGAGCCTACAGAGTGGGAGAATATCTTTGCCAATCATACTTCAGATAGAACACTAATCTCCAGAATCTATAAAGAACTCAAAAAACTCTACACCAAGAATACAAATAATCCAATCGACAAATGGGCTAAGGAAATGAACAGACACTTCACAGAAGAAGATGTACAAGCAATCAATAAACATATGAAAAAATGTTCAACATCTCTAGTAATAAGAGAAATGCAAATCAAAACCACCCTAAGATTCCATCTCACCCCAATTAGAATGGCGATTATCAAAAATACAAGCAACAGGTGTTGGCGAGGATGTGGGGAGAAAGGTACACTCATACATTGCTGGTGGGGCTGCAAATTAGTGCAGCCACTCTGGAAAGCAGTGTGGAGATTCCTTAGAAAACTTGGAATGGACCCTCCATTTGACCCAGCTATCCCACTCCTTGGCCTATACCCAAAGGATCTAAAATCAGCATACCACAGAGATACAGCCACATCAATGTTCATAGCTGCTCAATTCACAATAGCCAGACTATGGAACCAACCTAGATGCCCTTCAATTGATGAGTGGATAAAGAAAGTGTGGTATATATACACAATGGAATATTACTCAGCCATAAAGAATGACAAAATTATGGCATTTGCAGGCAAATGGATGAAATTGGAGAATATCATGCTAAGTGAGATAAGCCAATCTCAAAAAGCCAAGGGACGAATGATATCGCTAATAAGTGGAGGATGACACATAAAGGGGGGGAGGGAAGGGTTAATGTTAGAGTTAGGGTTAGGGAGGGGGGCAAGTATGGAGGAAGGAAGTACTGTATAGAGGGTAAAGAGGGGTGGGAGGGGTGGGGGGAAGGGAAAAAATAACAGAATGAATCAAACAACATTACTATATGTGGATTTATGATTACACAAATGGTATGCCTTTACGCCATGTACAAACAGAGAAACAGCATGTATCCCATTTGTTTACAATAAAAAAATAAATAAATAAATAAAAAAGACACACAAAAAAAATTCAAATTCCTTAAAATTAAAAAAAATTATTTTCATTTTCTGTTCTAATTAATTTTACATGACAGTAGAATGCATTTATACATTTTCATAGATCATACATGAACAAAGTGTAATTTCCCATTTTTTTTATTGTACATATTGTAGAAATGCATCAGTTATGCAGTCATATATGAACATGAGGTAATAATGTCTGTTTCACTCTATTGTCCTTTTACCACCACACCCCAAGTTTTTAATAAATGGAGATCATATAATACACATTTGAATAAGGAATACTTCATAGGAGAAATGAGGTGAGAAATAAAGACCTTCCTAGAAATAAAGAAGAGCAGAGAAACAGCATATCAAAATCTCTGGAGCACTAGGAAGGAAGTTCTATGAGGAAAGTTTATAGTCTTGATATTCTATAACCCCAAAATGTAAAGATCCCAAATATATGATCTAATGTTACAGGACCCTGGAAAAGGAAGACCAAAGTAATGAACAACAAATAGAACACAGAAAATAATTAAGATCCAAAATGAATCAAGTGAAATTAAGAACAAAAAAAGCATACAAAGGATCAAAGCAACAAAGATAAACAACAGTGATCTACCCTTAAATAAAATATCCAAGAGAAAAAAATTTCAATCAACAAAATTAGAGATACAAAAGCAAAATTTACCACAGAGACTTATGTAATCATAACAAACTATACTTTAAATTTATACTGCAATAATCAGGAAATCCTAAAAGACATGCACATTTCTAGACTCATATGATGTGTCAAATTTAATCATAAGGATAGAGAACCCTAAAGAGATCAATATGAAGCAATAAGATTGTGGTGGCAATTCAAAGACTTCCAAAAAGAAAGCCCAGGACCTGATGGATTCTTAGCCAAATGCTGGCTAGCATGGAAATGCACAACAGGAAATAAAATCGGAATCAACAAGTAAGCTGCCAAAAAAAAGAGAAAAATCAACCAAACGCAAAAGGAGGCAGCAATAGAGGAATTGAGAGGCTAGAAAATCTGAATGACAATCAAGAGAGATTTCACATACATGGGAACCCAAGAAGGGCATAGTGGCAATAACAGAATCAGACGAAATAGATGTTAAGGGACATAATTGAAAGATATGAGGACATTATGTGTTGTTCAAAGGATAAATTCTGAGTATGTAATAGCCATTATAAACATGTGCACACCAAAGGACAGGGAGAGAGGAGGAGAAACTGGTACAGCACAGAGGACTTTAGGGCAGAGGTTGCACTTTCTCAGGCCCTCTCTTGGGTACATATACTCTTACTTTGACAAAAGGCATGGAATGGCTGAGTGTGTGGGTTCTCACCTGTAATCACAGTTACTTAGAAGCCTGAGTCAGGAGAATTCCAAGTTCAAGGCCAGCTTCAGATATTAAGTGATACCATCAATGAAAATTTAAAAATTGTGGCTGACACAGATCAAAGGTACAATGCTCCTGGGGACAGTAATCAGTAACCCCACTGACACACACATAAACAGAAAAATCACAGAATAAACAAACCAAGAGTAAACCCTGATGCCAACTATGGGTTTAGATAATAAAAATGAGTCAATTTGTTAAACCAAAAGAAATGTTCCACTGCAGGGGGAGGTACTGAAAGGAGGGGCTATACAGACATAAATGGGAAGGTCACATTCTACTCAGTTCACTGTAAACCTAAAATGGTCCTAGAAATGAAGCTTGCCCATGCCAAGAAAAAAATCCCTCATATCTTAATGTTAATTATGTCTATGTTACTGCTCTGAAAATATGTATTATCCATGCACCATTTTTGTTTCATTGCTAATTTTTTTATATGGTGTTGAGACTTGAACCCAGGGCTTTTCACATGCTCTGCAAACATGCTACCACTGAGCCACATTCTCAGTTCCACTTCATTCCCAATTTTATAAAGTTTTACTTTAAAGAGGAAAAATATTGAATGGTACAGTAATTCTTCCATACTTTGAAAGCATAAAATATTGTGAATCTTCCTCTGTTTTTGGATTCTCTCACACTTGGTTATTATCATGGAATAAAATCAGATACCACAAAACAGAAACCCAGCTCCCAGAGTTCATAGAGGAGTGGAAGAGATAACAGGCCTCCATGGAAGTCAGCTTTCTCATCGCTTTCTACCTGAGAAGAGGCAGAAACAAGGAGAGAGAAAGAAAAAACAACCAGAATACCTAACAAAATGGGGTGGCATAAGAGTTCTCTATGACTTTTTACATATCATTCAATTCAGGTGGAGGTTTGTACAGAGAGATAAAGCATGTGTACTTACACACACACACACACACACACACACTCACACACACACATTTATTTTCAGGTAAAACAGAAGAAATGTTTGTGTGCATGAAATTCAAACATTGACAACCTAACTCCAAGTGTAACAGGATTTGTAAAAAGGGCCTTCATGGAAATATCTTAGGTTGATGACGTCATAAGGTAGGGTTCTGGGCCAGTGGGATAATTATCCTTATAAAAAAGAGCTGAAGCAGTCTGGGTCTGGCAAGCCTGTGGAAAGCCAGATACTGGGGGCAGTTCCCTGGAGGAGAGGACAGGTTGGAGAAACTGGAGAAAATGACTTTCTCCACTTCAGTGAGTCCTGAAGTGTGCAGGGACAGAAGGAGCCAGCTACAATGAGTGGGAAGATTATAAAAGAGTGTGAGGGAATCTTGCTATTGGCTCACCCATCCAACTGGTCCAGCACCCAATGGACTGGAGCTAACATCAAACTTTAAATAACCTGCTTATCAGCTAAAAGATAAGCTGAGAAAATCTTTGAGAGCCAACAAAAGCAATCATTCAATTTCCATTGAGATTTTCCACCTTTTTCTTATTCTTACTGTGTCTCACACCTCTACCATCTTTGAATCCAAATATTTTTCATACATCAATTTATTGAGGAATGGGATATCTGAATACTATATGACAGTTTTGTTGTGCATACCTGTATATTTACTTTTTTTAAAAAAAACCTGCACATAATTTTCTTTTGCCTACTCTCTCACTAGATGTTCTTTCTTACTTCTGTCATACCAACAACTATCCTCTATTAATTCCTCCCTTCCTCTTACAATAAAATTTTACCTCTCTCTTTTCTCTCTCTCTCTCTCATAAACATTATATCTTGCACTACTTCTGGCCCCTAACTGTCCATCATTTAAAATGGTAAACCCTTTTAGCAAACACTGTTTCTTTTGTAGACAATAATTGAACACTTCATTCCAATCTATTATGACAAAATTGTAAATACATTAAGAGGAGACATTCAGTTTAAGGTGGTATATTATTTTCATTGAGTGCTGTTAATATTGGCTTCCCCCTTAATGGTGAGGTAACGGAATGATTCATGGACACTAAAACACTACAGTGTAGAAACTGTACTGCCTCAGCTCCATACCATTAAATGAGAAGACACACAAACAACATGAAAAAACAAGGGAACAAGGTACCTCAAGCAAACCAAGATGTTCTAACAATAGAATCCATAGACAACACAGTAGGAGAAATATCAGAGAAGGAGTTTAGAAAATACATAGTTTGATCTTTGAAATAGAAATGGTATATCAGAGAGAAAACACAGGAAGTGAAATATTCTTCAATAAAGAGGTAGAGATTATAGAAAGGAATCAAGCAGAATTCCTCAAAATGAAGGAAACAATAAACCAAATTAAATATTCAATAGAAAGTATCACCAACAGATTAGATCACTTGGAAAACAGAACCTCAGACAATAAAGACAAAATCTATACCCTTGAAAATTAAGTTGACTGCACAGAGAAGTTGGCAAGAAACCATGAGCAGAAGATCCAAGAAATATGGGATAACATGAAAAGACCAAATTTAAGATTTATCAGAATAGATGAATGTGAGTAGATATAAACCAAAGGAATGCACAATCTTTTCAAGACATAATATCAGAAAACTTCCCAAATCTACAGAATGAAATGGAAAACCAACTACAAGAGGTTTACAAGACCCCAAATGCACAAAATTACAACAGACCCACATCAAAGCACATTATAATGAGAATGACAACATACAGAAAAAGATAGAATTTTAAAGGCTACAAGAGAAATATGTCAAGTTACGTATAGGGGAAAACCATTTTGAATTTCAGGTGATTTCTCAACTCAGACCATCAATGTGAGGAGATCATGGAATAACATATATAAAGTTCTGAAAGAAAATGGATGCCAAACACCCACTCTGCACCTCCACATATACGTGGCATGCTGCCAACCCAGAAGTGAATAAAACCCAGGGACAGACACAACTTAGAGAGTGTTTGAAATTTCCAGCTTCATAATGTGCCATTTGGTTCCTCCACACTCAGGTCCTGGGGTCTCCTGGATGCTCACATCCCTGGCTTGCCCCCGTCACCACATGAGGGCCTGCATCCTATGGATGTTTGGAGGCCTTGTGGCATTCTGGTGGGGCATGGTGGGATGCACATGCTGGGGTCACTTTCCTGGCTCCTGCAGGGACCCTGCAGTCTGCCAGGTGAAGGCCTGAGGGTCCCTCTGCCAGGTGTCCTGTTGGAAGGGGCATGGGTTCAGGCAATGGTGGGCTCTCGAGAAGGGAGACACCCCTGCATTGGTGCTGCATCCCCAACCCTGCGGCAACCTGGCATACCATGGGTTCACAGGAAGGGGTGCTGAGACTATGCATGGGGCAGGCTTCTCTCTTCACTCAGGACCAACCAAGCCCAAGAAAGAGGTCTGGAGGAGGAGGAAAAATGGGACGAGTGAGAAATGGCTCTTTTCCAGATGAAACTGTAATTTGGGTTGGTGTTGTGTCTATCCCAAAAGTCTGTGTTTTGAATGTGGTGACTTCCCCTGATAATAAAGTATGCTGCTGACGCATTCTCTTTCTCACCTGTATCTTTACCTTCCCTCAATCTTGTTCACCTCTGGAAGATCCTCTTGCAGTCATCCATGATGTCACACTTAGAAGAGGCTCCACTTGGAGGATCCTCGTGGGAAAATGTTCACAGTAAAGCATGTATCAGTGGCTGAGAGTGGGTCTATGGTGGCCTGGAGATGGGGCAAAAGTTATTGTTTCAGGGTTTGTCTAGGAATACATGGTCAGCTCACTATTAAGAAGCATTACAAATCACATTTGTGTTCTGTATTAATAACCAAAACAGATAGAAAATTTTGGAAAAAATAAGAATGGGAAATCCATATTTAATGCATTTTAAACTAAACAAGTCAATCAGTGTGTTTCTGACTCTAAAATGCTAATGATGAACTAAAATGAAAATTCAGACACAGATATTGGTGATACTGAAAGTTTTATTATTTCATTTCCTGAAAACTAAGAGGTTATTTAAAATCATTCACAACACATCCATCCCTTGCAGACCCTGGTAATTGAGCAGAGACTCCTAGGCAGTAGCTGTTTTAAATAAAAATGTTTCCCAGAACATTGGGAGTGGTGGGCCAGGGAGAACTGACTTGGGGAGTGACAGGCCTATAAAGGTAGGCAGAACTTTTCATTAAAATCATATTTCCTTGTCCTTCATTCTCTTTTCTTCCTAGCTTTTAATTTCTTCTACTGCATATGTAATCATTGCTTCACTTGTAATTTGGCATTTTATTTTAGTTTATTTTTTAAATTAGATTGCTTTTCCTAGATAGAGCAGATAATTTTATTTGAAGTCTCATGTTGCTTTTGGGTGTGTATTGCTCTGAATTTCTGCAGTAACTGAGGTTTTCATGTAAGAATTGTATTGCTCAGTCTTGGTTTATGTCTTTTGTGTCCTTTACAGAAGTTTTATAATTTCTTCACATGTCTGTAAATTGTTGTATAAATTGATGCTGCACTGTATTTGCTATTGGAAGCAAGAACTGTGCCTTCTGTCATTTATACTGGTTTTCAATTGTTTTTACTAAAATGTAAAGATGATTTTCAGTAAAAAATAAAATAAAAAGAAAAGACAAAAGAAAATGGATGCCAAACAAGAATTTTATATTCCACAAAATTATTCTTCAGATTTGAAGGTGAAATAAAAACCTTCCATGAGTAACAAAAGTTAAAAAGAATTCACAACTAGAAAGCCTGCACTATAGAACATTCTCAGCAAAATATTTCATTAGGAGGAAATAAAAAAAAAGAAAAAGAAAAACCAGAAAATGGAGGAGCTACACTAAAGGAAAAATCAATCAAAGAAGAAACAAGTCAAGTTCAAAAAGAAAAATAAACAAAAATGACTAGGAAAACAAATCATATCTCAATTTTAAATCAGAAGTTTAATGGACTAAATTCATCAGTCAAAAGACATAAAGTAGCAGATTGGATTTTAAATAAAGATGCAACAATATGCTGTCTTCTAGGGACTCAAGTTCTAGGAAAATATATCCACAGACTGAAGGTGAAAGGTTGGGAAAAAAAATCACTAACATGGACTGTGTAAAGAAGCAGGGGATTCCATCCTTATATAAGACAAAGTGAATTTCAAGCCAAAATTTGTCAGAAGGGATAAAGAAGGACATTTCATACTGCTTAAAGGACTTGTACACCAACAAGACATAATTGTAAATATATATGCCCCAAACAATGGAGCTAATATGTCCATCAAAAAGCTGTTCTTATTAGCGATATCATTCAGAATGAAAAGGACCAAAGCACAACAATACTTGGTGACTTTAACACACCTCTCTCCCCACTGGATATCTTCCAAGCAAAAACAAAGCAAAGTAACTATACAATTAAATTATGCAATCAATGTTTTTAGACTTAATGGACATATATAGAGTATTTTCTCCATCACTAATTGAATACACTTTCTCCTCAGCAGCACATGGATCCTGCTTTAAAATAGACCATGTGTTATGACACAAAGAAACTCTCAGCAAATACAAAGAAATAGAAATACTACCCTGCATTCTAACAGATCATAATGAAATGAAACAAGACATCAATGATAAAATTAAAAATAAACTACTTCAACACTTGGAGACTAGATAGCATGCTATTGAAGAATGAATGGATAAAAGAAGAAATCAGGAGGAAATAAAAAATACTGAAAGGTAAACAAGAACACCAATACAATACACCAAAATGTCTGGGATGATATGAAGGCAGTTCTAAGAGAACACTTCGCTGCATTGAGCTCATACATCAAAAGAATATAAAATAAACTAACAGTACATCTCAATGCCCTAGAAAAACAATAATAAATCAACACCAAAAGCAGTAGAAGACAAGAAATAATTAAAATCAGAGCTGAAATCAATGAAATTGAAACAAAAGAAACAATTCAAAAAATTGAGAAACAAAAGTTTGTTCTTTGAAAAAATAAATAAAATTGACAAACCCTTAGTCACTGACAAAGAGAAAGAGAGAGAAACCTCAAATTACTAAAATTTATGTTGAAAAAGGAAATATCACAACACATAATACAGAAACACAAAAGATAATTAGAAACCATTTTGAAAATTTATACTTCAATAAAATGGAAAACATTGAAGACATTGATGAATTTCTAGAGACATACAAAATACCTAAAGTGAATCAGGTTGTCATACACTATTTCAACAGATCAAATTCAAGCAATGAAATAGAAGACACCATCAAAAGTCTACCAACCAAGAAAAGCCCAGGACCAGACAGATTCTCAATCAAGTTCTACAAGAACTTCAAAGAAGAATTAACACCAATAGTTCACCAATTATTCCATGACATAGGAAAGAAGGAAAATCTCCCCTACAGGTTCTATGAGGCTAGATTCACACTGATACCAAAACCAGACAAACACACACCAAGGGAAAAAAAATACAGACCAATATACCTGATGTACATTGGTTCAAAAATCCTCAATTAAATTCTGGAAAATCACATATAAAAATATATTAAAAAGAAAGTACACCACGATCAAGTGGGGTTCATCCCTGGAATGCAAGATTGGTTCAACATCACATCAATAAACTTAAAGACAAAAAGTCATATGATTATCTAAATAGAGGAAGAGAAAGCATTTGACAAAATACAGCACCTCTTCATGTTCAAAACACCAGAAAAACTAGGGATAGTAGGAACATACCTCAATATTGTAAAGCTATCTATGCTAAGCCCATGGTCAACATCACTCTAAATGGAGAAACATTGAAACCATTTCCCCTAAAAACTGGAATGAGACAGGGATGCCCTCTTTTAACACTTCTACTCAACATCATCCTTGAAATACTAGTCAGAGCAATCAGACAGACCAAAAATTTTAAAGGTATATGAACAGGAAAAGAAGAACTCAAATTATCACTATGCTGATGACATGGCATTATAATTAGAAGATCCAAAAAATTCCACCAGAAAATTTCTAGAACTCATGAATGAATTCAGTAAAGTAACAGTATATACAGTCAATACCCATATCAAATTCATTTCTATACAGAAGTGATGAATCCAGAGTAAGAGGAATTAGGAAAACTATCCATTCACAATAGCCTGAACAAAAATAAAGTGTATGAGAATCAGTGTAGCAAAAGACATGAAAGATCTCTATAATGAAAACTGCAGAACACTAAAGAAAGAATTAAAGAAGACCTTAGAAGATGGAAAATCTCCCAAGCTCTTAGATAGTTAGTCTTAATATTGCCAAAATGGCCATGCTACTAAAAGTGTTATACAGCTTCAAAGCAATTCCAATTATAATCCCAATGACTTTCTTCATAGAATTAGAAAAAGTACTCATGAAATTCATTTGGAAAAATAAGAGGTCCAGAATAGCAAAGGCAATTCTTAGAAAGAGGTAGGAAGCAGGAGGCATCACAATACCAGACCTTAAACTATACTATGGAGCAATAGTAACAAAAATGTCAAGGTATTGCCACCAAAATAGACAGGCAGACCAGTAAAGACACAGGGACATACCCACATAAATATGGTTATCTCATGCTAGACAAAGGTACCAAAACTATACATTGGATAAAAATAGCCTATTAAACAAATGGTGCTGGGAAAATTGGAAATCCATATGTAACAAAATGAAATTGAATCTCTATCTCTCACCCTGCACAAAAATCAACTCAAAGTGGATCAAAGATATAGGCACTAAAATAGACACTGTTCAAAATAGAATAAATGTAGTCTCAAATCTTCCTCATGTGAGCTTAGGCCCTGACATCCTTAACAAGACTTCTAAAGTACAAGAAGTAAAATTAAGAATCATTAAGTGCTATAGGTTCAAACTAAAAAACTTCTTCTCAGCAAAGGAAATAATCAACATTTTGAAGAGAAAGCCTACAGAATGGGAAAAAAGCTTTACCACACACACCTTAGATAAAGAACTAATCTGCAAGAGACATAAAGAATTCAAGAGGAGATCCAAGATGGTGGACTAGAGGGAGGCTGCATTCCTTGTTGCTCCATAACCCTGGTTTCAAGCAGAGGATATCTGTTTCTTGGTGAGGCAGTATTTGTTTCTTATTGATCCCCTGCTGTGTACCCCATTTGTCTGCTGTGATGACCTGCAGTCTGCCAGCATATCGACGCCTTTTTTGAGTGCAGATTTCTCAGTCGGGCACCTATCATCCACCATTTGTCTGCTTCTCTCCTGTCCATCGCCTGCCTTACACCTATCCATCACCCAACGCACGAAGTTCACCTCCCGATCATCTGACAACAGTCAGCAAACTGATTGCCCACCACCAGTGAAGCACCAGCTGCCTGCTGTTCCCTGGAAGTTCACTGTTACAGTACCTGCAGGTTTCATTACACGTGGCTGCCACCATTTTGAGACAACAGCCAGGCCCCATAGGACCCCTAGCCTGACTAACTGAGCCCCGTCTCCAGGATCCCTCAGCCCAACTGATCACTCCCTGCCTCTGTAGCCCTCACATCGACTGAATGCTCCCTGTCCCATGGACCCCCAGACAAATTGACTGTGCCCTATTGCCAGGACCCCAAACCGACTCATTGCACCTGGCCTCCAGGATCCCACAACCACACCAAACACACCCAACCTCCAGGACTCCTGCCTGACCAACCACACCCCACAACAAGGACCCGCAGCTGAACACGTTCACACCCTGAGCTGCAACTCCCCATTTGCCAGCACATTTAGAAGCCAGAGCGGCCATCTTGGATAATCCTGGAAGCTGTAGCTCCAATATTTAGGTGGGGCAAATCCCATCCTGAGACATTTGCTGGAGACTTGAAGCTTATTGTCAGGTACCTCTCATGCATCAGGCTACTAAACACTGGGAGGTTTCATTATTATATGACTGTTATATTGCACATTTTCTTTCGTCTCCTTATTGAAAAGTTTTAAGTTTTTATTTCTTTACTTATCTTTCTCTCTTTTCCTTTTGTTTTCCTGTTCCCTCAGAGCCTTTATCTCCCTTTTTGGCATCCTACAATCCAAATTCTTTCTCCCTTTCTATTATCTAGAACTTCTGTATATCCTTTTCTTATCCCATTAACAGCTACATTCTACACCCCTCTGAATCCTCTTTGCCCTCCATTAGAAACTGCAGACCTTATTGCAAATTTGTTTGTTTTACAGAAGATAATATTTGAACTCATTCTGTTTATTATGACAATATTGTTACTGTCCTTATAGGGGCTCTTTGATCTAGGATTGCATAGTGTCTGAACTGGGCACTACTAATATTGATATTCCCTTAAAGAAAAGGTTTTGGAAACCTAAAGGGCCACTATAAGCCTATAGGGGGAAATCTGCAATACTCCGGATCTTCACTGCTAGAGGGATAGATACATGAACAACATGAAAAAACAAGGGAAGAAAATGATCCAAACAAATCTAGATTCTATATTAATAGAATCCAATGACAGTACGTTAGAAGAAATGTCAGAAAATGACTTCAGATTATACATGATTAAGATGATTTGTGAAGCAAAGCATGAGATAAGAGAGCAAATGCAGGCGATGAATGATAATACCAATAAGCTGAAAGAGCAACTACAGGAAGCAAAAGATGATTTCAAGAAAGAGATAGAGATTCTCAAAAAAACCAAACGGAAATCCTTGAAATGAAGGAGACAATAAACCAAATAAAAAACTCAATGGAATGCATCACCAAAAGACTAGACCACTTGGAAGACAGAACCTCAGACAATGAAGACAAAATACTTAATCTTGAAAATACAGTTGCCCACAAAGAAAAGATGGTAAGAAATCATGAACAGAATCTCCAAGAACTATAGGATAACATAAACAGACCAAATTTAAGAATTATTGGGATTGAGGAAGGCACAGAGATACAAACCAAAGAAATGAACAACCTATTCAATGAAATAATATCAGAAAATTTCCGAAACCTGAAGAATGAAATGGAAAATCAAATACAAGAGGCTTACAGAACACCAAATGCACAAAATCACAACAGATCCATACCAAGGCACATTATAATGAAAATGCTTAACATTCAAAATAAAGACAGGATTTTGAAGGCTGCAAGAGAAAAGCATCAGGTTATATATAGGGGGAAACCAATATGGATAGCAGTCGACTTCTCAACCCAGACTTTAAAAGCTAAAAGGGCCTGGAACAACATATTTCAAGCTCTGAAAGAACATGGTTGCCAACCAAGAATCCTATACCCAGAAAAACTAACCTTCAGAATTAAAGATGAAATAAAAACCTTCCATGATAAACCAAAGTTAAAAGAATTTACCAAAAGAAAGCCCGCGCTACAGAATGTTCCCAACAAAATATTCCATGAGGAGGAAATTGAAAACAACAATGGAGGTTAGTAAAGGGAGAAACTACCTTAGAGAAAAACCACTCAATGGAGAAACCAAGCCAAGTGAAAAACCAAAAATAAGCCCAAATGACTGGGAATATGAACCATATCTCAATAATAACCCTGAACATTAATGGCCTAAACTCATAAATCAAAAGACATAGACTGGCAGAATGGATTAAAAAGAAAGACCCAACAATATGCTGCCTGCAAGAGACTCATCTCAAAGAAAAAGACATCGACAGACAAAAAGTGAAAAGATGGGAAAAAGCCTACCATGCCCATTGACTCAGTAAAACAGCAGAGGTTTCCATTCTTATATCAGATAAAGTGGACTTCAAGCCAAATTTAGTCAGAAGGGATAAAGGAGGACATTTCATATTGCTTACAGGAACCATAAATCAGGAAGACATAATGATAGTAAATATTTATGCCCTCAAAAATGGTGCATCCCACTACATCAAATAAAATCCTTCTCAATTTCAGGAATCAAAGAGACCACAACACAATAATTCTTGGTGACTTTAACACACCGCTGTCACCACTAGATAGATCTTCCAAACAAATTCCAACCAATGAAACCATAGAACTCAATAACACAATCAATAACCTAGACTTAATAGACATATATAGAATATTCCATCCATCAATGAGTGGATTCACATTCTTCTCAGCAGCACATGGAACCTTCTCAAAAATAGACCATATGTTATGCCAAAAAGCAGCCTTAGGAAATGCAAAAAAATAGAGATACTGCCTTGTGTTCTATCAGATCATAATGTACTGAGTAGAAATCAATGACAAAATAAAAAACAGAAATTACTTCAACACCTGGATACTAAATAATATGCTATTGAATGAAACATGGATAACAAAAAACATCAGGGAGGAGATTAAAAAAAAATTCTTAACAGTCAATGAGAAGGACAATACAACATATCAAAATCCCTGGGACACTATGAAAGTGGTACTAAGAGGAATATTCATTGCATGGAGTGCATTCCTGAAAAGAATGAAAAGTCAACAAGTAAATGACCTAACATTGCAGCTCAAAGCCCTAGGAAAAAAAGGACAGAATACCAGCAGAAGTAGTAGAAGACAGGAAATAATTAAAACCAGAGCTGAAATCAATGGAATTGAAACAAAAGAAACTATTCAAAAAATTGACAAAACAAAAAGTTGGTTCTTTGAAAAAGTAAACAAATAGACAAACCCTTAGCCACACTAACAAAGGGAAGGAGAGAGAAGACTCAAATTACTAAAATACATAATGCAAAAGGAAATATCACGACAGACACCACTGAGCCACAGAACACAATGAGAAGCTACTTTGAAAATCTGTATTCCAACAAAATAGAAAGTACCAAAGACATTGACAAATTTCTAGAGACATATGCTCCTCCCAAACTGAACCAGGAGGACATACACGATTTATAAACAGACCAATATCAAGCAATGAAATAGAAGAAGCCATTAAAAATGTACCATCCAAGAAAAGCCCAGGATGAGACAGATTCTCAGTCGAGTTCTACAAGACCTTCAAAGAAGAACTCATTCCAATACTTCTCAAAGTATTCCAGGAAATTGAAAAGGAGGGTACCCAACTGAACTCATTCTATGAAGCTAATATCACCCTCATACCCAAACCAGGAAAAGACACATCAAGGAAAGAAAATTTTAGACCAATATCCTTGATGAAGATAGATGCAAAGATCGTTAACAAAATATTGGCAAACCATATCAAAAAACATATTAAGAAAATTGTGCACAACAATCAAGTGGGGTTCATCCCTGGAATGCAAGGATGGTTTAACATCCATAAATCAAAAATGTAATCCATCATATCAATAGACTTAAGGATAAGGATCATATGGTGATTTCAATTGATGCAGAAAAAGCGTTTGACAAAGTACAACACCCCTTCATGCTAAAAACACTAGAAAAAATAGGAACAGTAGGAACATACCTGAACATTGTAAAGGCTGTTTATGCTAAGCCCATGGCCAACATCATTCTTAATAAAGAAAAACTGAAACCATTCCCTTTAAAAACAGGAACAAGACAGGGATGTCCTCTTTCACCACTTCTATTCAACATTTTCCTCGAAATTCTAGCCAGAGCAATTAGACAGACTAACGAAATTAAAGGAAGGGGGCGATCCTAGATGGCGGACTAGAGGGTGACTGCATCTCCATTCGCTCCAGAACCCAGGATTTAAGAAGGGGAGGCATTGAGAGACTCGGACTAAAATAGAACCACGGGGGACAGATTCTCCAGCCTCGCAGAGCAGGCCCCCCAGTGAGAGCCTTTCTGCACAGAAGCAGCGCGGCCAGCTCTGGCCGCCCGGCCAACTCCAGCCCACCCACAGGTTGCTTCAGATACCAGCACAGGGCACCAGGGACTTCCCCAAGCAGCCCAGCCCCCTCCAGCGGGAAGCACCTCTCTAGGCTAGCTTCTCGGGGCAGACCGCCCAGTGAGAGCCTCTTGATGCAGAGCCAGCCACAAGTCCCCAAGCCAGTGGAGACCTCCGGCACACAAGCAGCTTCTGGGACCAGGGATGGGCAGCCAGAGACCTCTCCAGGCAGCCTTGCCCCCCTCCAGCTGCAGGCTTTTTCCACGGGGTGATCCAAGATGGTGGACTAGAGGGTGACTGCATCTCCAGTCGCTCCAGAACCCAGGATTCCAGAAGGGGAGGCATTGAGAGACTCAGATTAAAATAGAACCACGGAGTGAGTCTCCCCACCCAGTGAAGCTCAGCTGGGCAGCAGGCCTGGATTCGAGGGGCTTATTAGAGTAGGACAGGGCAGATAGAGTCTCCCCCAGGCAGCTCTGTGCACTCTGGTGGTGGGCTTCTCCCACAGGGACAGATTCTCCAGCCTAGTGCAGCAGGACCCCCCGGGGAGAGCCTTTCTGCACAGAAGCAGCGTGGCCAGCTCTGGCCCACCCCGGAGAGCTCTGGCCCACCCCATTGCCAGCTCCGGCCCACCTGCAGATTGCTTCAGAGACCAGCACAGGGCGCCAGGGACTTCCCCAAGCAGCCCAGCCCCCTCTGGTGGGAAGCGCCTCTCTAGGCTAGCTTCTCGGGGCAGACCACCCAGTGAGAGCCTGTCTACGCAGAGCCATCCACAAGTCCCAAAGCCAGTGGAGACCTTCAACCTGCAAGCAGCATCTGAGACCAGGGTTTGGAAGCAAGAGACCTCTCCAGGTCTCTCTCCCTGGAACCAGTAGCGGGCTAGGTGCAGCATTCTTCGGAAGCACTACATTCTCAAGTTAATCCAAGACTTCAGGCTACCAAAGGCTGGTAGGTGATACACTGGAAATTTACAGGGACACTGTAAGCGAATAGAAGAAATCTACAAAATCACAGAGTCCCACTGACATCTGACCAATATGAGAAAACAAGGGAAGAAAATGTTCCAAACAAACCTAGATACTATATCAATAAAAAACAATGACAGCACAGCAGAAGAAATGTCAGAAAGGGAGTTCAAAATTTACATAATTAAAACAATCAGGGAAGCAAAGGAGGAGATGAAAGAACAAATGCAGGCATTAAATGAACACACCAATCAACAGTTAAAAGAGCAAATAAGGGAAGCAAAAGAACATTTCAATAAAGAGTTAGAGATACTGAAAAAAAAAAACCAAACAAATCCTTGAAATGAAGAAAACAATAAACCAAGTTAAAAACTCCATAGAAAGCATAACCAATAGGATAGATCACCTGGAAGACAGAACCTCAGATATTGAAGAAAAAATATTTAATCTTGAAAACACGGTTGAACAAACAGAAAAGATGGTAAGAAATCATGAACAGAATCTACAAGAATTATGGCATACCATGAAGAGGACAAATTTAAGAATTATTGGGATTGAGGAAGGCTTAGAGAAACAAACCAAAGGAATGAACAATCTATTCAATGAAATAATGTCAGAAAATTTCCCAAATCTGAAGAATGAAATGGAAAATGAAGTACAAGAGGCTTATAGGACTCCAAATATGCAAAATTACAACAGACCTACACCAAGGAACATTATTATGAAAATACCCAGCATACAAAATAAAGACAGAATTTTAAAGGCCGCGAGAGAAAAGAATCAAATTACATTCAGGGGGAAACCAATAAGAATATCAGCAGATTTTTCAATCCAGACCCTAAAAGCTAGAAGGGCCTGGAACAACATTTACCAAGCCCTGAAAGAAAATGGAAGCCAACCAAGAATTTTATACCCAGCAAAACTTACTTTCAGATTTGACGATGAGATAAGATCCTTCCATGATAAACAAAAGCTAAAGGAATTAACAAAAAGAAAGCCAGCATTACAGAACATTCTCAGCAAAATATTCCATGAGGAAGAGATGAAAAACAATGATGTAAATCAGCAATGGGAGGAACTAGCCTAAAGGAATAACCAATTAAAGGAGAAATCAAATCATGTCAAAAAACCAAAATGAGTCCAATGACTAGGAATACAAATCATATCACAATAATAACCATGAATGTTAATGGCCTGAACTCATCAATCAAAAGACATAGACTGGCCGATTGGATTAAAAAGAAAAGTCCAACAATATGCTGCCTGCAAGAGACCCATCTCATAGAAAGAGATACCCATAGACTAATGGTGAAAGGATGGGAAAAAACATACCATGCACACGGAAACAGCAAAAAAGCTGGAGTATCCATCTTCGTTTCAGATAATGTGGACTTCAAGCCAAAACTAGTCAGAAGGGATAAAAAAGGATATTACATACTGCTTAAGGGAAGCATAAATCAGCAAGACATAACAATCATAAATATCTATGCCCCGAACATTGGCTCATCCATGTACGTAAGACAAATCCTTCTCAATTCCAGAAATCAAATAGACCACAACACAATAATACTAGGTGATTTTAACACACCTCTCTCACCGCTAGATAGATCGTCCAAACAAAAATTGAATAAAGAAACCATAGGTCTCAATAACACAATCAACAATTTAGACTTAACCAACTTATATAGAATATACCATCCAACAAAGAATGAATGCACTTTCTTCTCAGCAGCACATGGATCCTTCTCTAAAATAGACCATGTTTTATGCCACAGAGCTACTGTTAGCAAATACAAGAAGATAGAGATACTACCTTGTACTCTATCAGATCATAATGGAATGAAATTAGAAATAAATGACACAATAAAAAACAGAAACTTCTCCAATACTTGGAGATTAAATAATACACTATTATACGATGAATGGATAACAGAAGACATCAGGAGGGAAAATAAAAAATTATTAGAAGTGAACAAGAACAAAGACACATCATATCAATACCTCTGGGACACTATGAAAGCAGTACTTAGAGGAAGATTTATTTCATGGGGCACATTCAATAAAAGAAGTAGAAATCAACAAATAAATGACTTAACATTACAGCTCAAAGCCCTAGAAAAAGAAGAGCAGACCAACACCAAAAGTAGTAGAAGACAGGAAATAGTTAAAATCAGAGCCTAAATAAACGAAATTGAAACAAAAGAAACAATCATAAAAATTAACAAAATAAATAGTTGGTTCTTTGAAAAAATAAAAAAAATTGATAAACCCTTAGCCACACTAACAAAGAGGGAGAAAACCCAAATCACTAAAATTCGGAATGAACAAGGAAATATCACAACAGACACGATTGAAATACAAAACATAATTAGAAGCTATTTTGAAAATCTACACTCCAACAAAATGGAAAACCTCGAAGACATCAACAAGTTTCTAAAGACATATGAATTACCTAAACTGAATGAGGAGGACATACACAACTTGAATAAATCAATTCCAAGCAATGAAATAGAAGAGGTCATCAAAAGCCTACCAACAAAGAAAAGTCCGGGACCAGATGGGTTCTCAGCCGAGTTCTACAAAACCTTTAAAGAAGAGCTCATTCCAATACTTCTCAAAGTATTCCATAAAATAGAAGAGGAGGGAACCCTCCAAAACTCATTCTATGAAGCCAATATCTCCCTGATACCTAAACCAGACAGAGACACATAGGGGAAAGAAAATTTCAGACCAATATCCTTAATGAACATCGAAGCAAAAATTCTCAACAAAATTTTAGCAAATCGCATACAAAAATATATTAAAAAGATAGTGCACCACGATCAAGTGGGTTTTATCACAGGGATGCAAGGTTGGTTCGACATCTGGAAATCAATAAATGTCATTCACCATATCAACAGACTAAAAGTTAAGAATCACATGATTATTTCAATAGATGCAGAAAAAGCATTCGATAAAATACAGCATCCCTTCATGCTCAAAACACTACAATAAATTGGGGTAGTGGGATCATTCCTTAACGTTGTGAAGGCCATCTACGCTAAGCCCATGGCATATCATTCTAAATGGTGAAAAACTGAAAGCATTGCCCCTAAAAACTGGAACAAGGCAGGGATGCCCTCTTTCACCACTTCTATTCAACATTGTTCTTGAGACTCTAGCCAGAGCAATTAGACAAACGAAAGAAATTAAAGGGATACGAATTGGAAAAGAGGAACTCAAACTATCCCTGTTCGCTGATGACATGATTATATATTTAGAGGGACCGGGAAATTCCACCAGAAAACTCTTAAAACTCATAAGTGAATTCAGTAAAGTAGCAGGTTACAAGATCAATGCTCATAAATCCAATGCATTTTTATACGTAAGTGATGAATCTTCAGAAAGAGAAATTAGGAAAACTACCCCATTCACAATAGCATCAAAAAAAATAAAATATTTGTGAATCAATCTCACAAAAGATGTGAAAGACCTCTACAATGAGAACTACAGAACACTAAAGAAAGAAATTAAAGAAAACCTTAGAAGATGGAAAGATCTCCCATGTTAATAGATAGGAAGAATTAATATTGTCAAATTTTCATACTACCAAAAGTGCTATATAGATTCAATGCAATTTAAATTAAAATCCCAATGATGTACCTTACAGAAATAGAGCAAGCGATTATGAATTTCATCTGGAAGAATAAGAAACCCAGAATAGTTAAAACAAGCCTCAGTAGAAAGAGCAAAGCAGGGGGTATCGCAATACCAGATCTTCAACTCTATTATAAAGCAATAGTAACAAAAACAGCATGGTATTGGTACCAAAATAGAAAGGTAGATCAATGGTACAGAATAGAGGACATGGACACAAACCCAAATAAATACAATTTTCTCATACAACACAAAGGTGCCAAAAATATGCAATGGAGAAAAGATAGCCTGTTCAACAAATGGTGCTGGGAAAACTGGAAATGCATATGCAACAGAATGAAATTAAACCCCTATCTCTCACCCTGCACAAAACTCAACTCAAAATGGATCAAGGACCTCGGAATCAGACCAGACACCCTGCATCTTATTGAAGAAAAAGTCGGTCCAAACCTTCAACTTGTTGGCTTAGGAGCAGACTTCCTTAACAGGACTCCCATAGCACAAGAAATAAAAGCAAGAATCAACAACTGGGATAGATTCAAACTAAAAAGCTGTCTCTCAGCAAATGAAATTATCAGTATTGTGAAGAGAGAGCCTACAGAGTGGGAGAATATCTTTGCCACTCATACTTCAGATAGAGCGCTAATATTCCAAATCTATAAAGAACTCAAAAAACTCTACACCAAGAATACAAATAATCCAATCAACAAATGGGCTAAGGAAATGAACAGACATTTCACAGAAGTAGATATACAAGCAATCAACAGATATATGAAAAAATGTTGAACATCTCTAGTAATAAGAGAAATGCAAATCAAAATTACCCTAAGATTTCATCTCACCCCAATTAGAATGGTGAGTATCAAGAACACAAGCAACAATAGGTGTTGGCAAGGATGTGGGGAAAAAGGTACACTCATACATTGCTGGTGGAGTTGCAAATTAGTGCAGTCACTCTGGAAAGCAGTATAGAGATTCCTCAGAAAGCTTGGAATGGAACCCCCATTTGACCCAGCTATCCCAATCCTTGGCCTATACCCAAAGGACTTAAAATCAGCATACTACAGAGATACAGCCACATCAAAGTTCATAGCTGCTCAATTCACTATAGCCAGATTGTGGAACCAACGTAGATGCCCTTCAGTTGATGAATGGATAGAGAAACTGGCATATATATACAATGGAATATTACTACGCCATGAAGAATGATAAAATTATGGCATTTGCAAGCAAATGGATGAAATTGGAGGATATCATGCTAAGTGAGATAAGCCAATCTCAAAAAATTAAGGATGAATGATCTCGCTGATAAGTGGATGAGGACATATAAGGGGGAGTAGGAGGGGTTAGTGTTAGGGTTAGGGTTAGGTTTAGGTTTAGGGATAAGGAGGGTTTTAAGAATGGAGGAAGGAAGGACTGTATAGAGGGAAGAGAGGGGTGGGAGGGGTGGGGGGAAGGAAAAAAATAACAGAATGAATCAAACAACATTGCCCTATGTAAATTTATGATTTTCAATTAAAATTTAAAAAAAGAAATTAAAGGGATATAAATAGAAAAAGAGGAACTTAAGCTGTCACTATTTGCTTTTGACATGATTCTATATTTAGAGGGTCTAGAAAACTTCTAGACCTCATCAATGAATTCAGCAAAATAACAGGCTATAAAATCAACACACATAAATTTAAAGCATTTTTATATGCAAGCAACAAAACAGCTGAAATGGAAATGAGGAAAACAACTCCATTTGCAATAGCCTCAAAATAAATAAAATACTTGGGAATCAATCTAACCAAAGAGGTAAAAGATCTCTACAATGAAAACTACAAAACATTGAAGAAAGAAATAAGGAAGACCTTAGAAGATGGAAAGATCTCCCATGTTCTTGGATAGGCAGAATTAATATTGTCAAAATGGCCATACTACCTAAAGTGCTATACAAATTCAATGCAATTCCAATTAAAACTCCAATGATGTACCTTACAGAAATAGAGCAAGCAACTATGAAATTCATCTGGAAGAATAATAAACCCAGAATCGCTAAGGGAATCCTTAGCAGGAAGAATGAAACAGGGCATATCGCAATACCAGAACTTCAACATACTACAAAGCAATAGTAACAAAAACGGCATGGTATTGGTACCAAAATAGAAAGGTAGATCAATGGTACAGAATAGAAGACATGGACACAAACCCAAATAAATACAATTTTCTCATAATAGACAAAGGTGCCAAAAATATGCAATGGAGAAAAGATAGCCTGTTCAACAAATGGTGCTGGGAAAACTGGAAATCCATATGCAGCAGAATGAAACTAAACCCCTATCTCTTACCCTGCACAAAATTCAACTCACAATGTATCAAGGACCTTGAAATCAGACCAGAGACCCTGCATCTTATAGAAGAAAATGTAGGTCCAAATCTTCAACATGTCAGCTTAGGATCAGGCTAAGTATATGAACAGACACTACACAGAAGAAGATCTACAAGCAATCAACAAATATATGATAAAATGTTCACCATCTTTAGAAATAAGAGAAATGCAAATCAAAACTACCCTAAGATTATATCTCACCCCAATTAGAATGGCGATTATCAAGAATACAAGCAGCAATAGGTGTTGGTGAGGATGTGGGGAAAAAGGTACGCTCATACATTGCTGGTGGGGCTACAAATTAGTGCAGCCACTCTGGAAAGCAGTATGGAGATTCCTTAGAAAGCTTGCAATGGACATACACTTTGACCCAGCTTTCCCACTCCTCAGTCTATACCCAAAGGACTTAAAATCAGCATACTACAGAGATACAGCCACATCAATGTTCACAGCTGCTCAATTCACAATAGCCAGACTGTGGAACCAACCTAGATGTCCTTCAATTGATGAATGGATAAAGAAACTCTGGTATATATACACAATGAAATATTACTCAGCTATGAAGAATGATAAATTTATGGCATTTGCAGGCAAATGGATGAAATTGGAGAATATCATGTTAAGTGATATAAGCCAAACTCAAAAAAATCAAAGGATGAATGATCTCACTCATAAGCAGATGATGACACATAATGGGGGGTGGGAGGGGGGAAGAACAGAGAAAGGAGGGACTGTACAGAGGGAAAAGAGGGGTGGGAGGAGTGGAGGTGAAGGAAAAAATAACAGAATGAATCAAACATCATTACCCTATGTAAATGTATGATTACACAAATTATACTGTTACTCCATGTATAAACAGAAACATGTATCCCATTTATTTACAATAAAAATAAATTAAAATTAAAAAAGAACTCCAAGAAATTAATGCCACAAACCCCCAAATAATTCAATCAATAAATAGGCTAAGGAACTGAGCATATACTTCACAAAAGTTTAAATACAATCAATCAAAAACTATTAAAAAATGTTCATCATCTCTTGCAATCAGAGAAATGCAAATCAAAACTACGATTGCATCTCACTCCAGTCAGAATGGCAATTATCAAGAATTCAAGAAATAATAAGCATTTTCAAGAATGTGGGTAAAATATATACTCATATATTTTTGCTGGGACTACAGATTGGTGCAACCACTTTGGAAAGCATTATGGGGATTCCTCAGAAAAGTTTGAATGGAAACATCATTTGACCCAGTTATCCCACTCTGTGGTTTATACCCAAAGGATTTAAAATCAGCATACTACAGTGACATGGCCACAACAATGTTTATAGCAGCTCAATTCACGATAGCTAGATTGTTGAACTAACCGAGATGCCCTTCAACAGATGAGCAGATACAGTAAATGTGGTATATATACACAATACAATATTACTCAGTCTTAAAGAACAATGAAATTATGGCATTTGCAGGTAAATGTCTGGAACTAGAGAAGCTCATACTAAGTGAAATAAGGCAATCCCAAGTAATCAAAGGTGGAAGGTTTTCTCTGCTAAGGAGATGCTGATCTATACTGGGGAGTGGGTAGGGAAGAAAGAAGAAATTTTGACAAAAATAAATAAGTAAACAATAAAAAAACTAGAGGCTGCAACCCCTCTCTCCATGTGGATACATGACAATAGTGAGAAGGTAGCCTTATGACAGCCAGAGACAATGCTGCTAGATGACCAACATGATGACACCTGAGTTCAGATTGTAGCCAGCAAAGGAAGGAAAATCAAATTTCTTTTGAAGAACCTTGTTTGTGTTGATTTTTTAAAGTGGCTACTGGAGAAGATGTCTTTGAGAGAGAAGGATGTATTGTAGCATTTTAGTGGAGACTATTTCAAACTGTGGAATTCCTTATGAATATGAACTCTTAACTGTGAATCTCTGTACAGTGTGGGTTTGGTTTTGTTTATATCATGGCAGAAAAGGCTTGGGTGCATAACACTGAGGACATAGAGGTCCCCCCATGTGACCATAGCAGTGGACAGGCAGGTCACCAGTGTCTTTGGCCCATCCATGACTGCACTTCTCTGAATTCCCAGGGCTTCAGCCTCAGGTTGAGCTCTGCACTTGGGCACCAGCAATCAGAGGCAGAAGATTGTGGGCACAGGAAGAGCCCAGCAGCTGCCATAGAAGAGGCCTCAGCAAAACCTCAGTCCATCACAGTCACAGCCTTGAAACTCACCAGGTAAACAGCAGAGGCTGAGTGTCCCTTGCCAAGGAAGTGATTGGAACTCATTTAGTTTTGTTTTAAGAGGTTTTCAGATTGTTAATATTTGAATAAGTATAGTGTTCCTATCTTGGGCATGAGAGCCACAAGTAAACATGAGTTCATTTATTTATCATACACATCTTAGACACATAACCTGAAGATGATTTTATCCAAGTGTTTTTCTGCCTATATTTTGCCTGTGACCTGACACAGGAGGTCAGGTGTGGAATTTTCTTATTTGGTGCCACGAGAGTGATCAAAATGTTTCAGATTTTAGATTTTTGGACTAGACATGCTGAACCTCTTATGCCAGTGTGGGAAGTCTCAGATACAGCTCCACTGAGACGCTGTAGAATTTATGATGAAGCTTAAAACAGACATTTGTGCAAGCAGGTAATGTTTTGAGCTCAGTTGCTGGACTTCTAAGGGGATAGGGGAGCAAGGACCCTACCAGGGCTTCAGGAAGCTACTCATGCCATTTCCTCATCCAGGTCAGTAACATGGGTGTGTCCACTGTGAAAATTCAGAGAGCATCAACTTTGTGAGACATTTGGCACAATAATATAAAAGAGATTTAACAATTAAAAGAGTGGTTAGACTTGAAGGATAGATAACCCTTTGCTAAAACTTGGATTGAGTAGAGAACATGAAAGAAAAGGTGAAATTCAGATTTCATTCCTCATGAAGATCATGAAGGGAAGAAGGCATGGAGGGCTGAGGAGATTCTAGAAGGAATCTCAGACATGCTGACAAAGAGTGACAAAGTCTGAGGTACTTACAGGAGCTGTTGGATAGAATCACTCACTGAGGGACAGTTCCTAAGCTGAAGGTATTTGGTGCACATCTACATGGCCCTGTGATTGACACAGCAGGAGGAAGAAAAAGACAGTTTGAAGGATAAAAAATTAAGTTTATTCAAAGGAAAAACCTCATTCTGGTGTGAGATGTCATGTTTGAACCACAGAAAGCTGGAAGACTGTGGAAATGTGAACTATAAGGTGTGGGACTGAAGCTTAAGAATCTCATGGTCACTGTGGTGGTAAAAGCAGGCAAGGATCCACTGACATATCACCTGTGAGACATTCTGAGAACCTAATGAAACCCTGACTTCAACAGAACAAGGACTTCAAGATTGGGGAGCTGACATTGAAGAATGAGGGTGTGGGGCAAGGACTCTGCAAAGTCCATGGTGACAGAACAGCGGAGAGGATCTCATTTTCTGGAGGATTTTTATTCTTTATAACCATTAGATATGATTTCTGAACCATGAAGGGGCTATGTAGTCCCTTTGGTTATGATGTCTTGTTGATCTCAGGACACTTCTGCATATTCAAGCCCTGAAGTCTTGCCTGGAATATGTAAGGTGGGCAATGGACATTTGTGGGAAATTGCAATGGTTAATTTGAATTATCAACTTGATTGCCTTAAGACATGATGAAGATTAAGAGGCTTGACTTCTGGTTATGTCAATGAAGATGTGTCTAGGAATGATTGGCACGTGGAATTTCAAACTAAAATGGAGACCTTCCCTATGCGTGGGCACCATCATTCAATAGAATGGTGGATTGGATGGAATGAAAGTTGGAATAACAGGAAGAAGCAGCAGAGGCAAGCTCTATTCTTCTTGAATAGGTTATTGATTGCTGCTGTGATTGCCTAAGGATATCAGATTCTCACTTCTTCACTCTTCCAAAATGAATTCTGCCAGGAATTCTCCATGAAGTTTCTGGAAGCCATGGACCTCAGACTAAGGTAGCACATTGTTCCCCCCTCTTCTGAGGTTTTAGCCTCTTGAACTGCAGAGCTACTGGTTCCTCCAGCTCTCTAGCCTGCAGGTAGCCATTGTGGTCTCCAGTATGTGATAGTGTAAACCAATCTAATAAATACCCTTTTTATAATCATATTTCCTGTTGATTCTGTCCCTCTGTAGGACCCTAAATATACAGAAAGAGGTATCAAGAAGTGGGGTCGTTGCTCTGACTAACGTAACCTTGTTCATAAGTTTTTGGAGTATTTTGGAATAGGTGGGAGGAATTTTGAGATACTTAGCAATGAAAGCTGGAAAGGATTTAGATTGTCATAAGTGGAGCTTAATGATTAATTCTGACAGGAGCTCAGAGACTAGAATGCTAATAGGACCATGAACAGATGAAATTGGGAGAGTTTAGAGGAAAAGGAGGACCTTATCAGTAATTGGACTAGAGGTCATTTCAGTTATGTTCTGGCAGAGATGTTTTCTGTAATTTTCCCATGTCCTGAGACTTTCTGTGAGGTGATTTTAGCAGCAATGTACTTCTACATCCAGGGTCTCTGGAGGCTTGGCTACTGCTTGAGATGGTAACAGACTTTACCATCAACCACAATGTGCTAGTTCTGCAGGAATGCAGGTGCTGGAGTTAGGGTTTCATTCAGGCTTCCCCCAAAATTTCAGAAGAATGCCTGGGAGGCCAGACAAAGCACAGCAGGGTTGAAGTCCCTGAAGGCAGTCCCTGAAAGGGCATAGCATGGAAATTCAAGGAGGAAGCCAAAGATTCAGTGGAGACCTCCAAGTTTCAGAAATGCCAGTAACGTGGGACATGTCCTAGGAAAACTGCAGGAATTGACCAGAAACAAGCCAATAGAAATACCACTCAGGTTGCAACCCAACAAGACCACAGGGGTGGAGCTGCACCATCCCTTCGAAGAGAAATTCACTGTGCCACAAGCCCCAGATGCCAGTCGTGAAACTACAGGATTTGTTTGCTCAGGAGGATTTCAGTCTTTCTTTGATCCTATCATACATTTTTCTTCCCCTAATTTTATGAATGGAAATGTTTACTCTGTACCTTTATATATTGGATATTTGTAAATTGCTTTTATTTTTACAGGACCTCACAATGTGAGATTGCCTTGGGCCTCAAAGGCTTTGGACTTGAATTTTGAGAAATCTCAGAACTGTTGAGACTATGGGGACTCTTGAGGATGGACAATATGTATTTTACATTGCTAGATGAGTGTGAGTTTTTTGAGGGCCAGGGGAAGAATGTTATGGTTTGGATGTGAGATGACCCCCAAAACCTCACACGTGAGGCAATGCAGGAAGTTTCACAGGAGAAATGATTGAGTTGTAAATGTCTTAACACAATTAGTGACCTAATCCCCCTGATAGGCATTAAGCTAGTGGTAACTGAAGTGGAATGGTGTGACTGGAGGTGGTGGGAATTGCAGACTTGGCGTCAGGGTATATATTTGTATCTGGTAAGTGGAGACCTCTCTCTCTGCTTCCTGATCCCCATGACATAAGCTGCTTCCCTCTGCCACACTTACAAAATGATGTTCTGCCTCCCCTTGAACCCCAAGGAATTGAGCCAGCCTACGGACTATGATGTCCAAAACAGGGAGCCTTCAGATGTACTTTTCCTCCTTTAAAGTTGTTCTGGTCAGGTCCTTTCATCACAGTAACAAAACAGCTCACTGAAACATACACACAAGCAGTTTCTTAGGCTAGCACACTTCAATAGAAGTATGAAATCCACAAATCTAATTTTATATTTTTTGTAATTGTAATTAAAAGGAGCAAATGCAAGCAGATGCAATCATTTTAATATCATATAGAAAATACAATCAATTTATTCAGAGTTATAAATCAAACATAGTCGATGTGAAAAATGTTACAGTGATACACCCATACACTTATTCAAACTATGTCTTCTGGCTCTGAGAGCAGAGTAGATTTTTATAGTATATGACTGCAAATGAGTGCAATTGGGAGTGATCAAGTTCCACAGGGATCTCCTTTTCCCAGATGAATCATGAGGGACTCTCTTTCTTTTAAGCATGGGGGGGTCAGTTCAGCCACCAAATACCTTTTGGGAACCTGTAATTCTCATTGTGAAAAGGATGAAATAAACTGAGAAACAATTTTTATTATTTTTCATCAGCAAAAATGGGCAGATGGTTAGGTATCATGAAGATAAAAGCATAACTGAGCCCCACCAACCTTGGGATATTCTTGTGTGCATGAAAAGAATAAAGAGTCAAACAGTTGTTTGAGAAATAAAAGAACACAAAGCAACTTACAAGCAGGAGAATGGTGCTGGTGGCTTTGTGTTCAGGAGATGACTGGGAGGAGATGTGGGGGTTGTGGACATGCTGGGCTCTCCTGTGGTGTCTGTAGAGGAGACTCACCATGTACAGGCTGGTGCAGAGCATCAGGAGCACAAACACCAGATCATGAATCAAGATGACACTTATAAATGTCCCTGAATTCTAGTTTCCAAAGTGCCTGGTTTGATAGAATGAAGGAACATAGCTATGAACAACCAGAGTGAAATTGCTCCTGGCTGTGGCAGTTTCAATCGTGTGGATATAAATGAGTATATTGAGGACCCAGACGAAGGAACGAGGGACAATTCCATGTAGAGAGCTTAAATTTTAGCCATGTCCACTTAGAGTTAGTGGAACTGACAGTGAAGGCTTGAAATGCACCCAGGAGAGAGGTGGTGCAGATGGAAACATCCCGGGTCATGGGGTATACAAACAAGACTGCTTTGCAACCAACATTATCCAAAAGTTGTCTGACTCCAAAGGTTGATGTGATATGTGATATCAACATAATGTGATCTTCAAAGTATTGGTGAGGTGAGGTGGAAAAAAGTAGGATCTATAAGCTTCTTCACATGATGCTGAATGAAGAAGGCATGCATATACAAAAGGAAGAGGAAGGAGCTCCCAGGATACCAAGGGACATCAGAGAGATGAGCAAAATGCCAAAGACTGTGTCACTTGAAAAAATTTCCTCTTATTATTGCCTTGTTCTCAGGCCAGAATCCAGGTCTTCAAGCATGCTGGGCAGGTACAGTACCATTGAGTTGTACCCACAGCCCAGGAACCTAATCTTAATGATGGCTGAGAAGTTTTAATAATTGAACTAGGCCTGCAATGGAAAACAAATAATTATTTAGAATTATTTTTAAGACATACTTTTGCAATAATTTACAGTTCAGTAGGAGAAGAGGATGATGAAATGCCCAATTCTCTCATGTTTCAGGGACTGATGAGATACTTCCAGAGCCTGGATTCCAGGGAATCCTTGGAACAACAAATCATGGAAGTAGGTGGCAAAGAAAGGCAGAAATGAAGCCATATCACTGCATTCTTGAATACTGAGCAGGGGACATGTGGCCTGTGTAAAAGACAAATGTACAGGTTTTAAGGAATGTTTTCTCAGAGTATAGGGTATGTTTTCTCGAACCTATGTTTCTGTAGTCTCCCCTCTCTGAAGAGCATGATCCCTGTAATAGACCACCCTGTGTACTTCTATTTGGAGTTTTCATGGCACATCCCCTTCATCCAAGTCAATGACCATTAAACACTTATCTGATACAGTGTTTTCCACCTGGGAAATTTCACCTCCCCTCTTATTCCTCAGTCAAAGAGCAATGGTCTGAATGAGACATTTGTGGTTCTCACAACTTGTGCAGAGCTACTGACATACAGAAGCTTGATGCCAAGATTGCTGCTCAATGCCCCTGTGCTCCAGAAAAACCCCATAACATGGAATATCCAGCAGAACTGACTCTTTTACCATGGCTGATAACCCAGAATAACAAAGGGCCCTGTGTGCTAAGGACTGCAACATGAATAAAGCTACTCTTTAGTCTGGCAATTTTGTGTGCTTCTGATGGGAACAGATTTATTTTCGCAAATGTGAAATCATATAATATCAGCAATATGATATTCTTTTAGGTTAACAATGAAATTAATGAAGTTAATTCCTCAACTGTATTTCTTGGTTTGGAATTTATTTTACTATTTAATTTCTTTTGGGATACTTTCTTCATTCAACCCAGATGTTCCTTCGCCTGAACCATAGTCTTTCATTCCCTGCTGGACTTCTGGTCAATTCCACGTGACTGAGCAAGTCCATGAGGACACTCTCAGGGCATCCCAGGCTGCACCTTCACCACAATCCTTGCCTTGACATGATCTGTACTGCAATATTCCACCCTCATTATCCTGTTAAGGGAATACCATGCCATTATTTTTCAAGCACCCACAGTATTGGAGTAGTGTTCTTCCACAGGCTCATTTGTGACTTTGACCAACCATGCAATTCAAATTTTATGAGTTTGAATAGTTTGAATTTGTGAGCTAATCATGGATGACCACAGTGACCATACTCTCATTTTTGAAAATGCATCCTGTCTTTAATTCATGATCTGATGTTCTCAGGGTCAACCTCAAATGTTCTGCTCATTTTATTTTCTCTTATTATTCTTCCTTTATTTGATAATCCAGATCTATTCACAATATTCCCTTCCAAATCAAGGTAATCCACATTTCCTCCAGCCTGGGGTAAGAGGTCAGGAATGACATCCCAGGATCTCATCTGAACATAACACACACGAGTATGCATAGTCTGGGTTAATGATCAGGATCAGCCCCAATGTAGTGAGTAGAAGGAAAGCAGACAACTACAAATAGAAAAGAGACTCTTATGGACAGTTTATTCCAAGCAATTCAATGATTTACAAAAATGAATAAATTCCCGGAAACATGCCAACTACCAAGACTGAATCAGGAAGAAAAGAAAATCTGGGTTGACTCAAAAGAGTGAGATTGAATCTGTAATTTTGAAATTTACTATGATAAATCCAGGACAGAACTGCTTGAATGCTGAGTTTTACCAAATATTTGAAAATTAATACTAATTCTCTCACACATCCAAAAAAACAAATGTGGCACAAATAATACTGTCACACTCATTTTGCAGAAATTCTCTTATCCTGGCAAAAGCTTGTCAAGAACACTAGGGGGAAAGAAAAGAAATGGCCAATACCTCTAAAGAACATCCTTGCAGGAGTCTCAAGAAATCATAACAAGCAGAATTCGGCAGCATATTAAAAGAATCCTTCACCCTGACGGACTGGGATTTTTACCTAGGATAAAAGATGGGTCAACACACACAAATGTGCTCACATTAGCCAAATGGAATATGAAGACCATTTATCCTCAATTGATTTGGAAATAGCATCACCTGCCTTTCATGATAAAAACTCTCATGCTATTATGCATGGAAGGAATGTACCTCAAAATAATGAAGACCATGAGTGACTAGCCCACCCCAACATCATACTCCATGCTGACAAGTCAAAAACTTTTCCTCTAAGAAGTCAACTCTTGCCTCTTCTCTTATACTAGAAGTCCTAACCAGACCAACTAGGCAGGATACTAGCCTACATACTATTGAAATCAGACTGTGAATTCAATGGAATTCCCATGAAAATTCTAACACCTGTTTTCACAGAGTTGGAAAAACTGATCGAACCTCAATTCATGTGGAGTCCAAAACATACCTGATAACCAAAACACTTGTTTGGAGCCCTCACACTTGGTCATTTCAAACATTATAAGACTGTAGGAATCTAATTGTACATTAGTGGCATAAAAATAACCTCTTAACTAATAAGTAAAATGAGGATTTCTGAAGTAAACCCAAACATACACAGTCACCGAACCTTTGACAGGGATCAAGAATTCACAATAGTGAAAGCAGTCATCTCTGTTATCACTGGTGAAGGGAAATCTGGATCTCCACATACAAAAAAAAAAAAAAGATTTTGGATTCTTTCCTATCTTCACAAAATCTTCTCTTCAATAGGATTAATGATGGAAATGTAAGATCTGTCATCATGATTTCTGGACAAATCATTAAAAAAAACTTGATCTATTTTTTATTAGTTATGACAAAAAAACTGAAGGTGACAGAAAAATAAACATGTAGGACCAATTCAATCTAAAATGTTGCTACATTACTAGAAGAGTATAAATCAAAAATGCAAACTTATTCAGAGAAGGTGTTCACAAATCCTGTATCAGATGGGGGGCTAATTCCAAAATATGTAAAGGACATCATACAACTCAAGAGCAAAATAAGTTTATTTCAATAGACAAATGACATGAATAGATAATTTTTATAAAACAGTTCTTTAAATGGCCAAAGGCAAATGAAGCAGTGCTCTACCTCACTAATCATGAGATAAATGAAAATCAAAATCACAATGAGATGTACTTGCTTTGAATGGCTACTATGATAAAGCAAGAGACACAAGTAATGGTTGAGATGCGAATAAAAGGAAACTCATGGGCCCTGTGGATGGGGATTAAATGGAGCAATCTCCATGGAAAATTGGGCGGAGTTGGCTCAAACCTTTGCAACTGGAATGACCCTGTGATCTGGCAATCCCACCTCAACACACACAGAGAAACTGAAATCAGTCTTTCAAAAGTGTCTGCCTACCATGTCCACTTCAGCATTGTTTACAAAAACCAAGACATACAGACAATGTACAAGTCCACCAACAAACACGAGAGTGAAATGATTGTGATATGTGGATGGATAGGTACTATGTACACATGCATACACACACACACACACACACACACACACACATACACACACACACACACAGATACACACACACACACACATATTCAGTGAAATATGATTCTTTCACATCCAGGAAGAAACCATTTCAACTGCAATAACATGGATGAAACTGGAATACATTGTATTAGTATAACAGACAGAAAGGGAAATATTGTATGATATCACCTGTATATGAACCCTAAAATTGTTGAACTTAGAGAAACAGATAGAGAGGTGGGTGCCAGGAGCTGGGTTCTGGGAACTGGGGACATGGTATCAATAGGTACAAAATTTCATTCACTGGAGCAGGAGGTTCTTCATGGCCAACATAATGTATAATGAGAAGATGGTATTAAGGTATGATGTACTTAGAGTTTGTTGAAAAGTGATCCAAAATACTCTCAACACACAAACACATATTGATTCATCAACCAACTTGGTTTTTGTGGTCATTTCACAGTGTACACCAAGTCAACACATTCTTTACACTAAAAAATTATGGTGATATTTGTCAAATAGACCTCAACGAACTTGGAATAAATCTGTGAAAAGAAAATAAATGAAAGAGACTAAGCTGAAGTCATTTAATGACTGAAGAATTGCACATCCCACGTTTGTGCTGTCTAAAAGATTCACAGCTTACAGCCAAAAGAGCATGGGTCAACGCAACAGCAGGGAAGCTCTGGACATGTGCTCCTCAGCAGAGAGAGCTGGCATGTCCAAGTGGAGCTGAGATCAGTGGTCTTCAGCACCGTCACACCTGCTTCATAAGAAGCAGTGAAGGAGATACAGAAACTTTAAAGAGAATCAGATGATTACAAACTACAGACTAACTTACCAAAACCATGTCACCTTCAATAATGTTGGGGAAATGTGCTCAAGGGGACAGAAATTCTGGATATGAAGACAGCCATTGTTTTGAAACACTCACCTTAAATTTGAGTCCTTAAATACAAGTGGTATATATTTCAATGATATAAACAGAGTTAATGGACCACAATTGGAGTTTCTGACCAAAGTCTAGCATGATCAACAGAACAGGCACACATATCAGGATATAATGAATCCACCAGGTCGATTCACACCACCTAAATGCTATGAACATCACCACACCCATAGTCACTGTGAGAGCCCAGTTTTCTCCTGAAGCATGTGGGAAGCAGGGCAGAAATGTGCCCATGCAGCCAGCCCTGAAGTGAGGGCCACCAAGTGCAAGAGCTCATGTGACATGGCAACTCATCTCAAGACCATAAACCCATGCCATAAAAGACAAAGAGTAAAAACCTGATCTCTCAATATATTCAAAACAGGACACCTTTTACAAAACACCTGGTGAATACAACTCTATTACAGAAAGGACCTTGAATGTGCCTTCCAGAAAGAAAAGTGAACATTAGATAAGAAACTTGGGAAAAAGATGGCATTAGAACAGGAATAGCAGATGGAGTCCTGAAAAAGGAGGGAGAGAATTTCTAGGAAGAGAAGCTGAATTAATATAGAGAAAATGCAAAGTCAAACTCAGTGCCTTGTAAAGAATACTACATTTAGCAGCCCCCTCGTGAGACTTCCCACTGCCCAGTGTGAAGGCACCACAGTGCCAGGTGTAGAGTGTGAGAAAGAGCAATTGATAAACTGCAGATGTGTGTGAGAAGAAGATGTTGTGATTGCCTGTGCCCGTAAACGTGGAGGTTATCAGAGACATCAGAAACCCCTAGAAGTTTGACTCACCATAGATTTCAGAACTGCAGGAAGCACAGTGCAGTGATCTCCAGGATGACATTGAATACTGGGGAAAAGGGCTTCCTAAGGATTCCCAAGGAAGGTTCCAACAGGGAAGGATGAGAAACAGCAAGGCAGAAATATCTGCAAGCACTTCCAGAGGGCAGGAAAGTGTACCTGTCGATCACTCTGTGAGGACAGCATAGTCTTCCTAGCAGAAAGAAGTGTAGTTGGAACATTGATGAGAGGAGTGTGTACTTCCACATCCAGATGAAAAGCAATCTGCACAAAATTAATGCTGAAAGGAATCCCACACTGGAAAAAAAAAAAAAAAAGATTGCAGCAACTGAGCAAGTTAGTTATCCGAAACTGCAAGGAGGGTTATCATTGTAAACATCAGCCTTTGACCACCCACGGTAGTAGATTCAAGGAGAAAAACACATTCTCTACCTCAGTAGACACAGAAAATCATGGGATTACATGCCACATATATAAAAGTTGAAAATTTTATGATGCGGTGAAAGAAAGATTTTCTGTTACTGTGAGGGAATATCAATAATGCCAGGAATACCATTTTGGGATTAAACATGGGAAACTTCTGTCTCAGATTGTATATGAGTAAAGGTACCTTCTCTCCCTGTTTCTGCTCCTCATGACTGTAGAGGTGCTACTATCAATACAGAAGGTACAGTTGATAATCACTGGAAGGATGACAACGTCAACTTTCTTTGTGCAGAGATTAAATTCTGTGGACACAAACTCTGGAGACCTTGGCTGAATTGTATGACTTTACTCCATGTATGAAAACATCTTTGAGATTACAGAGGTTATTGGGAGGAAAGTCAGAATAAAAATCATTTGCAGTCAATATTCCACCATTAAACTATTATTCAAACTCCATTTAAGAATGACACAGTTAAGTTCCATCAAATAAAATAAATTCCCAATTTATTTCACAATAAAATTGGTCACATCTCCACTTGAAATGGATTGTATGAATTGGTCCGATTATCACTACTGGAATTTTAATAAAGTGAGCAACCATTCATTCCAATTAAAAAGCAATAAGTGTAAAAGTAAAATGAATCTGAAAAGAGAAACTAGAACTAACAATAGAAGACCTGACCCAAAGGAGGTAAATGCACACGTTCTACAGAGTGCAAAGAAGACAGCTCATAGACTCATGTTCGACTGTGGAGGGCACAGAATAAAACTACTCCAAAGACAAGTAGGATCTGTGTACTAGTGTTGGCCTGTGAATGCCCACTTCACACAATACCTGCTGTTCATGCATCTACCTTAAACACTGACAGTTTGTTGTCGACCCATTTTTCTGTTGCTGTTTACCCAGAAATACTTCCTTAATCACCTCTTGAAAGGAGAAACATCTTTGTTGCTTTTACCTGGAAGGATGGTATCTTATATTTTATTTTTGAAGAACTGTTGTGCCAGTTATATGGAGTGTGCTCTGCATATTTAATCCCATGCTCCTTTTGTTAGCTAGGGCTCAGCTGAGAAATGAGCTGCAGTCTCTTCAAGAACCACTGATACATAGTGAGTTAGTTTTCTCTTTTGGCTTTCAATACTTTTCTACACCTTCACCTGTAGATAATGCAATTCCAACAGTCTTCTTGTGGATCTCTCCAGATTCAACATCATTATCAACCCTCAGGTAGCCAACATGATGTTGACTTCCTTGCCATATTTTGGAGATTTAAACATTCATTCCTGCCATGGCCCTCTGTCCATTTGTCACTTTCCTCCTTCCTTCTCAAGATGTATGTCTTTCTGAGTGGTAATGGTTTGCCTGTCCCATAATCTATCTTTGCTCTTCTGTTTTCTCTTTGACTGATTATTTCAATGGCTGCCAAATATTTCTTGTTCTTCTTTCAGTCTGCTGCGGAAGCTTGCTAGTGAATTTCTCAGTTCAGTCATGGTATTTTTCTGCCCTGGGATTTTTGTGATTTTCTTACTGATTTCCATTTCTTCTTTCACTTTTTATTTTGTGGATGTGTTGATTCCCTGAGTTCATTATTTGCATACTTGGATTCTCTCGATGTCCACTAATCTATCTTTTCTTTTAATTTTAATTTTTATTATTTTTTATTGTAAACAAATGGGATACATGTTGATTCTCTGTACATGGAGTAAAGGCATACCATTTCTGTAATCATAAATTTACATAGGGTAATGTTGTTGTTTGATTCATTCTTTTATATTTCCCTCGCCCCCACCCCTCCCACCCCTCTTTTCCCTCCATACAGTCCTTCCTTTCCCCATTCTTGCCCCCCTCCCTTGCCCTAACCCTAACACTAACCCATCCCACCCCCCATTATGTGTCATCATCTGCTTAACACGGAGATCATGCATCCTTTGGTTTTTTGAGATTGGCTTATCACTTAGCATGATATTCTCCAATTTCATCCTTTTGCCTGCAAATGCCATAATTTTATTCTTCTTTATAGCTGAGTAATATTCCATTGTATATATATATACCACAGTTTCTTTATCCATTCATTAATTGAAGGACATCTAGGTTGGTTCCACAATCTGGCTATTGTGAATTGAGGAGCTATGAACATTGATGTGGCTGTATCTCTGTAGTATGCTGATTTTAAGGCCAAGGAGTGGGATAGCTGGGTCAAATGGTGGGTCCATTCCAAATTTTCTAAGGGATCTCCACACTTCTTACCAGAGTGGCTGCACTAATTTGCAACTCCACCAGCAATGTATGAGTGTACTTTTTTCCCCACATCCTCGCCAATACCTATTGTTGCTTGTGTTCTTGATAATCACCATTCTAATTGGGGTGAGATGGAATCTTAGGGTAGTTTTGATTTGCATTTCTCATATTACTAGAGATGGTGAACATTTTTTCATATATCTGTTGATTGATGGTATATCTTCTTCTGTGAAGTGTCTGTTCATTTCCTTAGCCCATTTGTTGATTGGATTATTCGTATTCTTGGTGTACAGTTTTTTGAGTTCTTTATAGATTCTGGAAATTAGTGCTCTATCTGAAGTATGAGTGGCAAAAATTTTCTCCCACTCTGTAGGCTTTCTGTTCACATTACTGATAGTTTCCTTTGCTGAGACAAAGGTTTTTAGTTTGAATCTACCCCAGTTGTTAATTCTTGCTTTTATGTCTTGTGCTATGGGAGTCCTGTTAAGGAAGTCTGATCCTAAGCCAACATGTTGAAGATTTGGACCTACCTTTTCTTCTGTAAGATGCAGGGTCTCTGGTCTGATTTCAAGGTCCTTGATCCATTTTGAGTTGAGTTTTGTGCAGGGTGAGAGATAGGGGTTTAATTTCATTCTGTTGCATATGGATTTCCAGTTTTCCCAGCACCACTTGTTGAAGAGGCTATCTTTTCTCCATTACATATTTTTGGCTCCTTTGTCTAGTATGAGAAAATTGTATTTATTTGGGTTTGTGTCCTTTTCCTCTATTCTCTACCATTGATCTACCTGTCTATTTTGGTACCAATACCATGCCGTTTTTGTTACTTTTGCTTTGTAGTAGAGTTGAAGATCTGGTATTGTGATACCCCCTGCCTTGCTCTTTCTGCTAAGGATTGCTTTAGCTATTCTGGGCTTCTTATTCTTACAGATGAATTTCATAATTGCTTGCTCTATTTCTGTAAGGTATGTCATTGGGATTTTAATTGGAATTGCATTGAATCTGTATAGCACTTTTGGTAGTATGGCCATTTTGACAATATTAATTCTGCCTATCCAAAAACAAGGGAGAATTTTCCATCTTCTAAGGTTTTCTTTAATTTCTTTCTTTAGTGTTCTGTAGTTCTCATTGTAGAGTCTTTCACCTCTTTTGTGAGATTGATTCCCAAGTATTTTATTTTTTTCGAGGCTATTGTGAATGGGGTAGTTTTCCTAACTTCTCTTTCTGAAGATTCATCACTTATGTATAAAAATGCATTGGATTTATGAGCATTGATCTTGTAACCTGCTACTTTACTGAATTCACTTATGAGTTCTAAAAGTTTTCTGGTGGAATTTCCGGGTTCCTCTAAATATATAATCATGTCATCAGCGAACAGGGATAGTTTGAGTTCTTCTTTTCCAATTCGTATCCCTTTAATTTCTTTGGTTTGTCTAATTGCTCTGTTTAGAGTTTCAAGGACAATGTTGAATAGAAGTGGTGAAAGAGGGCATCCCTCCTTGTTCCAGTTTTTAGGGGGAATGCTTTCAGTTTTTCACCATTTAGAATGATATTGGCCATGGGCTTAGCGTAGATCACCTTTACAATGTTCTTAAAACCATTTTGTGCAATTGCAAGAATGAACCTGAAGGACACTGTGTTAACTTAAATAAGTGAATTGCAGAAACTCAGTGATGCTTGTGGGGTCAGATGTTAAAATCACATTAGTGCTTGTATTCTGGATATTTTATGGGCCTTTCTTCCTTTCTTCCTCCTATGGTGTCTTCCTTCGTGGTTAAGCAGGGTTCTCTCAGAGCATCTTGTGATTCTTTGCTCTTCACATTTAAGGTATCTTTGAAAGGACTTGTTTCTTGGTTACCATGAGACTCTAAATAGATTTTGTAGTCATAATAAATGATTTTGAACTGACTGCAAACTATTTTGATCGGGAAAAAGGAAAAACACATCCCTGTGTAAAACTCCTTTTACCCTCCATATTTTGTATTTCTTTTTATTTTTACAGACTGTATTTTGGTTCATTGTAAACAAATGGCGTACAACTTTTGGTTTCTATGGTTGTACACAATGTAGATTCACACTATTTGTGTCATCATACATGTACATAGGGTAATGATGTCTGTTTCATCCCACCTTCTTTCCAACCCCACTTCTCCCCCCTCTCATTTCCATCTACAAAATGCAAAATTCCTCCATTCTTCTCTTATGCCACAACCACCAAACCCCATTATGTATCATCATCCACTTATCAGAGAAAACTTTCGGCCTTTTGTTTTTTGGAATTGGCTTATTTCACTTAGCATGATATTCTCCAATTCAATCCATTTACCTTCAAATGCCATAATTTAATTCTTCTTTATGGCTAAATAATATTACATTATGTATATATACCAAATTTTCTGTATCCATTTATCAGTTGAAGGGCATCTATGTTGGTTCCATATTATATCTATTGTGAGTTGAGTTGTTATAAACATTGATGTGGCTGCATTATTGTATTATGCTGATATTAAGTCTTTAGAGTGTAAACTGAGGAGGGGAAAAACTGGGTCAAAAGGTGGGTCCATTCCAAATTTTTTCATAAACTCCATACTGCTTTCCAGAGTAACTGCACCAATTTTCAAATCACCAGCAATGTACAAGTGTGCCTTTTACCGCACATCCACACCAATGCCTATTATTGCTTGTGTTCTTGATAATGGCCATTCTAATTGTAGTGACATGGAAACTTAGGGTGGTTTTAATTTGTATTTCCCTAATTACTAGAGATGTTGAGCACTTTTTCATATATTTATTAATTGTCTGTATATCTTTTTCTGGGAAGAGTCTGCCCAGTTCCATAGCCCATTTATTGATTGGGTTCTTTGTATTTTTGGTGTAATGATTTTTGAGCTCTTTGTAGGTTTTGAAGATGAGTGCTCTATCTAAAGTACACGTAGAAAAGATTTTCTCCCACTCCATAGGCACATTTTTCATAGTATTGATTGTATCCTTTGCTGAGGAAAAGCTTTGCAGTTTGAATCCAACCATTTATTTATCCTTGATTTCATTTCTTGTGCTTTAGGAGTCTGGTTAAGGATGTCCGATCCTAAGCCAACTTGATAAAAATTCAGGTCTACTTTTTCTTCTATTTGATTCAGAGTCTATGGTCTAAGTCCTAGGTCCTTGGTCCATTTTGAATTGAGTTTTGTGCATTGTGACAAATAGATATTTAATTTTATTTTGTTGTATACAGATTTATAGTTATTCCAGCACCATTTATTGAAGAGGTTGTCTCCCTTGTATGTTTTTGGCACCTTTGTCTAGTGTTAGATAACTGCATTTATGTGGGTTTGTCTCTTTTACTTCTATTGTGTACCATTGGTATTCCTGTCTTGGTGTCAATACCATGCCATTTTTGTAACTTTTGCTCTGTAGTATAGTTTAAGGTCTGGTATTGTGATACCTCCTGCTTCGCTCTTCCTGCTCAGGATTGCTTTGGCTATTCTGAGTTTATTATTCTTCCAAATCAATTTCATAATTGCTTGCTCTATTCTATTAGGAATGTCATTGGGATTTTAATTGGAGTTGCATTGAATCTGTATAGTGCCTTTGGTAGTAGGGTCATCTTGACAATATTAATTATGCCTATCCAAAAACACAGGAGATCTTTCCATCTTCTAAGGTTTTCCTCAATTCCTTTATTTAGTGGTCTGTAGATTTCATTGTAGAGGGCTTTTGCCTCTTTTGATAGATTGATTTCCAAGTATTTTATTGTTCTTGAGGCTATTGTGAGGAGTGGTTTTCCTATACTCTTTCAGAGGATTTATTCATTATGAATAGGAAAGCATTAGATTTATGTGTGCTGATATTACATGCTGCTACTTTGCTGAATTCATTTATTAATTCTAAAAATTTTCTGGTGGAGTGTTTTGGATCCTCTAAATATAGAATCATGTCATTGGCAAATAGTGATAGCTTGAGTTATTTTCTGGTTCATATCCCTTTAATTTCTTTGGTCTGTTTGATTGCTCTGGCTAGTGTTTCAAAGATGATATTGAATAGAAGTTGAGAAAGGGAGTATCCCTGCCTTGTTGCAGATTTTAGAGGGAATGCTTTCAATTTTTCTTCATTTATAATGATGCTAGCCTTAGCATACATAGCCTTCAAAACGTTGAGATATATTTCTACTATTCCTTCTTTTTCTAGTGTTTTAAGGAGTGGTGCTGTATTTTATCAAATGCTTTTTCTTCATCTACTGAAATAATCATATGATTTTTAACTTTAAGTCTATTGAATTTCATTCATTGATTTCCAGATGTTGAACCAACCTTGCATCCCTGGGATGAACCCCACTTGATCATGGTGCACTATCTTTTTAATGTTTTTGTATGCAGTTTGCCAGAATTTTGTTAAGGGTTTTTGTGTGTATGTTCATCAGGGATGATGGTACAAAGTTTTCATTCCTTGATGCATCTTTGTCTGGTTTTGATATCAGAGTGATACTAGCTTCAAAGAATGAGTTTGGTTGGGTTCCATCCTTTTCTATTTCATGGAATACTTCGAGGATTGGTACTAGTTCTTCTTTGAAGGTCTTGTAGATCTCAGCTGAGAATCCATCAGGTCCTGGACTTTTCTTGGTTGGTAGACTTTTGATGACTTCTTCTATTTCAGTGCTTGATATTGATCTGTTTCAATCGTGTATGTTTTCCTGAGTCAGTTTGTGTGGATCATATATCTCTAGAAACCTATTGATGTCTTCGAGATTTTCTATTTTGTTGTAGTATAGATTTTAAAATAGGTTCTAATTAGGTTATGTATTTCAATGGTATCTGTTGTCATATTTCCTTTTTCATCACAAATTCTAGTAATTTGAGTTTTCCTTCTCCTTCTCTTCATTAGTGTGCCTAAGGGTTTATCAATTTTGTTTACTTTTTCAAGGAACCAACTTTTTGTGTTGTCAATTTTTTCAATTGTTTTTTTGTTTCAAATTCATTGATTTCATCTCTGATTTTAATTATTTCTCATCTTCTACTTTTGATATATATCTGTTCTTTTTTTCTAGGGCTTTGAGATGTTGACTTTTTATTCTTTAAATGTATGAACTCAATGCAATGAATTTTCCTCTTAGTATTGATTTCATAGTGTTCCAGATATTTTGATATGTTGTATGGTTGTTCTCATTTACCTCTAAGAATTTTTTATATCCTCCCTGATATCTTCTGTTATCATTGTATCATTCAATAGCATGCTATTTAATCTCCAGGTGTTGGAGTAGATTCTGTCTTATATTATCTTTGATTTCTAATTGCATTCCCCTATGATTTGATAGAATACAAGGTAGTATCTCTAATTTTTTATATTTACTCAGGGCTGCTTTGTGGCATAACATGTGGTCCACTTATGAGAAGGATCCATGAGCTGCTGAGATGAAAATGTATTATCTCAATGATGGATAAAATACTCTTTATGTGTCAGTTAAGTCTAAATCATTGATGGTATCATTTAATTCTATAATTTCTTTGTTTATTTTTTGTTCCAAGGATCTAACCATTGATGAGAACAGTGTGTTGAAGTCACCCAGTATTATTGTGTTCTTGTCAATTTGTTTCTTGTGATTGAGGAGGATTTTTTTGGTGTACTTGGTTAAGCCATTGTTTGGGGCATGAATATTTAAAATCATTATGTCTTGCTGTTTTATGGTTCCTTTAAGCAGTATGAAATGTCTTTCATTATGCCTTCTGACTAACTTAGGCTTGAAGTCCATTTTATCTGATATAAGGATGGAGACCCCTGCTTTTTTACTGAGTCTGTGTGCATGGTATGTTTTTCCCATCCTTTCACGTTTAGTCTGTGCATGTCTTTTCCTATTTGATGAGTCTCTTGAAGGCAGCATATGGTTGGGTCTTTCTTTTTAATCCAATCTGCCAGTCTATATCTTTTGAATAATGAGTTTAGGCCATTAACGTTCAGGGTTATTGTTGAGATATTACTTGTATTCTTGGTCATGTTGGCTTATTTACAGTTTTTGATTTGGCTTTGTTTTTCCTTTGATTGTCTTTCCCTTTAGGACAGTTTCACCTTAGCCTGACTTGCATTCTTGTTTTTCATTTCATCCTCATGGAATATTTTGCTGAGAATGTTATGTAGTGCAGGCTTTCTAGTTCTAAATTCTTTTAACATTCATTTATCATAGAGGTGTTGTATTTCATCATCAAATCTGAAAGTTAGTTTTGTTGGGTATAAGATTCTTGGTTGGCATCCATATTCTTTCATAGTTTGAAATATCTTGTTCCAGGACCTTCTAGCTTTTAGGGTCTGGGCTGGGAAATCTGCTGAAATGGATGTTCATTTCCCCTTATGTGTAGTCTGATGCTTTCCTTGTGCAGCCTTTAAAATCCTCTTTATTTTGTACATTAGCCATTTTCACTACAATATGTCTTGGTGTGGATCTGTTGCAATTTTGTGCATTTGCATTCTGTAAGCCTCTTGTATTTGGTCTTCCATTTCATTCTTCAGGTTTGGGAAGTTTTCTGATATTATTTCATTGAATAGATTGCTCATTTCTTTGGTTTGTATCTCTGTGCCTGCCTTCCTCAGTCTCAATAATTTTTTAATTTGGTCTTTCCATGATTGCCCATAATTCTTGGAGTTTCTGTTCACAATTTCTTACCATCTTATCAGTTTGTTCAACTTTATTTTCAAGGTTAAATATTTTGCCTTCATTGTTTGAGGTTCTATATTCCAAGTGATTTATTCTGTTGGTGAAGTTTATATTGAGTTTTTAATTTGGTTTATGGTTTCCTTCATTTCAAGGATTTTTTTTTTCAAAATCTCTATCTCTTTATTGAAATTCTCTTTTGCTTCCTGCATTTGCTCTTTTAACTCTTTACTGGAGTAATCTTTCATTGCCTGCATTTGCTCTCTTATTTCATCCTTTGCTTCATGGATCATTTTAATTATATGCGTTCTAAATTCTTTTTCCGTTATTTCTACTGCCATGCTGTCATTGTATCCTATTAAAATAGCACCTTGGTTTGTTTGGGACACTTTCTTCCCTTATGTTTTCATGTAGTTTCTGTATCTTCCCCTGTAGCAGTGAGGATCTGAGGAATTGCAATTTCCCCCCTGTAGGCTTATTGTGATGCTTCTAGTTTCCAACACCTCTCCTTTAAGCGGGAGAGCAATATTAGCAGCACCAAATACAAACATGCAGCCCCAAGCCAGATATACCCTATGAAGGCATTAACAGTATTATAAGAATCAGAGAGGATGAGTTTGTTTATTATCTACAGTCTATCCAAAAGCCTTGCAATGGGAGATACAATTTCTGGTGGTAAAGAGGATGGGGAGAGGAGTAGGATATAACCATTAATAGGATAAGAATGAGTATATAGTAATAGTAGATCATGGGAAGAGTGATAGCGAGATCAAACAAAGTTGGTTGTTAGCATGAGAAAAGGGGAAAAGAGACTCCAATTATACACATAAGCAAAAGAAATATAGAATGAGAAAACAATAAAGATATTAAAAATTAACAATTAAAAAAGTCTACTGTATAACATTCATATACTATTCGAAACTCTCAGTCTTCATTGTCCTGATGCAAGAAACGTACCTGACCAAGAGTTTCCAGTCTCACTCCAATTACAATGGTTATTATCAAGAATACAAGCCATGACAGGTATTGGCAAGGATGTGGAGACAAAGGTGTACACATACATTACTGGTGAGGTTGGAAATTAGTGCAGCCATTCTGGAAAGCAGTATGGAGATCCCTTAGAGAACATGGAATGAAACCACCGTTTGACCAGCTACACCACTACTTGGCCTATACCTGAAGGACTTACATACAACATACTACAGTGATGCAGCCACATCAATGTTTATAGCAGCTCAATTCACAATAGCTAGATTTTGGAACCAACTTATATGCCCCTCAATAGATTAATGGCTAAAGAAACTGTGGTATTTATACACAATGGAATATTATTCAGCCATGGGGAAGAATAAAATATGGCATGCACAAGTAAATGGATGGAGCTGTAAATATCATGCTAAGTTAAATAAGTCAATCCCAAAAAAACGAAGGTCAAATGACTTCTTTGATAAGTAGATGATGATACATAATGTGGGGAACAGGTAAGGGAAGAATGGAGGAAGGAAGGATGTGTAGAGGGAAATGATGGGTATGGAAGGAATAGGGGAAGAAAAGATGATTAATGAGACAGACATAATTACCCTCTCTACATGTATGATTACGAAAACGGTGTGACTCTACTTCATGTCCCGCCAGAGAAATGAAAGTTGTACCCCATTTGTGTACAATAAATCAAAAAATAATTTTAATAAAGTAAAAAAAATTTTAATGACTACCTAAAGCCTTGAGAATTCTCAGGAATATTGACTTTAAATATTTTCCTGCATAATGAACAGCCTACATAGTCCTTTGGTTATGATGCGATAGGCTCTCAGAACACTGTTTACATCCACGCTCTGAAGTGGTGCCTGGAAAATGAAAGGTGGGAAGGGGGCACTTATGGATCACACAGAAGCAGTTTCTTAGGCCAGCACACTTTAATAGAAGTATGATGCAAACCCACTGTGAATCTTACATTTTCTCCTGTTTGAAAAACATCACATGTAAGCATATAAAATAGTTTGAAGAGTATGAATGTATTGATTTTATTCAAATTACAATTTAAACTTGTAATCAAAGTGAAAATTTTCAATGTAATCTCTACATTTGCTCAAACTACGTCTTCTCAGTCTGAGTGCATTTCACACTGTGGAATATCTGAACTCACACTAGTGCCATTTGAAGTGTCAAGGGCAGCATGGCCTTTCTTTTCCATATAAATCATTAGGGACACTGCCCTATTGCAGAATAAATCCTGGGATATGAGATCAGACATCAAATGTCCTTGGGGAACCTGTCAATTTCATTGAAAAGAATGAGGTAAATTTGGAAACAATTCTGTTACTTTTAATCAGCAAAAATGGGCAGATAGTTGGGTAGCAGCATGATAAAGCTCCAGTGAGACCCTCTGACCTTGGAATTTTATGGCGGGTATGAAAGGAATAAAACATCAAACAGTTGTTTGAGAAATAAAAGAACACAAAGAAACCTACAAGCCGGAGGATGGTGCGGGTGGCTTTGTGTTCAGGAGATTGCTGGGAGGAGATGTGGGGGCTGTGGATATGTTGGGCTCTCCTGTGGTGTCTGTAGAGGAGATGCACCATGTACAAGCTGGTACAGACCATGAGGAGCACAAACAACAGATCACGAACCAGTAAGACAGCATGGAATGAAAATGAATTATGTGTTCCAAAATGCTTGGTTCGACAGTATGCATGAGCATACCCAGTGCCAACCAAAGTGAAATTTCTGATGTCTGTGATAGATTCAATAACATGGAAGTAGACGATCATGTTGAGGACCCAGAAGAAAAGGAAGGAGGGACAAGTCCACGTAGGGAGCTTATATTTTATCCACATCCACTTAGAATTACTGGGACTGACAGTGATAGCTTGAAATGTACTGAGGAGAGAGGTGGTGCAGATGGAAACACCCCGGGTCACTCTGTATAAGAACAAAACTGTCTGACAACCAACCTCGTTCAAAAACCTCCTTACTCCAAAAGATGATGCGATATCTGGTATCAACGTGAACATGATGGTCAAAGCATTGGCCAACAAGAGGTGCATAATTATGGGATCTATGTGCTTCTTCAGTTGGGGTTTAACTAAGAAGGTGTACGCATACAACATGAAGAGCAAGGAGTTGCCCAGGACACCAATGCATAACTGAGAGATGAGGAAAATCCCGAAGATTGTGTCACCTGGAAACATTTTATTCTGATTATTATTTTGGAGTGTTGGGAATGGAATGCAGATTTTCATGCATGTTGGGCAGGTGCAGTAACATTCAGCTACACCCACAAGCCAGAAATATTATCTTAATGATGGCTTCAAAGTCATAATGATCTAGATCTGCAATGAAAATGAGTAATTACATAAAATTATTCATAAGATGTAACTTCTGCAAGAATACTGACATTGCAGGAAGAGAAAACGGTGGTGAAATGTCCACTCTTCTTGCATTCGAGGGCATCATTAAACACTTCCTGGGCCTGGATTCTGGATGTCCTAGAGAAAACAGATCACATAAGTAGTTGAAGAGAGAAGCTGTAATTCAACCCTCCTCACTGCATTCTATGATACTGAGCAGGGGACATGTGTCCTGTGTGAAAGACAAACATTCAAGTTATAAGCATATTTTCTTCTGAGTCCCAGGCCATTTCATCTTCAACCTATATTTCTGTAGTCTCATGTCTCTGAAGAACATGATCCTCCTAACAGACAAACTACACTGTGTCCTTAAACCGCTGTCTTTTAGTACTCAATGCACACATCCTCCTCAAAGGCAATGACTGCCAAACATGCATCCAACACAGAATTTTCCCCCTGGAGACTTTTCACCTTCCTCCATACCCATGGGTCTAACAGCAATGATCTGAGACGCATGTTCTTCTCACAACTTGTGCAGAGCTAATGACATGCAGAGGCCAAGATGGATTCTAAATGTCCCACAGTTCTCAGGAAACACCAGGACAGGGAATGTGGGGGCATCACAGTCACTCTGACCATGATTGAAAAACCCAGGCTAACAGAGAGTCCCTGCATCCTGAGGACTGCCACGGAAGAACAATCCAACCTTTTCTTGTATGTTTCTGAATATTTTCTTATGGAAACAGAATGAGTAACCAATGTTTTGGCAGCAGAAATAATAACATACATTTTCTGGTTAACAGTGGAATTGATAAGGTTAACATCTCAAGTGTACTTCTTGGATTATGGAGTTTATTTCACTATTTCATTTTCTTGGGGATATTTTCTTCCACTGACCCAGTTGCTCCTTCACCTGACCCATAGCCTTTTAGTCTCTCCTGGACCTCTGGTCAATTACACTTGTCTCCACTTTGAGCAAGTCCATGAGAACATGCTCAAGTCATCCCAGGCTACACTTCATCACAATCCCTGCTTTGCATGATCTGCACTGCAATAATCCCACACTCATTATACTGTTAAGGGAGCAGCATTCAAATTGTTTACTGAGCTCACACAGAGTTGGAGTACTGTTCCTTCACAGGCTCATTTGTGCCTTCCACCAACTCTGCAATTTAGGTTTTATGATTCTGAGTTTTTTGAAATTGTGAATCATGACGTGGTTGACTATGGTGACCATAGTTTCATTTTTAAAAATGGGTCTTGGTTTAATATGTGATATGACATTTTCAGGGGAAACCTCAAGTGTTCTGATCATTTATAATTTTCCAGTGTGTGAGTCATGGCCTACCCCCTCCTCACTCTTAGCAGAGATCTTTCCTCAGCCATTTTCTGTCCTTCCCAGTTTACTTGCCCTTAGCAATCCTAAGTCCTTCATAACCTGATCATTCAGATATATTCACAATATTCCCTTCAGTACTAATGGAAGTCACACTCCTTCCTGACAGAGCTAGGAGAACAGGGCTGATTCCCAGGCTTTTATCTGGACATAAGTCTGCATAGCCTGAATGGATGAGTTGCATCAGCTCCACTGCAGACAAGCAGAGGAAGGGGACCACTGCACTGAGGGGCGCATCCTGGGACCTGAGGAGGTTCATGCACACCACTCTTGACCACCCATGAGGGAAAATCAAGATGTAAAAGGATAAACATCAGTCTACAACCATGATAGGATCCCGACAGGTTGCAGATCAGAGCAACAGGTGCACAGTGTAAGAACAGCATGAAAGGAATTTAAACACCCAGGCTGAGATGCCATCCACCCTGCTAGTCCACAGAGAGGGACAAGCAGAAACCTCTGTCTGATAATTAAACTTTGCTAAGAGCATGAAATTAAAATATTTTGGTACAAGAGTCTGCTAAATAGTTGAAGTTATGGGTGTATTAATTAACTCATTTCACCATTCCACACTATGTTTATAAATCACAATGCACTCTCTGCACCACATGCATAAATGCAATTATAATTGCTCAAAGTGAAAAACTATGCATCCAAATGAGACAAATTATGGAAAGTACTTTCACTTCCTTGGAAGTCTAGAAACAAAAGTCAGATCTACAAAATCACTAACCAGAATTCCCAGGAGCACTGTTTTAAACTTTTGTGCTCAGACAAATATATTATCAATATATGTGAAGTAAACACAGATAATTAATAAAACCAAGCAGGAGATTTTAGCAAGTTTTTCTAATCAAAGGAAACTGCACAAGAATGTCAGGATATAACACATTCACCAGGTCAAATCACACTCGCCACCTGAATGCTATGAACAGCACCACACCCACCGTCACCGTGAGAGCCCAGCTTTCTCCTGAGGCACTTGAGGTGCAGGGAGGAAATGTGCTCACACAGCCAGTCCTGAAGTGAGGGCCACCAAGTGCAGGAGTTAATGTGACACAGTCATTCATCTCAAGACTGTAACTCCATGTCACAAAAGACGAACAGGAAAAACTTAATCTCTCAATATATTCAAGCCATGGGCACTTTTACTCACCACCTGGTGAGTTAAATCCCATTATAAAGAGCATTCTGGATGTGCCTTCTTCAAGTAAATGTGCAGAGTACATAAGAACCTTGTAGAAATGATGGCACAGAATAAAAATACCAGAATGAGTCCTATAATAAAGAAGAGAATTACTATATAGGAAAGCAGAATAATGTCAACAACCCACAATAGAAAGAAAAAATGAAGCCAAACTCAGTACCTTGTAATACTACATTTAACCCTCCTCCCTTCAGGCTGTACAACTGCCCAATACAAGGGTCCAACAGTGTCAGGTGCACAATGTTAGTGAGAGGTCAGATGTGCACTCCTGTAATCCTGTGACCCAGGAGCCTGAGACAAGAGGATGGCAAGTTCAAGGTCAGATTCTACAAGTTAGCAAGACACTGTCTCAAAATAAAATATAAAAAGACCTGAGGATGAAGCTCAGTGGAAAACTCAATACCTAGTATCATCAAACAGAGACAGAGAAAGATGAAAAAACAAATAAAAACAAAAACAAAAAAAAGACCAATTGAGAAAATGCAAATATTTCTAGAGGTGAGACTGTGACTAATGATGCCAACAATTTTGGAATTTTCAGAGATATGGGAAAATACTCAGAAGACTCAACTAACCATCAGTTTCAAAACCACAGGAAGTCACAGTGCAGGACTACCCATGATGAGATTGAACAGTGGGGAAAACATGCACCAAAAGAACAGAAGAAATTCCAAAGTCAAGAAACTGTATTCCACTAATCATATTGTGAGGGTAGCATGATCTTCATGGCCAAAGAAAATACATTTGGTACATTGATGACAAGAGGGTGTACTTCCACATCCAGATGAACAGAAATCTGCACAAAATCATTGCTGAAAGAAATCCCACATCTTGCAAAACAGATTCTGAGCTAGTGAATTATCCAAAAACGAAGGCTAGTTTAGCATTATAAACATCAGCTGTGTGATCACCCACAGTAGTAGATTCAAGGAAAAAAACTCATCATCAACCTCGATGGATACATAAAGTCACATATTTAAAAGTTAAATTTTATGGCTATATCTATAGAAAAGATGTATATTACTATGGTAAAAGAATCAGCTGTGTCAAAGTATCATATTTGGGGTAAAACATGGAAAGTTTCCCATCAGACTGGATATGAGTAAAGGTATCTTCTCTTCCTACTTCTGCTCCTGATGACTCTAGGGGGCTTTATTGTCAATACAGAAGGTACAGTTAATAATCACTGGAAAGAAAGCAACATTATCTTTCTTCATACCCTGAGTAAATTTCATAGAGGAAAACTGCAGAATCATTGGTTAAATTCTTTGAATTTTATGAGAGGTTTTTCTAGGTAATTGGGGGAAAAGTCAGTATAAAAAGTTTTTTGGATTGTTATATCACAAGACTATTATTAAAATACCATTTAAGAATGATACCATTTAGATAGCATTAAATGACACAAAATCTGAAATAAGATGTTAAAGTAACAATTGGAAAAATGATGATATAAACTAATCTAAATGACTAGCATTTTAATAAAATGGATGGATGGCCATTCATTTTTAAATATATATATATGTATATATATATATATATATATATCTGCTGTGGACACACATTATGACACAGAGGAGAGTAGAAAGGGAGACATAAAATAAAATTGCATGAAAATTATTTGAAATATAAATAAATATCAAGTGAGTCATTGAAAATAAAGATGAGTGCATAAGAAAAATTACAGATTACAGTAGACCTAAGATTGTTGTGGAATTCAAAGGATGCTGTTAAGAGAAAACTCAAGATATGCATATCAATAATGTGTCACTGAGAGCTTAAACAAAACTCAATTGGATTATACAATGATGGATATGCAGACATATAACAGATAGTAACATACACAAAAATGAAAGAATGGAAATAACACAGGCAATATAAAGGAAAGAAAATTAGAGATAGAAAGTAAGAGAGGAAGACAAAAGTATATTTTAACAGAAATATTAAAAAGAAAAATCTGAAAATGACTGATGTCTCTGTGCAGAAGCTCAGAAGAGGTAAAGGGAATACAGACAAAGGCTTCCCACCTCACTCTCTTCCATGACTGAGGGCTGCAGAGTTCATGCTTCAGACAGTTGGCCTCCCTCACACAGTGGTGTGTCGTGGAAAGGCTGCAACTGGCTAGTAGACTCTATATTTCAGGGAGAGAATGACAGAACTTCTTCCCCAAGAGACATCATTCAACTTGTCATCTGCTGCCTCAATGACCTTGTTTACCAGGAATCCTCTCCCACATGCATAGTGACTCTCTGGGTGTAACTGTCCAGTTTATTAATTAGGAATGCTGAGTCTTCTCTGGAGGTTGATTCCCTGGTTGAACTGCTTCAAAAAGTAAACTTGAGTATCTAGAAAGACACTAAAAGTTTCCAGGAAGCTAATGGAAATGACCACAGCCCTCAGTGAAAGCTGATCCTGAGCAGGACCCCAGAGGACACACTGGCTGCTCCAAGGGAGGCCACTGTGCCTCCTGCACTCACAGAGTGTTTTAGCTCCTTCCACACTCCATGCAGCACAGACCAGGTGCAGGGCCAAGGGTGAACTGCCAGCCACTGACAGGTAGAAGGAAAAGAAGAGATGAAGTTAGGGATTGAAATGGAGTAAATTATACTCCATGCACATATGATTATGTTACAGTGAAACCCACTATTATGTATAGCTCCAATTCACTAATAAAAAAATAGTTTACAAAAAATAGTGCATTCCCATGAATCCTCCATTTCTTCACAAGCAGCACATTGTGTGAAATCTGCTACTAAGTTTGGAATGTTTCAACCTTGGACATTTTCGAGACACACAGAATCAGATATGATGATACAGGAACTGATTTTCAAGGGTTCACGAATGGGAAAGAGTTTCACAGGAACTCCATTGTAATGGTTGATTTGAATTGTCAACTTGATTGGATTAAGTGGGGGCTATGATTAAGAGGCTTCCGGGTGTGTCAATGAGTGTGCGTGTCTAGGAATGATTGGAATGTGGGATAGTGAACTGAAGTAGAGACCCTCCCTAAGCATGGGCAGCACCACCCAATAGGATGGTGTAAAATTTGGATGAACAAGGAAGCAAATGAGATGGAAGTTCAGCTCTTCTTGAATGGGTTCTTCATTGCTGCTTTGATCCTCTGAGGATATGACTCTTGCATCCTCACTCTTCCAAAGCAGACTCTGCCAGTGATACCCCATGTAGTCTCCAGAAGCCTTGGTCTTTGGACTAGGATTAGCACTGTTGATCACTCTTGTTCTGAGTCTTCTGCGTCTTGGACTACACAACTGCTGGTTTTTCAAGCTCTCCAGTTGCAGATGGCCATTGTGTACTCTCCAGCTTCTGGTCATTATAGCCAACCTAATAAATACCCTTTTTATTATAATACATCCAGCTGATTGTGTCCCTCTAGAGAACACTGACTAATACATTCATGGAGTCAGCTTCCCCATCATCTGCTGCTGAGAAGAATCAGAAACAAACTGAAATGAAAATATACAACTGAATAAACAAAACACTATAAAAAAACAGAAATAAAGGCATTGGCATGATAAATTCAATGATATTTTTAAATTATCATGTATGATATTCTATAGATGGAAAGATCTAAATAGAGATATTATTTATAAGTACATATGTGTTTTATAGATAGAATGTTTATGTCCTAAAAGTCCCAATGTTTACCCCATTCCTGCTGTTGATTTTCTTTGCTATGCACAAATTTTAGTTCAATGTAATCCAACTTGTTTCTGCTTTTGTTTCCTGTAATTTAGGGGTCGTTCCACAAACTCTTTGCTTATACTAACATCCTGAATCCTTTTCCCTTTGTATTCCTCTAGTCATTTCTTGGGCTCAGGCCTTACACTCACCTATTTAATCATTGTGAGTTGATTTCTGTGACTGATGAGAGACATAGTGATGTAGTTCATTTTCATGTATGTAGATGTCCAATTTTTTCAGCCCCATTTATTCAAACGTTTGCTCTTTCTCCAATGTGTTCTTAGTACCATTCCAAAAAATCAGTTAGCTGAAGATGTGGGGTTTTTTCCTAGGTTTTCTGTTTTGTTCCATTGGAAAGTCTGTTTTCATGCCCATATCAAGGTGCCTTGATTAACACTGCTTCGTAATCTATTGTGAACTCAGGTAGTATAAGGTTTCTTGCTTTGTTATTTTTGCTCAATATGATTTTGCCTATTCAGTGATTTTTTTGGCTCTATATGAATTTTAGGATATTTCCTAGTTCTTTGGCACCTTTTAGAACAGACTGTTCATTTTCGTATTGCTGTGCTATCACACACTCTTGATTACTATAGCTTTGTGGTAACGTTTTGAAAGAATCAATGAACATCTTACAACTTTGTCCTCCTGACTCAGTCTTTTCTCATGGATATGAGGGAACCTTTCATTTCCATATGAATTTAAAGATGGTTTCTTTACTTTCTGAACAAAAGGCCACTGGAATTTTGTTAGATCTTGCATTGAATTAATCGGTCACTTTTGGGAGATTTGTCCTCCTAACAGTCTATGAACACCAGATATTTTCCATTTATTTATTTATTTTATGTAAGAATCAATTCTAGGGTCAAACCCAGGGCTTCCCTGACACCAGGCAAGCATCCCACAGCTCAAACTACATCCCCAGCCTCCAGATCTGACTGGTTTTGTCATTTTCTGTGTGTGATTCTCTCCCCTCCTTCATTAAATTTATACTCAGAATTCTACTCTTTCATGTGTGATTATAAATGGCATCATTTTCTTAATTTCAGCTTACATCCTTTTCACTCCAGATGTATAAACACCACGGATATTAGCATGTTGATCTTATCCAGCTGTGCTGAATCATTTATATAAGACTAGCATCTGCCTTGTATATTAAAATGTTTCCCTATGTAAGATCATGTAATCTGTGAGAGATGATTATCCCTCTTCCTCTGCAATTTGGATACCTAAAAACAATTTTTTTCTTTCTTCTTCTCCTTCCTTTCTGTTTCCTCCCAATTGCTCTTACCTGGTCCTCCCATACTATAGTAAATACAAATGTTGAAAGTGAACTATTCTTGTTTACTCCTGACCTTATGGACAAAGTTTTCAGGTTCTTCCAAAGAGTATGATGTTAGCTCTGGAGTCTTCCTGGTTGCCCTTCATTGTCTTGAAGAAAATGTTTTTGGCAGTCTTTTGAGTGTTTTTTGTGGTGTTTTCAATGCAGCCTCTTGACTTTGGTCAACACATTCTCAGCATCAATTCCAATACAAAAAAATTTTCACTTCCTCTTCCCTGTGATTGACACATATAATGGTGATTGATTTTCTATGTTGAAATACCTTCAGATTTCAGAGAGAATTCCCTTTGATGACCATGTGTGATCCTTGTGTGTGTGGTATGTTTTTTACCATCCTTTCACCTTCAGTCTGTGGATGTCTTTTCTTAAGAGATGAGTCTCTTGAAAGCAGCATATTGTTTTGTTTGTTAATATCCAATCTGCCAGGTCATGTTTTTTGATTAATGAGCATAGGCCATTAACATTTAGGGTTGGTACAGAGATATGATTTGTATTACTGGTCCTATTGGCTTATTTTTTTTATTTTTAACTACACTTGGTTTCTCTTTTGATTGTCTTTCCCATTAGTGTAGTTCCTCCCTGTGCTTACTTGCATTGTTTTCATTTCCTCCTCATGTAATGTTTTGCTGAGAATCTTCTGTAGTTCAGCCTTCCGATCTATCAATTCTTTTAACTTTTGTTATCATTGAAGGATTTTATTTCATCATCAAATCTGAAGTTTAGTTTTGCTGGGTATAAGATTCTTGGTTGGCATCCATGTTCTTTCAGAGTTTGAAATATGTTATTCTAGCCCCTCCTAGCTTTTAGAGTCTGGATTGAGAAATCTTCTGACATCCATATTGGTTTCCCCCTAAGTATAATGTGATACTTTTCTCTTGAGATTTTTAAAATTCTATCTTTATTCTGTATGTTATGCATTTTCAATATAATGTGCCTTGGTGTGGATCTGTTGTGGTTTTGTACATTTGGTGTCCTGTAAACTTCTTGTATTTGAATTTCCTTTTCATTCTTCAGGTTTGGGAAATTTTCTGATATTGTTTCATTGAATAGATTGTCCATTTCCTTGTTTTGTATCTATGTTCCTTCCTCAATACCAATAATTCTTCAATTTGGCTTTTCATGCTATCCCATAATTCTTGGAGTTTCTGTTCTTAATTTTTTAACATCTTCCTGTGTGGTCATCTTCATTTTCAAAATTAAATAATTTGTCCTCATTGTCTGAAGTTCTGTCTTCCAAGGGATCTAGTCTTTTGATGATGCTTACTATTTAATTTTTAATTTGGTTTATTGTTTCCTTCATTTCAAGGACTACTGTTTGGTGGAGTTTTTTAGAATTTCTATCTCCTTATTTAAATAAACTTTTGCTTCCTACATTTACCCTTTAAAGTACTTATTGAAATGATCATACATTGCTTGCATTTGCTTTCTTAAATCATCCTTTACTTCACGGATCATTTTAATTATGTACCTTCTAAACTCACTTTCTGACATTTCTTCTCCTTCACTATCAATGGATTCTATTAATATAGCATCTTGGTTTGTTTGCAGTGCTTTCTTTCCTTGTTTTTTTCATTTTCTTCCTGCATCTTCCCCTGTAGCAGTGTGGAACTGAGATATTACAGTTTTTCCCCTTAGGTTCATAGTATCCCTGCAGGTTTTCAACACCTTAACTTGAAGAGGGGAGTTCAATATTAACAACACCCCATACAAACAATATGCAGCCTAAGTCCAAATAGCCCCTATTAAGGGGTTAACTGTATTGACATAATAAAGAGATGATGAGTTCAGTTACTATCTCCAGCATAAACCATAGGTTTCCACTAAGGTGTACAATTTCTAATGATGGACAAAGAGAATAGGGGAGGGGTGTAGGATGTAATCTTAATGAGGTAAGAAGTGAGAATATAGATGTACAAGATCATAGGAAGTGTGAAAGCAGAAGACAGACACTCTGAGGAAACAGCTAAATAAGAGGAAAATAGTGAGAAAAATTTTTCAAAAATTAAAAGTTAAAATTTAAAAATGACAACAAAACTGTAATATACGATTCAAACCTCTCAGTCTCCAGTAGCCTGATGCATAAAAGCTACTTGATTTCAAAGGTGACGGGGTGTCAGAATGGGGAATGAAAAAAGAAAAACAGTGGAAAAGGAAAAAAAAAAGATTTTTAAAGGAACATTGAACAGTTGTTTCTGTTGGAGTCCAGGATCTTCTCTGCCTCCCTTCTCTTCTGGTAGACAGAGTTGTCTGGACTTCCCTGGTAACTCCACCCTTAGGATGATGACAGTTGCTAAGGTGGGAAGATTAGACTTGGAGGCAGGACTCCTGGGGCATGGTATAGTGATTGCCAGTCCCTCTGGAGGACAGCACCCCAGGAGTCTCCTTTGTAGTCCACTTGTGTGACAAAGAAGCCTGGGCTAAGACCCTTCCCTCACTTGTGGACCCCACAATTCCTGGTCTATAATTTAGTCATTAAATTGTATCTCTCCTGTTCATGTCCTTTCAACTTCCCAATCAGGAACCTCTCTCCCTGGCGGTCCTGAGGGCTGAACACCAGGACCTGTGTCCCTATCTCAGAAAACGGCTCTGCATTGTCCAAATCAGGACTGGGCATTGAAAACTGTGTACAGCCATGTAGCTACAGGCAATAAGCTGGTTGGTGGCCAGGGGATGGTTGGGAGATGGGATTGAGAAGGCAGAGGGCCCCTTGGTGCCATACTAGTGGGATAAGGTGCTCGCTGAAGTTGTGGACCTGGCTGATGTCAGATTCCAGGAAGCGCTCCCCAGTTGTCTCTAGGATCCCAGTGGGTGCCAGACTCTTTGACTGGAAAAGCATGGATGCCCTCAAACCCTTTGCCCACCTACCAACCCCTTGCAAGGCTCTCTCTTCTGTCTCTGCATCAAATTGGTGACCTTAGCACAACTTACAGGGATACTTCAGATGCAACCAAGCCTGCAAAGCCCTTGGTGATGATCTTTCCAGATCTGACTGATATCCATGAGTATAAGCAGCCACATCCCAAGTTGGTGACCACAGCAGCAGGTTACCTGTATGTACCTTAATAATGAACTTCTAGTCACCAGCAGGTGATGCAGAAGGGAAGCTGCTCTAACTAAAGATGTTAGAGCAATTAAGCAAACTAAAGAAATTAAAGGGATACGAATAGGAAAAGAGGAACTTAAGCTGTCACTATTTGCAGATGACATGATTCTATATTTAGAGGATCCAAAAACCTCGTCCAGAAAACTTCTAGACCTCATTGATGAATTCAGCAAAATAGCAGGCTATAAAATCAACACACATAAATCTACAACATTTTTATACACAAGCGATGAAACAGCTGAAATGGAAATGAGGAAAACAACTCCATTTGCAATAGCCTCAAAAAAAAAATAAAATAAAATAAAATACTTGGGAATCAATCTAACCAAAAAGGGAAAAGATCTCTACAATGAAAACTACAAAAGGTTGAAGAGAGAAATAAAGGAAGACCTTAGAAGATGGAAAGATTTCCCATGTTCTTGGATAGGCAGAATTAATATTGTCAAAATGTCCATACTACTAAAAGTGCTATACAGATTCAATGCAATTCCAATTAAAATCCCAATGATGTACCTCACAGAAATAGAGCAAGCAATCATGAAATTCATCTGGAAGAATAAGAAACCCAGAATAGCTAAAGCAATCCTTAGCAGGAAGAATGAAACAGGGGGTATTGCAATACCAGAACTTCAACTATACTACAAAGCAATAGTAACAAAAACAGCATGGTATTGGCACCAAAATAGACAGGTAGATCAATGGTACAGAATAGAGGACATGGACACAAACCCAAACAAATACAATTTTCTCATACTAGACAAAGGTGCCAAAAATATGCAATGGAGAAAAGATAGCCTCTTCAACAAATGGTGCTGGGAAAACTGGAAATCCATATGCAACAGAATGAAATTAAACCCCTATCTCTCACCCTGCACAAAACTCAACTCAAAATGGATCAAGGACCTTGGAATCAGACCAGAGAACCTGCATCTTATAGAAGAAAAAGTAGGTCCAAACCTTCAACTTGTTGGCTTAGGATCAGACTTCCTTAACAGGACTCCCATAGCACAAGAAATAACAGCAAGAATCAACAGCTGGGATAGATTCAAACTAAAAACCTTTCTCTCAGCAAAGGAAACTATCAGTAATGTGAACAGAAAGCCTACAGAGTGGGAGAAAATTTTTGCCACTCATACTTCAGATAGAGCGCTAATTTCCAGAGTCTATAAAGAACTCAAAAAACTCTACACCAAGAATACAAATAACCCAATCAACAAATGGGCTAAGGAAATGAACAGACACTTCACAGAAGAAGATATACAAGCAATCAACAGATATATGAAAAAATGTTCAACATCTCTAGTAATAAGAGAAATGCAAATCAAAACTACCCTAAGATTTCATCTCACCCCAATTAGAATGGCGATTATTAAGAACACAAGCAACAATAGGTGCTGACGAGGATGTGGGGAAAAAGGTACACTCATACATTGCTGGTGGGGTTGCAAATTAGTGCAGCCACTCTGGAAAGCAGTATGGAGATTCCTCAGAAAGCTTGGAATGGAACCCCCATTTGACCCAGCTATCCCACTCCTCGGCCTATACCCAAAGGACTTAAAATCAGCATACTACAGAGATACAGCCACATCAAAGTTCATAGCTGCTCAATTCTCCATAGCCAGATTGTGGAACCAACCTAGATGCCCTTCAGTTGATGAATGGATAAAGAAACAGTGGCCTATATATACAATGGAATATTACTCTGACATGAAGAATGATAAAATTATGGCATTTGCAGGCAAATGGATGAAATTGGAGAATAACATGCTAAGTGAGATAAGCCAATCTCAAAAAACTAAAGGACGAATGATCTCGCTGATAAGCAGATGAGGACATATAATGGGGCATAGGAGGGGTTACCATTAGGGTTAGGGTTAGGGATAAGGAGGGTGGTAAGAATGGAGGAAGGAAGGAATATATAGAGGAAAAAGAGGAGTGGGAGGGGTGGGGGGAAGGAAAAAAATAACAGAATGAATCAAACAACATTGTCCTATATAAATTTATGATTTTGAATAAGAAAAAAAGAATTAAAAGTCAGTGTATTATGGCAATACATGCATACTCATGTTTATAGCAGCACAATTCACAATAAAAACAAATACATCTTGGATTAAATGCAAAATTCAAGTTGGAGTTTGTATCATACGTATATTAAAGTGTGCTGGCCTAAGAAAGTACATCCAACAAATGCCCATTGCCCACATTACACTTTCCAGGCAAAACTTCAGGATTTGGATGTGCACCAGTGTCCTGAGATCATAACACAAAGGGACTACAAAGGGTCCTCATGGTGCAGGAATCATATGTGTCATATGGGGAGAGCTCTACCACTACAGCTGGTAGGAGAACTGGGAGATTCACTCCTGAACATGCAGTGAGCTGCTGGGGAGCACCTCTGATATCTGCCAAAAGCTCAGGTTAGGATGGGAGGTCCTACCTGGACACAGGCTCTCATGTCTGTTGACGTGTGTCTTTTCTCAGTAATTCTTCATGGGAGGTAGCAAGACTCTTTCCCTTGTGCTGTCATCATGGACTTTGCAGAGTCTTTGCCCCACATCCCTGTTCTTCAATTTCAGCTCCCCTACCATGAAATCCTTGTTCTGTTGAAGTCAGTGTTTCACTGGATCCTCAGAATATTCCACAGATGATATGTAGGTGGATCGTGCTATTCCCACCACTGTGTCTCATGGGTCCTCCCCCTGTGGCCATGTGACTCTTGGGCTTTGATCCCATGCCAATAGTTCACATATCTACTGTCTTCAAGGTTTCCATGGTTCAGTCATCGTACCTAAATCCACAATGAGGTTTTTCCTTTGAATAAACTTATTTTTCTCCTTATACTTTCACAGTCTATTCTTCCTCCTCCTCCTGCTGTGTCAATCACAGTGCCATGTGGACGTGCACCAAGTACCTTCATCTCAAAATCTGTTCCTCAGTGACTCCTTCCAACAGCTCCTGTGTGTCACTCTGGCATTGTCACTCCTTGTCTGCATGTCTGAGATGTCTGCTGGAAGTTGCAAAGCTTTCTCTGCCTTTCCCCCTTCATGAACCATTGGTCAAATGTAATCTGAAATTTCTCTTCTCCATGATCTTCTCTACTAAGTCCAGGTGTTTCAGTACAGGCCCAGCTGTACATCAAGTACACACACTTGCTACTTTTCAGTCTCTTCTAAAGAAGTGCAACACATGTCCTCAAATGTTACTGCTTTCTAAGTTTTTACACTGGACCTAATCAGATTCTCCACCTGGTTCAAGAAACATCATCATCAGCTTCCTGAATGCCCTGCAGGTCCCTACCTCTCTTATTCCCTTAGATGTCCACCAAAAAGTCTCAAAACACTCTCTGCTGTCACTGACATCAGCTTAAACTCTTGACCATACATTTCAGAATGTCAATGTTGCTGTATCTGAGACTTCCCACAAAAGTATAAGAGGTTCAGCATCCCCAATCCAAACATCTTAAATCTGAAACATTTTGATAACTCTCATGGCACCATATAAAAAAAATTCCACCCCTGACCTTCTGTGTCATTCATAGACAAAATAAAGGAACATAAACACTTGGATATTATCACCTTCAGGATACGTGTCTAAGATGTGGATGTGAAAGAAAAAAATTCATGTTTAAATGTGGGTTCCATCTCGAAGATAGGAGCACTATTCTAATTCAAATATTAACAATCTGAAAAGTTCTGAAAACAAAATTACATGGGTCCTGATCATTTCTGTGGCAAGGGATGCTCAGCCTACACTGTTTACTGGTTGAATTTCAAGTCTGTGCTTGTGGTGGGCTGACGTTTTTCTGAGGTCTCTCCTGCTATAGCTGCTGGACTCTATTTGGTGCCAACACTCTTCTGCCTCTGTTTGCTGGTGCCAGGTGCAGAGCACATCCTGAGGCTGCAGCCATGGAAATGCAGAGAAATACAATCACGGATGGACCAAAGACACTGTTGACCTGTTCATTCTCTGCTATGGTCACATGGGGAGGCCTCTGTGTCCTCAGGGTGTTATGCCCCCAAGCCTCCTCTCCAATTGTATAAACAAAACAAAACAAACCATGCACTATACAGGGATTTATAACTAAAAGTGGTATTCATAAGGAATTTCACAGCTTTAAATATTCTCCAATAAAATGCTGTAACACATCTCTTTCCCTCAAAGACATCCTTTGCAGAGGTCAGTATCACAAAACACCACACATGAGGATCTAGAAAATAAGTTTGCTTTACCCTCCTCTGCTGTCTAGAATGTGAGTTCAGAAACCAGCATGTTGGGCCTCCAGGGAGCACTGTCTCTGTCAAGCAAAAGGTACCTCATGCTGTTCACATGTTTCCACCTGGAGAGAGGGGCTGCATTCTCCAGCTCTTCTTATAAAGACAATAATCCCACTGGATGTGGACCCTACTTTATGACCCTATTTTATGAGGATCCATCCTTCAATAGTTCCATGAAGGTTCTATTTCCAAATCCTGTCATATTTGGCATTAGGTGTCAACATTTGAATTTTATGCAGACATTTAGTGTGTTATTCATGAAAATATGAGTGTGTGTGTGTGTGTGCTTGTATGTGTGTGCACTCATATACCTTTCTCACATTATAAACCCATATCTAAATCTAAATACATATAAAAACTCATGGATAACACTTGTACCACCATATTTCAGGGTTCCTTTTTTGTTTTTTCTTTGTCTTCCATTCCATCCTCTGTCTTCCTCTTTTCAGGCACCAAGTGATGTGATAGCTGACTTTGGTGAAATGTCTGTGAATCTCTTCCTCTTCTCTATGAACCTGAAAGTGTGGTTCCTGTTTTGTGGATTCTGGTTTCATTCATGTTGATAATATTCAGGTGTGAGAAAATGCAAATTAGAAGCAGATTCACAATATGTTGTGCTTTCAAAAAATGGCAGAATCATCACAAAATTCCATATTTCCCTCTTCAACCCTTTTCATAAATAAGCAATGAAGAAAGAAAAGGAATGTTATGAATCTTACATATTTTCAACAAGTAACACAGGAAAGCTTAACTTCTTGGATTCAGTTTTTCATTTGTCTGTTTGTTTTAGTGGTGAAATTCATTTCTAGACCAGTATTAGGCTCATGGAGAACTGAGTGGAATGTCCTCTCCCATTTACCCCTGTGCAGCAACCCCTCTCTCAGTATCTCCTTCTGCAGTGGAACACTTCTTATAATTGAAGAATGTATTGACCCATTTTTATCATCTAAATCCACAGTTCATATCAGGGTTCACTCATGGTGTTGTTCTTTTGTCAATTTGTGTTTATGTGTGTGTCTGTAGAGGTATTGGTTACTGTCCCCACAAGCATTGTACCTTTGATCTATATCAGACACCATTTTTCAATTTTCAGTGATGGTCTCACTGAATATCATAAGCTGACCTTGAAATTGGAATTGTGTTGACTAAGGCTTCTGAGTAGCTGGGATTACAGGTGTGAACTTCCACTTCCAGTCAATCCATGTTTTTTTTTTTTTTTTTCCTGCAGTACTGAGGATTGAACCCAGGGCCTTGTGCTTGCAAGCCAAGCAGTCTACAAACTGAGCTATCTCCCCAGCCCAATCCATGTTTTTTGATAAATATAATGGCATATGTATCCCTAGAGTGGAAGAGAAAGTGAAATCTCTGTTCTAAAATCCCTTGTGCTGTACTTGTACCCCTCCTCACCCCCTATTCTGAGGTGTGCACATGTTTACAATGGTTATTACATGTTCTGCAGAATTCATCCTTTGAGCAACACACAATGTACTCATATCTTGTAATTATTGGGCTTAACATCTCTTTGTCTGATTCTGCTGTAGCCACTCTGTCTTCCTTGTGTTTCCATTTGTATGAAATCTCTCACTTAGTGCCATCAGTTTTCTTGCCCCCTTTCCTGCCTCTCTTCCTTCTGTTTAGATTGGGTGTTTTTGTGTGCAGTGTCTTCGTTGATTCCCTTTGTATTTCCTGTTGTGCATTTCCATGCTAGACAATTTCACCCATGTGACCATGGAGGTCACTGTAAGCATCTTCAATGTTCACAACCAGACAATCCTTGAGCCATAACTGCAATTCTCCCCTTGTGTAGTTCAGGTCTCAGAAGGTCCCTCTTTACACCAGGCATCTGAATCTATGCAGACATGATGAGTCCCTTGCTAGTGTCCCTCACATCAGGCAGAACACACACTGTGTTACCTCTCTGGAGAGGTCACATGCCAATCTGCAACCCTGTTTGTCCACACTATGAGCTACTTCCTAGTTTCTCTGGCCTAGTATGACTTGATCAAGTATTCAGTGGCCTGCAGCATCACTCTCTTTACTCAGTACTGCTTTGGTTATTCATGGTCTCTTATTCTTCCAAAATAAATTTAGGACTGTTTTCCAGTTCTGATAAGAACATCTGTGGTGTTTTGATGAGGTTTGCACTGACTCTGTATAATACGTTTGGAATATGGCTCTTTTGTCTATTTTCCAACTGTCTAACCAGAAAGAGAGGAGGTCTTTCCATCTTCTGACATCTTTCCCAATGTTTCTTTAGTGTTCCACATTTTTAATTGTAGAGATCTTTAAACTCCTTGATTGGATTTATTGTCAAGTTGTCATTTCTTGGGATATTGTGAAAGGGATAATTTTCCTAGTTTCTTTTTTAGTGAATTCATTATAAGAAAGATACTAATTTTGCCAATATTTTTGTTGTACTTTATAGATATACCTGACATACAGTGTATGATGACATATCATACATATATGGAGTATAACATTCTAATTATGATGGCATTCATGTGGTTGAACATGATGTGGAGTTACACTGGTAGTATATTTTCATATGAACATAGAAACATTATGTCTGATGATTCTCTCTTATTCCCATCCCTCCACCCTTCCCTTTATTTTCCTTTGTACATCCAATGAATTCTATTCTTTCCACCCCCTTATTTTGAGTTAGCATCCTCATGTTAGAAAGAACATTCAACCTTTGGTTTATTGTAATTGGCTTATTTCACTTAGCATGATAATCTCCAGTTTCATCCATATGTAGAGGAATTTTACCACTTTTTTTAGTGATTCCCAAATATTTTATTATTTGAGGTATTGTGAATGGGGGGATAGAATTCCTAATTTCTCTTTCACTTTTTAAATCACTGATATATAGGAATGCAATTGATATATGAATCTTAATTTCATATCCTACTACTTCTCTGAATTCATTCATGACTTGAAGTTTCCTAGTAGAGTTTTGGGTCTTCTAAGTATAGAATCATTTCATTGGCAAATAGAGATAGTTTGAGGTCTTCTTTTTTCTATTCACATCTGTTTAATTTCTTTCTTTTGTGTAATTTCCCTGGATAGAGTTTCCCGGACTATGTTGAGTAGAAGTGGTAATATAGTTCATCTGGAACACTTAAAACAAATAGGTCATCCCTATCTTGTTTCAGTCTTTAGAGGGAATGCTATCATTTTTCTACATTTTGATTGATGTGGGCCTTGGGCCTAGCATATACAGCTTTTACAGTGTCGACATACGTTCTTACAATCCCTAGTTTTTTTTATTGTTTTGAACATAAATGCATCCTCTATTTTGCCAAATAATTTCTTAATTTATTTTTATTGTAAACAAATGGGATACATGTTCTTTCTGTTTGTACATGGAGTCAAGGCATACTATTTGCATATTCATACATTTACATAGGGTAATGATGTTTGATTCATTCCGTTATTTTTTTCCTTTCCCCCACCCCTCCCACCTCTCTTTTCCCTCTATACAGTCCCTCCTTCCTCCATTCTTGCCCCGCTACCACCTCCCATTATGTGTCATCAGCCACTTATCAGTGAGATAATTTGTCTTTTAGATTTTTGAGATTGGCTTATCTCACTTAACATGATATTCTCCAATTTCGAGGAAACTGTTGAATAGAAGTGGTGAAAGAGGACATCCCTGTCTTGTTCCTGATTTTAAAGGGAATGGTTTCAGTTTTTCTCCATTAAGAATGATGTTGGCCATGGGCTTAGCATAAATAGCCTTTACAATGTTCAGGTATGTTCCTACTATCCCTATTTTTTCTAGTGTTTTCAGCATGAAGGGGTGTTGTATTTTGTCAAATGCTTTTTCTGCATCAATTGAAATAAGCATATGATTCTTATCCTTAAGTCTATTGACATGATGGATTATGTGTATTGATTTACGAATGTTGAACCATCCTTGCATTCTAGGGATGAACCCAACTTGATCGTGGTGCACAATTTTCTTAATATGTTTTTGGATACGGTTTGCCAATATGTTGTTAAGGATCTTTGCATCTATATTCATCAAGGATATTGGTCTAAAATTGTCTTTCCATGATGTGTCTTTTCCTGGTTTGGGTATGAGGGTGATATTAGCTTCATAGAATGAGTTCAGTAGGTTACCCTCCTTTTCTATTTCTTGGAATACTTTGAGAAGTATTGGAATGAGTTCTTCTTTGAAGGTCTTGTAGAAGTCAGCTTAGAATCCATCTGGTCCTGGGCTTTTCTTGGATGGTAGATTTTTAATGGCTTCTTCTATTTCATTGCTTGATATTGATCTGTTTAAATTTTGTATGTCCTCCCCGTTCATTTTGGGAGGAGCATATGTCTCTAGAAATTTGTCAATGTCTTCGGTACTTTCTATTTTGTTGGAATACAGATTTTCAAAGTAGCTTCTCATTATCTTCTGTATCTCAGTGGTGTCTGTCGTGATATTTCATTTTGCATCATGTATCTTAGTAATTTGAGTCTTCTCTCTCCTTCCCTTTGTTAATGTGGCTAAGGGTTTGTCTATTTTGTTTACTTTCTCTAAGAACCAACTTTTTGTTATGTCAATTTTTTGAATTGTTTCTTTTGTTTCAATTTCATTCATTTCAGCTCTGATTTTAATTATTTCCTGTCTTCTACTACTTTTGCTGTTATTCTGTTCTTCTTTTTCTATGGCTTTGAGGTGAAATATTAGGTCATTTAATTGTTGATTTTTCATCTTTTCTGGAATGCGCTCCATGCAATGAATTTTCCTCTTAGTACCGCTTTCATAGTGTCCCAGAGATTTTGATATGTTGTATCATCATTCTCACTGACCACTAAGAATTTTTTTATCTCCTCCCTGATGTTTTTTGTTATCCATGTTTCATTCAATATCATATTATTTAGTCTCCAGGTGTTGGAGTAATTTCTCTTTTTTATTTTGTCATTGATTTCTACTCTCAGTCCATTATGATCTGATAGAACACAAGGCAGTGTCTCTATTTTTTTTGCATTTCCTAAGGGCTGCTTTGTGGCATAACACATGGTCTATTTTCGAGAAGGTTCCATGTGCTGCTGAGAAGAAAGTGAATGCCCTCATTGATGGATGGAATATTCTATATATGTCTATTAAGTCTAGGTTATTGATTGTGTTATTGAGTTCTATGGTTTCTTTGGATGGATTTTGTTCGGAAGATCTATCTAGTGGTGATAGCAGTGTGTTAAAGTCATTCAGCAATATTGTGTTGTGGTCTATGTGATTCGTGAAATTGAGAAGGATTTGTTTGATGTACATGGATGCACCATTGTTTGTGGCATAAATATTTACTATCATTATGTCTTCCGGATTTATGGTTCCCTTAAGCAGTATGAAATGTCCTTCTTTATCCCTTCTGACTAACTTTGGCTTGAAGTCCACTTTATCTGATATAAGGATGGAAACCCCCGCTTTTTTACTGGGTCCATGTGTGTGGTAGGTTTTTTCCCATCCTTTCACCTTTAGTCTATGGATGTCTCTTTCTATGAGATAAGTCTCTTGCAGGCAGCATATTGTTGGGTCTTTCTTTTTAATCCATTCTGTCAGTCTATGTCTTTTGATTGATGAGTTTAGGCCATTAACCTTCAGATTTATTACTGAGATATGATTTGTATTCCCAGTCATTTGGCTTATTTTTGTTTTTTTTAGGTTGGCTTGCTTTCTCCTTTGAGTGGTTTTTCTCTAAGGTAGTTCCTCCCTTTGCTGACCTCCATTGTTGTTTTTCATTTCCTCCTCATGGAATATTTTGTTGAGAACATTCTGTAGTGCAGGCTTTGTATTTGTAAATTCTTTTAACTTTTGTTTATCATGGAAGGATTTTATTTCATTTTCCAATCTGAAGGTTAGTTTTTCTGGGTATAGGATTCTTGGTTGGCAACAATGTTCTTTCAGGGTTTGAAATATCTTGTTCTGGCCCTTCTTGCTTTTAGAGTCTGGGTTGAGAAGCCGGCTGCTATCCATATTGGTTTCCCCCTATATGTAATCTGATGCTTTTCTCTCGCAGCCTTCAAAATCCTGTCTTTATTTTGAATGTTAGGCATATTCATTATAATGTGCCTTGGTGTGGATCTGTTGTGATTCTGTGCATTTGGTGTTATGGAAGCCTCTTGTATTTGATTTTCCATTTCATTCTTCAGGCTTGGGAAATTTTCTGATATTATTTCATTGAATAGGTTGTTCATTCCTTTGGTTTGTATCTCTGTGCCTTCCTCAATCCCAATAATTCTTAAATTTGGTCTTTTCATGATGTCCCATTGTTCTTGGAGATTCTGTTCATGATTTCTTACCATCTTCTCTGTTTGGGCCACTTTATTTTCAAGATTAAATATTTTATTTCATTGTCTGAGGTTCTGTCTTCCAAGTGGTCTAGTCTTTTCGTGATGCTTTCCATTGAGTTTTTTATTTGGTTTATTGTCTCCTTCATTTCAAGGATTTCCATTTGGTTTTTTTTGTTTGTTTGTTTCTTTTTTTGAGAATCTCTGTCTCTTTGTTGAACTGATCTTTTGCTTTCTGCAGGTGCTCTTTCAGCTTATTGGTATTATCATTTATTGCCTGCATTTGCTCTGTTACCTCATCCTTTGCTTCATGAATCATCTTAATCATGTATATTCTGAAGTCATTTTCTGACATTTCTTCTAACATACTGTCATTGGATTCTATTAATATAGAATCTAGATTTGTTTGGATCATTTTCTTCCCTTGTTTTTTCATGTTGTTCATGTATCTTCCCCTCTAGCAGTGCAGATCTGGGGTATTACACATTTCCCCCTATAGGCTTATAGTGGCCCTATGGGTTTCCAAAACCCTTTCTTTAAGGGGAGATCAATAGTAGCAGTGCCCAAATCACACACTATGCAATCCTAGACCAAATAGCCCCTATGGGGACAATAACAAAATTGCCATAATAAACAAAATGAGTTCAAATATTTTCTTCAGCAAAACAAACAGGTTTGCAATAAGGTCTTTAGTTTCTAATGGAGGACAAAGAGGATGCAGAGGGATATAGAATGTGGCTGTTAATGGGATACAAAAAGAATATACAGAAGTTCTAGAAAATTGAAAGGGTGAGAGGGTAATCAAAAGAAATCAGTTGTTAGCATGCAAAAAAGGGAGAAAGAGACTCTGAGGGAACAAGTAAACAAAAGGAAAAGAGACCAAGAAAAGTAAAGAAATAAAAACTTAATTTTTTAAAAAAGGAGAAAAAAGACAATCTACTGTATAACTGTCATATTCTAATGAAACCTCCCATTGTTCAGTAGCCTGATACATGAGAGGTACTTGACAATGAGCTTCAAGCCTCCAGCAGGTGTCCCAGGATGGGATTTGCCCCATTCAAAGATTAGAGCTACGGCTTCCAGGATTATGCAAGATGGCAGCTCTGGCTTTGAAACGTGTTGGCAAATGGGGAGCTGCAGCTCAGTGGTGGATGTGGTCAGCTGGAGGTCCTGGAGACGGGATGCGGTTGGTCTGGCAGGGGTCCTGGAGGTCCCATGTGTTAGGTGTGGTTTGTGGGATCCTGGAGGCCGAGTGCAATCAGTCAGTCTGGGGTCCTGGTGATAAGGCGCAGTCAGTTGGTCTGGGTGTCCTGGCAGCAGGGAGCAGTGAGTCAATGTGAGGGCCCCAGAGGTAGGGAGTGATTGGTTGGGCTGAGGGATCCTGGAGACAGGGCTCAGTCAGTCCGGCCAGGGGTTCTATGGGGCCTGGCTGTTGTCTCAAAATGGCAGCAGCCACGTGTAATCAAACCTGCAGGCACTGTAACAGTGAACTTCCAGGCGGCAGCAGGCAGCTAGTGCTCCACCAGTGGTCGGTGATCAGTTTGCTGACTGTTGCCGGACAATCGAGAGGTGAACCTCGTGCATCGGGTGATGGATAGGTGTAAGGCAGGCGATGGACAGGCAAGAGGCAGGCAAATGGCGGATGATAGACTCCTGACACTGAGCAATCTGCATTCAAAAAAGGCGTCAATATGCTGGCAGATTGCAGGTCATCACAGCAGACAAATGGGGTAAACACCAGGGGATCGATAAGCAGCAAAAACTGCCTCTCCGAAAAACAGATATCCTCTGCTTGAAATCGGAGTTAGAGCGAAAAGGAACACAGGCTCCCTCTAGTCCGCCATCTTGGATTTCCTCTCAACCTCAGTCTTGATCCACTGAGATGAACTCAGAGTATGCCAAATACTTTTTGTGCATATATTGTGATAATCCTTTGATTCTATTCTTTAAGTCAATTGATGTAAAGAGTTATGTTCTATTTCAAAATATTGGACCAACTTTGCATCCCTGAGAGGAACTCCACTACATCATGGTACTCTATCTTTTTAGCGTGTTTTTGTATGCACTTTGCCAGTATTTTATTATGAATTTTTGCATCTATGTTCATCAGGGATATTGGTCTGAAGTTTCCTTTCTTGATATGTCTTTGGATATTGGCTTGAAACTAGCTTCATAGAATTAGATTATAAGTGTTCCCTCTTTTTCTATTTCAAGGAATAATTTGAGAAGGATTTGTGTTAGTTCTTTTTTGAAGGTCTGGTAGAACTTGTCTGATAATTCATCTGGCCCTGGGTTTAGTTTCATTTTATTTTGTTTTTGGGTGGTTGGCTTGAAATTGATCTGTTTGAATTTTCTATGTTCTACTCATTCAATTTGAGTAGGTAATATGTCTGGAGAAATTTGTTCATGTCTTTAAGATTTTTTATTTTATTAGAGTATAAATTTTCAAAATGATTTCTGATTATCTTCTGTATTTCATTAGCATCCATTGTGATATTTCCTTTTTCATCATGAATTTCAGTAATTTGAGTTTTCGCTCTTTTTCTTCATTAACTTGATGAAGGGTTTATCAATTTTATTTATTTTATTGAAGAATCAACTCTGTGTTTTGTTAATTTGGGTTTTTTTAATTTAATAGATTCATTCTCTGATTTTAATTATTCCCTCACTTCTACTGCTTTTGGTATTGATTTGTTCTTCCTCTAGAACTTTGTGATGTAATGTTAGTTTCATTTGTTGACTCCATTCTTTTAATATATGAGCTCAATGCAATGACCTTTCCTCTTTGCACTGCTGTCAGAGAGTCCCAGAGCTTTTGATATGTTGTGTTGGTAATCTCATTTGCCCCTGAGTGTGTTCTTATTTCATCCCTGATTTCTTCTGCTATTCACCAATCATTCAATAGCATATTATTTAGTCTCCAGATGTTAGAGTACAACCTATTTTCACTACATTATGATCTGATAGTGTGCAAGGTGTTATCTCTAATTTTTTTTGTTCTTGCTAAGACTTTCTTTGTGCCCTACAATAGGTGTATTGTAGAGAAAGATACATGTCACGTTAGAAAAAAGTGTATTCAGTCATTGATGGATGAAATATTCTATGTATGTGATAATTCTACATTATAAATTGTATTTTTTAGTTCCATAGTTTCTTTATTTAGTTTTTGTTTGAAGGATCCATCCATTGATGAGCTAGGTGTGTAAAAGTCACCCAGCATTATTGTGTTGCTGTCTATTTGATTCTTGAAATTGAGAAGGTTTTGTTTGATGTATGTAAATGCTCCATTGTTTGGGGCACTAGTAGTTAGAATTGTTATGTCTTGTTGATGTATAATTCATGTAAGTAGTATGAAATGTCCTGTGCCCCTTTTGATTACCTTTTGCTTGGTATGAGGTATACATTTTATCTGGTATGAGAATGGAAACCCCTGCTTGTTTATGTGATCCATGTGAGTGATATGTTTTTTCCTGTCCTTTCACCTTCAGTCTGTGGATGTCGTTGCCTATGATGTGAGTCTCTTGGAGTCAGGAGATTATTAGGTCTGTTTTTTAATCCAATCTCCCAGTCTGTGTATTTTTTTTAATTTTTTAATTTGTTCTAACTAGTTATACATGACAGTAGACTACATGTATGCACTTTGATATACCACACATAGAGTATAGCTTCTTATTTTTCTGATAGTACATGCTATAGAATCATACTGTTCATGCCATGATATAAGTAAATAAGGTAATAATATCTGTTTCATTCTACTATCCTTACTACCCAATATCCCTATCCTCCCTACACTACCCTCTATGTAATCTAAAGTAACCCTATTCTTCCCTATTTTCCCCTTATTGTGAATTATCATCTACTTATCTGAAAAAAAATTCAACCTTTTGTTCTTGGGGATTGGTTTGTTTCATTTAGCATGATATTCTGTAACTCCATCCTTTTACCAGCAAATGCCATAGTTTCATTCTTCTTTAAGGCTGAGTAATAGTCCATCATATATATTTATATAACTTTTTTATCCATTCATCTGTTGAAGGGCACCTAGACTGGTTCCATAGTTTAGCTATTGTGAGTTGAGCAGCTATAAATATTGGTGTGATTTCATCACTGTAACATGTTGATTTTTAGTCCTTTGGGTATAAACTGAGAAGTGGGATACCTGGGTCAAATTGTGGTTTCATTGTGTGTTTTCTTAGGAATTTCCATGCCACTTTCCATAATTGTTGCACCAATTTGCATTCCCATTAGCAACTTATGAATGTATCTTTTTCCTCACATCCTCACCAACATTTATTGTTGTTTGTATTCTTGATAATTGTCATTCTACTGGGGCGAGATGAAATCTTAGAGCAGTTTTGATATATGTTTCTTTAATTGCTAAAGATGTTTAATGTTTTCTCATGTATTCATTGTTCAATGGTATTTTTTCTTCTGTGAAGTGTCTATTCAGTTCCTTAGTCCATTTGTTGATTGGATATGTGATTTTTTTGGTATTAAGATTTTTATTTCCTTGTATTCCCTGGAAATTATTGATCTCTCTGAGGTGTGTGTGGTAAAGATTTCCTTCCATTCTGTAGGCTCTCCCTTCATGTTATTCATTCATTTGATGAGAAGAAATCTAGTTTGAGTCCATCCCGTTTATTGATTCTTGATTTTACTTCTTGTGCTTTAGCAGTCTTGTTAGTATGTCAGATTCTAAGGTGACATGGTAAAGATTTAGGCATACCCTTTTTTTATTAGATGCAAGGTCTCTGGTCTAGTGCCTAAGCCTTTGATCCATGTTGAGGTAAGTTTTAATGCAGGGGAGATATAGAAGTTTAATTTCATTTTGTTGCATGTGGATTTCCAATTTTCCCAACACCACTTATTAAATAGTCTATCTTTTTTCCAGTGAATGTTTTTCATGCCTTTGTCTAGTATGAGATAACTGTATTAATGTGGGGGTTTCTCTGTGTCTTCAAATCTGTACCATAGGTCTACATGTCTGCTTTGTACCATGCCATTTTCAACTGTTGAATTTATGTCATTTATAGTCAATGTTAATATTGAGATACGACTTCTATTACCTGTCATTTTGACTTATTTCTGGTTTTTAATTCGAATTAGTTCCTTCTTTGATTGACTATTCTTCTAGTGTTGTTCCTCCATTTGCTGATTTTCACCTTTATTTTTCATTTCTTCTTTATGAAATATTGAGTATGTCTTGTAGTACAGGATTTTTAGTTGTGAATTCTTTTAACTTTTACTCCTCATGAATGGTTTGTATTTTATTGTCAATTCTCGAGCTTTATTTTGTTGATTATAGTATTCTTGGCTGGCATTCATTTTCTTTCAGAGCTTAGTATACATTATTCCAAGACCTCTTAGCTTTGAGAGTCTAGGTTTAGATCAGCTGAGATCCAGATTGGGTTCATTCTAAATGTGATGTGCTATTTTCCTTTCACAAACTTTATAATCCTCTCCTTCTGTATGTAAGACATTTTCATAATATATTGCCTTGGTGTGGATCTGTTGTAATTTTGATTTTCGGGGTTCTGTAAACATCCTCTCTTTGATTTTCTAATTCATATTTGGGCTTGGGAAATTTTTGATATTATGTCATTGAAAAGATTACACCTTCCTTTGATTTGTATCTCTAAGAATTCATGTACCCCAATAAATCTTAAATTTGATCTTTTCAGGTTAGCCCATAATTCTTGGAACTTCTGTTGATGGTCTCTTAACCTCTCTTTCTCAATGGTAAAATTTGCATTCAAGATTGTATATTTTGTCTTCATTGTCTAAAACTCTGTCTTCCATATGATTTAGTTTGTTGATGATTCTTTTTATTGGTTTGTTGATTCCTTCATTTCAAGGATTTTTGCTTGTTTTCTTTTCAGGATCTCTATCTCTTTATTAAATTGATATTTGGCTTCCTGTATTTTCTCTATGATTCCCTTCCTTCCATTTTCTTTTACGTAAAATATCAATTTGACTATGTACAATCTAAACTCATCCATGCATGTTTTTCCCTCTCTGTTGCCAATGGATTGTGTTATGAGAGTATCTTGGTTTCTTTGGGCAATTTGCTCCATTACTTTTGCATGTTTTTGTGTGTCTACCCATTTAACAATATGGATCTGAGGTAGAAGAGTTTCTAAACTGTGAACTTATAGTGTCCCTGAAGGTATCCAGAACCTCACCATTTAGAGGGAGAAAAATAATAACAACAAATGCAAAAAATATATAGTATTGAAACAAATAGATTCTGCTATTATGCCTACAATGTGAATCATCATAATTATCAGAAATATGATCAGTTAATTCCTACAACTAAAACAGTGAGTTTGCAAAAGGATGTACAATTTTGAATAGTGAACAGGAGAGAACAGAAATGATTTAGGAAGTGATTATTATGAGTGAGGAGAAGAAAAAACAAAAATAAGAAATTAAAGGAAGAGTGAAAGAGATACCAATAGAGAATAGCTGTTGGTGGAAGAAAAGGAAGAACATCAAAAGAAACAGGTGGGAGAAAAATATTTATATAATGTAAATTTTTTTTTAATTCAAAAAAAAGAATTTACAACAAAACTGAAATACACCAATCAAACATTCATATCTTCAAAAAATTGATCCATAAAAAATAACTGTTTGAAAAAATGCTAAAAATGAGAAAAACTTAGATATGAGTACGTATAAGTGTGCACAAACCATTAAGGTCAAAAACAGAGAAAAGAAAAAAATGAAAAAGAGAGAGAGGAGAAAAATCTCTATGGAAATTTGAATAATTGTTTCCATTGGAGGTCAAAAGATTCTCAGCTTCTCTTCTCAGCAGTGTTAGGTGAGGTTGTATGGAGCGTGATGCTCCACCCTCCAGACTGGATTACTGGCGAGAAAGAGGTAATCCCATAGGCAGAATTCCTGGAGTCAGGGTATAGGTTTATGTGGGCTCCAGGCTGCATGCTGAATGCCAATTGGTCTAGAGATTTTAAATCAGCACATCTCTAGGGCACACCAATTGCTGGCTCCAACTGGATGTCTGCACCTGAGGGATATCCCCTGGGTTCCACTTGTGTAGTGGAGGAGACAATTCCTACTCCACCATGTCACCTGAAGACACCATGTTTCCTGGTCTCAGTTTCAGTCTCCAAACTCATTTTCTCCTACCCCAGTCCTTTAAATTGCCATCGAGGTGTGTCTCTCCCAGGTGGTTCTGCAAAGAGTCAGATTAGAAGATGAGGTGGAAAGCCAGGTGGGTTTCCACAACCAGTTCTCCCCTGTGTAAAACTCTCTCCATGTTTGATTTTCCTCTGGGTCGTTTAGGCACACTCTGTCAGGCAGTGTGAATTTGTCAGGCCTGTATTGAGGGCCAAACAGGTTTGCCAAGAATTGGGCTCCAGCATCTGCCAGTCCCCAGGCTGTGACAGCAAAATGGTTCCTTCTTCTGTCCTCTACACTCCGCTGGATGAGATGGTGACTTCTCTACTGCACAAGGATATTGTGCAACCAATGTTTCATTTTAATTGGACAGTGTCTTTGACCTCTAAACTCACTGTATGCAGACATGCCTCAGGCCTCCTAAAAACATGGGTTCCTTTAATTCCCTTGTCCCTCCACTTTGTTCATGGAGGAACAACTCTGGCTGGTGCCTCTGGTCAAAACATGGCTATGGTGCTGGGGATTTCATCTTTATTTTATTATATCCAACTTTTTAAGCCCCCAATCTGCTTTGAATATCCAGTTTGAAATTCCTGTAATGTCCTCCATCCCCTTTGTTTTTTGTTTACCAGACTAGCAGAGAAGCTCCTGGTCTGCTTTCTTGGTTTCACACCATGGAGCAGCCTGGAAAGTGACTTTCTCTATTCCAACATCTTGCAACCCCCTTGATTAGTGTCTCTTATCATCTTTATTATTGACTTTTTCAACATTAAATACTTACTTAGATTCCGAAGCCTCACATTCTGTCTTCAAATGATTTTGGTGATGCTTTCAGCTGAATTTTTAATTTGATTTCTTGAGTCTTTCATTTTCAGGATTTGATTATTCTTTTTGAAAATCCCTCTCTTTGGTGAAATATTCCTTAATTCTTGTGTGCTTTGCCTTAAATAAGACAAAGAAATTAGAAATTCTTAGAAATTCTTTTAATTCTTTGACCACTTGCAGTATTTTTTTTTCTGATTTCCTTTTCTGGCAATCCTTTTGCTGTGGGTTGGTTGTGTTGTGAGCCACTTGGGATGGTTTTTTCCCTACTTTTCATATTGTTAGTATTCCTATCCATTTTATTGGATGATTCTCTCTTCTACTTTTATATAAGGAGCTTTGAGGGAGTTGAATTCTCTTTTCTCTATATCGTGTGTTGGGTAACAGTGTTGGGGTTGTTATTTGTCTGTCTATTATTGGTGTTAAAATTTTGAGTTCTTTACATTTTCTGGATATTAATCCCCTGTCTAGGAAGCACCTGGCAAAACATATTCCTTTCCATACATGTTTTTTTATAATTTCCTTGCTGTGAAGATTCAGTCACCATCAATGAGCTCACCCACCCCACACATCGAAGTCAGTTGCCAGAAGTGAGCCCACCATCCCCATGGACAGACTGGTCCTGAGCCCCCCATCCTGCCCCCACACCAAGGATGGAGGCCGGCAGCTGAGCTGGTGCTGAGGGACACTGCGCCTGCCTCTGTGCTGACTCAGCACACCCTCTCTGGGGTTCCCCAGCTTCTTTAGAGGCTGGTGCAGGCATTTTGAATTATTTCTGAGGGCATAGCCATCATCATTGAAAGGATGGCTCCCTTCCTGAGACACCTACAGGAGACTGGAGGCCCTTTGACAGGTACCTCTATTTACTCAGTAACATCCTACACCCTTCCCCATCCTCTTCTTCACAAATACAAACAATGTAAATAGTAACTGAACTGATCCTGTTTATTTTAAAAATGTTAAAGTCTTTCTAAGGGCTATCTGGTTCAGGGCTACATTTTCTCTGTATTGAGTATTACTGGTATTGATATCACCTTTGAAGGAGAGGTAGTGGAAAACTGCAGGGTCATAATAAGCCTGCAAGTGGGGAAACTTCAGTATGTCTGAGTTTCACTGCTAGAGAGAAATATAAAGAAACAATATGAAAAAAACAGGGGAAGAAAGTGTCCCTAATAAACCAAGATGCTATTGTGATAGAATCCAATGATAGCATGGCAGTGGAAATGACAGAAAAAGAGTTTAGAATCTGCATAATTAAAATGATCTTGGAAGCAAAAAGATGAGAGAAGAGAGCAAATGCAGGCAACGCATGACCATTTCAGTAAACAGTTAAAAGAGCAAATGCAGGAAGCAAAAGAACACTTCAATAAAGAGATAGAGATCTGAAAAGAAACCAGAAAGAAATACTTGAAATGAAAGAAATGATTAACCAAATTAAAAACTCAATGGAAAGCATCACCAACTAAATAGACCTCGTGGAAGACAGAATCTCAGACAATGAAGATAAAATATTTAATCTTGAAAATAAAGTTGAACAAACTGAGATGATAAGAAGTCATGAATGGAACCTCCAAGAATTATGAGATATCATGAAAAGACCAAACTTAAGAATTATTGGGATTGAGGAAGGCACAGAGATAAAAACCAAAGGGATGAACAACCTGTTCAATGAAATAATATCAGAAAATTTCCCAAACCTGAAAAATGAAATGAAAGATCAAATTCAAGTTCCTTAAAAAACACCAAATGCACAAATAAATCAAGTTAAAGCCAGAAGAAATGCAAAACAACATGGATATATCACCTTCCTCAATAAAATGATGCACAAAGTCACTCTGCTCCAAATATGCTGGAGATTCCAGAGAAGAAAAATTCAAATACAATAAATCTGAAGGAAAATTGAACCACTGTGTGTGCCCATGTTCAAAAGCTCAGCCCTGTCTGACTTTCCACAAGACTGTCTGTCCCAGATAGGCCCTGGCACACCCAGTCACTATCCCAGCAATCTGGGCCTCAGTTTGCCTAATTCTACTACATTGCTATCCCAAGGTCTCAATGCCACTAGAATTTGGAGGGAGAGCACCAGGGATGAGCAACACTGAGAGGCAGTAACTAGATGCTGGCAACCCACACTCCCAGTTTGAAGACCCCAGGGGCAGCAAATCTGATGGGCGCCCAGACACTGAACCTCCAGGTCCTGGCTGGTGTCTCCAGACAGTGGCTACTGCCCCCCAAGGTGGCAGTGGTAGAAAAACCACTGGCACCCCAAACAAACCCAGGCTCTGGCCAGTGTCTCAAAAAGGATGTGACCACATGCAACCAAACTGGAGTCTTCCCAGCAGTGGACCTCTGGGCAGCTGTGGCAGTGGTAGTGGCAGATGTCAATGGCAGCAGGCAGGAGGTCAGCAGAAGCTGTAGTCATCAGTGGTGTCAGCAGTAGTGGTGGTGGCAGCTGTAGCTGCAATTTCAGTGGCACCCAGAGGGAAGAGTTCCAGGTGACCTCCAGGGAACACCAGTGGCTTTGGTGGCACCAGTGGCAGACTCACCTGGAGAAAAGACCTCTAGGTGTCTTTGCAGCAGCCTCAAAACAGCTGCACCTCACCCCGCAGAGAAGACCTCCAGGAGGCTGCAGTGGTGAGTGTTGAATATCAACTCTGAAATGTGAATCCCTGTGTAGTGTGTGTTTGATTTTGTTTATATAGTGGCAGAAGAGGCTTGGTGCATGACACACTGAGGATGCAGTGGCCTCCCCATGTGACCATAGCAGGGGAAAAGCTGGTCACCTGTGTCTTTGTTCCATCCATGACTATGATGGCAAAACCAGACCAGGTTGTGAAATGAAATTTAAAAAGCATTGTGGGAAGAGTCCAATGCCTGGGAAGCAGTCAGCTCCCCTTCCCTCTCTTACTCTTTTTCCAGGAAGCCTAATTAACCATGGGTCCCAACTTTTTGCGTTGTCAATAACTGCCCTAAGGGTCTGACTACTCTCTCCTGAAGTGTAATAGATGTCTGTGAAAAGAGCTGTTTCTTTTTATCTATTCTGTGATCATACTTTATGTTAGAGACACTCCACAAGGCCCTCAGCCACATAGATCAGATGTTTTTTTTTTTTTTTTTTTAATGAGGAAAAAGCCCCAATGACAGGATGGGTCTAAGATGATGTCAAACAACCTATAAATATCGTGAGATTTGGAGGATCAGGACTCAGACTTTTGGAGTGCTAATCACCTCTGGAGCCACTGGCATAACATAAAGTTTGAATTCTCCTACTTTACCAGGGCTGTCTTGTCATTTCCATACCATTTTTGGGCATTGGCCAAGAAGTGATAACCAAGAGGGATTTGGGGTGGGATCAATGCCAGGGTCCCCAGTGCCCCTCAGACTGAACAGGCTGGCGCTGCGCAGGAATTCGAGGATCTCCTTCACCTGCTCAACCTGCACCTCCAGAGTAGCTTCTGGCATCCCGGACACACTGGAGAGTAGGACAAAACCCCTGTGTAGTCCACTGGAAGAGATAAGGTCCCGGGAAACAGGACCACAGACAAGCCTGTTGGTAAGGGCAGAAGGGGAGCCTGAACACCCCCCTTGGCTACCCATGAGGGTGCCTGCAGTGTAAGGATCCCCAAAGGAAAAAGGGTGTGGGAGGAAATGCTTAAACTCTTTAAGTGTCTGTGCTGGTGTGAATGGATGAGAGACAGTGTTTTAAACCTCCCATGGGCACCTGCAGTGGGTCCACAGGTATCAGAGTCTCCAGCAGGGGAGTCATCAGTATGGGGAACTCTGAAAGTGGGGAGATAGTGTTTTAAAATTTCTGAGTGTGTGTGTGTGTGAGTGTGAAAATACTTGTGAAAGTTGTTCCATATTTAATTATGGCTGTGTCATTTGGTAGTCTTTGTCTCTTTCTGAGCTCAAATTTTTTCTTATGGTGAATACATCTTTTCTCTTGAATGAATAAGTCTTGTTTTGTTTAACTGAAATTTATTGCCCTCTGCTTTTCTTTCTGCTGTCTTTATTTCGTGGTCTACTGTTCAAGGCTTAACTCTTAGATACCATAAAAAATTAAGTTCATGTGACTTAAAATGGATTAGGGATAAAAATAAAGTGTCTTGTCCAGCGAGTACAATGAAGACTCGGCTCTCAGATGAAGTTTAAGGTCTTTATTTTTATGGGAGAGCTTCTGAGCCAAGTGCCTGGTTCTTCTTCCTCCACCGCTGCCATCTTCTTCTTCTTCTTCTTCTTTTCGCCCGCAGCTCTCTCTCTTCTTCTTCTCTCTCGCGCAGCTGCTGCCTCTCTCCGCCGTGAAAAGTACGCAGCTTTATGAGATGTAACAGCCAATCACCTAACAGGTCAGGCATTTGGCTTGTGGACACTTAATGGTGGGTAATGAGGACATGTACTGATCACAAGTTAAGCACGGACGCGGAGGAGATCAGTCAGCCAATAGAAAGCACTTCCTTAAAGTTGTTTTTCTTTGCAGTTGGGATTCTTGGCACCATCTTAGGGCGAGGCCAGCTACCACCGCGGGCCCTACAGGGCAGCGGCCTCCAACAATAAAGATGTCTCTAAAATCACTAACCCACACGTTTTCCCCCAGGTGGTCAGACAATAAAGGGTGTTCTTTTGTATAAAATTTTTAAAGTATAATTAATGTCCATTGGTTCTAGAATTTTTCCTCAAAAAAAAAAAAAGGATGACTTAAGATGCTAACTAAACTTGGCTTTCATGGGTAACCTAAGTTAAAAAATGCAAAAATCAGATTAAAGATAAATGGGATACATCTCATAAATATGTTTTATTTAAATTGTTGGTTAATAGAAAGTTTAAGATTATTTTGTTTCTAGTCTTCACTAAAAGCAAGATGATTAAGGGTTAAAATTCTACCTTCGTGTATGTTCTACATACAAGAATTTTAAAAAGGGAGGTAAAAGAAAAAAAACTCAAAGAATGATAAAATACTGTTGTTTTATTTGGTCTGAAGAATTCTACAGTATTCTGACTCAAACTTTTGGCCCCCTCAAGGTCAACACTCCCAAACTTCTGACTCTGGGAATGATGCCGGGAGTAAGAAAATAAAAAGTTTGAGCCAGCTACAGAAGCTCCCACTCCTCCACCTGCCCTGTGTCCTTACTGTCCAAGCTAAGGAAAAATTTATATGTACAAAGTCCTTGTTTTTAAGATTCTTTCTTTTATATCTGTTTTTTATATCTGTTACTGGACCTTTAGAATATGGACTATATTATATTGATCTTACCAGTCATCTTTTAAAAAATCTTGGCTGAACGGGTGACCTATAGCTACAGGCCTATTTAAAAGAAAGATGTATTACTGTCATTATCTGACCTTTAAATGGTTTTATAGATAATCATGTGATCTTACAGCTAAAGTTTGTTAGTCAGGTGTAAAATATGTGAAAGAGATTCTGTAAGTACAGATACTTATTCAGTTCCATGATAAGGAGTCTGAACAGTCAGGTACTAAGTGAAAGGTGTCAAAAGGTATTGCCTCTGCTGTACAAGGATAACAGGCATCAAAATAATGAGTTTGAAAAAAAGGAATTAAGTTTCTAAAACCCAGTGTTGGCACCCCCAGTATCATTTATCATCTCCACCCAGGCAACGTCAGATCATCTCACTGTGGTCAAGAACACCAGCCCTAAACTGAAAAAAAAATTGCCAAAATGTTGTCTTGGCTATAGAAAAAGTGGCCAGAGAACCTGGTCTCTCCCCTACCTTCCAGCCCCTTTTCCCCTGGGGGATTGGAGCTGCTGACTACAAAGGATGTGGCAATAAGTTTCAGCACTCTTAGCTTATGACCTGGGAACAGGAATAATCTCCCCTTTTAAGATCTGAGACACACCCCATTTGGCCAGGGGACATCTATCACTAGGGCAAAGCAGTTCTTGCTATAATTGTGTCCCATTAATCTAAATGCCTGGGGAACTGACAGAATAAGTAGCTGCACCCAGAACAGAAAAAGGCAGGAACTAAGGCCAAACATGTGTTTTGTAGACAATGTCTGCAAAGGGCTCTTCAAGGAAGCCTTAGAAAATGATGGAAAGGAAAGGGCCTCTTTCATTTCATAATAATATGCCTAGTATAAGAGAAAGTCCCAAAAGGAGCCTCTGGGTACAATTGACTATGGAAAAATCACTTAAAGTTGATGATATTATGATGAAGTTAAGGGAGATAGATTAGGCTCAAAAATATTCTGTGCTCCAACCCTTTGACTATAACTTAGGAAAAAAAAGATTAAGAAAGAGTTTTTGTATGTACTAGAATACTGATCCCTCTCCTGGGATAAAATTTGTTATGTAAATTAAATACATATATAAGATTCATAAGGATTGTTTTAAAATACAAATTTTAAAATGATCCTGAAATTAAAAAAGAAAATAAAAAAGTTATAGGTATGGAAACATATTAGAAGGAAAAAGAAATGTTCCTAAATAAAAAAGCTTTTTGTGTGGTAAAGTAGTATTCTTGTGTTAACATCCAAGATGAGAGGGAAAACTCAGTATGTAGCAAGTTACAAATGTGTAAGCATGTCACAGAAGGTCTGCAGAAAGTAAATCTCAAAAATCTGTGTTTGTGATTACATTGACTTTAACATACTTATTTAAACTTTAATATGCTGTTATGAAACAGAATCTAAAACATTGGTTTACTCTTACCTATCAAGATAATATTCTTGTATTTGTATTTGTTAAGTTTTATTACTTTGGGAAACTGAATCTTACTGAAAATAGGGTGTGTACCTGTTTTAAAGTCTTAAATGATTACTTTGTAACCAGTTAAACAAACAGCTGTTATTTAGGTTATAACAACATAGTTAACACCCAAAATATGTGACTATGTATGTGTTTCCATCTGAAAACTCTACAGTCTAGGCCCTATCTAAGTGTTGTGTGAAAGTTTTTAAAATGAGGGGCTGTCACAGCGGCTCATCACTTCCATAGCATATGTGATGCATTGGGATTCGTTCTCTGCACCAATTATAAATAAATAAATAATATGAAGGTCCATCAACATCTAAATATTTATAAAATGAAAATGTATGTAAATTTATGAACAAGATAATCAATAGGTGCTCTCTTTCATATGTGGTCATAGAACAGCCACACTGTCATTTAAAGATCTGTCTTATATCTGTTTACTTTGTTTGACTGTCAATTTTGAATCATTAACACCATTTTCTAAATATATAAGAAATTTAAGGCTATCCTTTGATTTTATTAACTCATGCAAACCTATGATTATTGTTACCATACATTCTAGATTCTAAATTACATTTTAAAAGTTAAACTTAGTTAAGTGTAATACTTAAGAAACAACATTGAGAAGCTGGTGTTCTCCAAACTAAAATTATCTGTAGGAAAAGTCTCAGATTTGTATAAAAATAACAGATTGAGTTGATATTTATTTATGTCATATATGTTTTATAGCTGAATTAAGTAACCTGTTGTCATTAAGTTACAGAAGTTTGTGTTACTCTTTGCACTGGAATTGAAATTTAAATGCATTTTTGTAAGACAATAAGGAGAGCTTGACATGCTTAAAGATGTAAAAGACTATAAAATGTTTTAAAAAGAAGTAAAGATCTATTTCAGAAATAAAACACCTCACCTAAGTTTTTTCAAGAGGCCATGAAACCTGAATTAAAAGTCTGCCTCTCAACATATTCCATGTTAGGATAATCACTCAATTTTATTTAATGTTAAGTTCAAAAGATAGGTTTTTGTTATAAGGCTTACTTTAATCTTAAAATAAAAAACATAATCCATAGTTAATTAAAAGCTTTGGATTACAAAATTAAATATTTAGGTTCATAGATTCAATATAAACTAAATATGCTTTTCTTTTTGATAATTTTATTTTATACTTCCTTTTAAACTTTATAACTGTTGTCTGTTAGTGCTTTAAAGATGCACAGCTTCTAATATAATAACCAGAGTTAATTTGAGATAATGAGTCGTCAGCTATTGGCTAGATAATATATAAGACAGATTTCCAATATAATACTGACCCCAATTAAATGAAAGTGGTAAATAACTATAAAATTATAGACATTAAAGTTAAAACCCAGTACACCTACTTTAAGACTGGTAAAACAGGCCTGCTGAATGATTATAACCAAAACTTAGAGACTAAAGATAAAAAGGGCCAAGGAAAATAGCCAATATTTGGCTCTGTCATACTCCTCCTGGCACTCCTGTTTGGTACCTGAATTCTTAACATATTTACCTGATTTGTCTCCTCCTGCTTAGAAGCCAGGAAATTAATAATGGTCCTCTCGAGTTACCAGTGGATTAAATTGGAGGACATGGAGAGATTATGACATTAAGAGGGTTTAAAAGTGCATCAAAGAGGAAAATGTGATGACAAACCAGAACTGGCTGTGAAATAAAATAACAAAAATGTTATGGAAAGAGTTCAATGATTGGGGAGGGGTAAGTCCCCTTCCCTCTCTTAACTTTTCTCCAGGAAGTGTAATTACCCATGTGTCCCTAGCTTTTGCATTGTCAATAACTGCCCTAAGAGTCTAACTATTCCCTCCTGAAATGTAATAGATGTCTGTGAAAAGAGCTGTTTCTTCTTCTCTGTTCTGTGAACATGCTTTATATTAGAGACCTCCCACAAGGACTTCAGAGGAAAAAGTCCCAATGATAGAATGGGTCTAAGATGATGTCAAATAACATAAATTTTGTGAGAAACTGTGGATCAGGGCTCAGAATTTGGAGTGCTAATCTCCTGTGGACCTACCAGTGTAAAATAAAGTTTGGTTTCTCCTACTTTCTGAGTGTCGTGTTCTTGTTTCCTCATCTTTGTTCCATCCATGACTACACTTCTCTGCATCCACAGGGCTGCAACCTCGGAATGTGCTCTGCACCTGGGCACCAGCAAGCAGAGGCAGAAAGGCCTCAGCAGGACTTCAGCCCACCTCAGGCACAGCCTGGAACCACACCAGGTAAACAGTGCAGGTTGAGCATCCCTTGCCCCAGAAATGATTGGGACTGGAGTGGTTTTGCTTACAGAAATTTTCATATTTTTAATATTTCAATGTATATAGTATTTCCATCTTGGAGACGAGAGCCTCATGTAAACATAAATCTGTTAATGTCTTGTACGCATCTTAGACCTGAAGGTGATTTTACCCCAGTGTTTATGTACCAATGTTTTGCCTGTGATTTGACATAGGTCAGGTGTAAAATTTTTCTTACATGGTGCCATGAGAGTGATCCAAGTGTTTCATCTTTCAGATTGTTGGATTAAGGATGCTGACTGAACCTTTTGTACCCCTTTAGGAAGTCTCAGATAGAGATTCGTTGACACTCTGGAATTCATGATCAAGGGTTTAAGCTGTAGTCTGTGACAACAGGGAGTGTTTTGATCACAGTTTGCTGCCACCTAAGGGAAGGGGGCAGGGAGGGCCCTGCTGGGTTTTCTGGAAGCTCCTGTTGTTGTTTCCTGGTCCAGGTATGTAACATGGCTGTGTGCACTGTGAAAATTCAGAAAGAAGGAACAGTTTGGGATATTTGGCACAATAATATACAGGAGATTCAACAATTAAAAGAGATGGCATACTTGAAAGACAGATGGTCCTGGGCTGAAACCTGGATTAAATAGAGGAGATGAAGGAAAAAATGAATTTCATTCCTCTAAAGGATCATGAAGGAAGGAAGCCAGAGAGGGCTGGGGAGATTCCATCAGGCATCTCAGACATGTTGACAAGGAGTGACAAAGCCAAGGGACACACAAGAGCTGTTTGAGGGAATCACTCACTAAGGGACAGTTTCTAAGCTGAAGGTAGTTGGTACATATCCACATGGCACTGTGATTGATGCAGTAGCATAAGATAGCAGAGATTGAGAAAGCATGTGTAGGAAAATAATTTATTCAAAGGACACACATAATTCTGGTGTAAGATATCACATTTGACCCAAACAAACCTAGAAGAGAGTTCAAATGTGACCTATAAAATGTGGAACAAAAACCTAAGAATTTCATGTCCACACAGATGAGCCACAGTGGTGGTAAATGCAGGCAAGGATCCACCCACATATCATCTGAGACATTCTGAGAATCTGAGTGAAACCCTGAATTCAACAGAACAAGACTTCATGATAGGGAATGTAAAAGTGAAGAAAAGGGGTGGGGCAATGACTCTGCAAGGGCCATGATGACAGCACAGGAGAGAGGGTGTCACTGCCTCCCATGGAGAATTACTGAGAGAAGACACTCATCAACCCAGACATGAGAGACTGTGTCCAGTTAGGAAACCCCATTCTAACCCGAGTGGACATCACTGTGGAGAGGTTTCTGCAGACATCAGAGATGACCCCACACAGCTCTCTGCATGCTCAGGAGTGACTCTCCCAGGCCTCCAGTTGGTAGAACTCTCCTCATAATACAGGTAGGATTCCTGCACCATGAACAGCCTATGGGGTCCCTTTGGTTATCATGTCTGTTTTAGTCAGTTTTTTTGCTGCTGTGACAAAAAGAGCTAACCCGAACAATTTTAACAGAGAAAATGTTTATTGGACGGTTCACAATTTCAGAGGTCCACAGAAATCCTTGGGGCTCAAGTTGAGGCAGAATATCATGGCGAAAGAGTGTGCAGAGGGAAGCATCTTACATCATTGGAAAGGAGAGAGAGAGAGAGAGAGAGAGAGAGAGAGAGAGAGACTCTACTCTCCAGATACAAAGTATATATCTTATAGCCACACTCCTAATGAGGAACTTCCTCCAGCCACTCCTACCTGCCTCCGGGTACCACTCAGTTAATCAAATCAGGGACTAATTCACTGATTAGGTTAAGACTCCTACAATCCAGTCATTTTTCTTCTGATCCTTCTTGTGTTGTCTCACACATGACCTTTTGGGGGATACCTAAATGCAAGCCATAGCAATGTCTATTGCCCTCAGGACACTGGTGTACATCCAAGCCCTAAAGTGGTGCCTGGAAAATGTAAGGTGGGCATTGGGCCTTGGTGGGATACATACAAGCAGTTTCTAAGGGTAGCACATTTTATTAGAAGTATGATACAAACTCCACATCAAATTTTGCATTTTTTCCTAACTGTATTTTTTTTTTTTCGCGATGCTGGGGTTTGAACCCAGGGCCCTGTGCTTGCAAGGCAAGCACTCTACTGACTGAGCTATCTCCCCAGCCCTCCTAACTGTATTTTTAAAAGTCCATAAGAAATTATAAAAAGAACAGTTTGAATGATAATAAGTACAAAAAGTAATCATTATTTATAAAACTTAATTTATGCAAACAAAGTGAAAATTATCAATGTAATCTCTGTACATTTGATAAAACTAAGCCTTCAAACTCTGAATGCATTTCACATTTGTAGAATATCTCAACTCACACTAGTGTCATATGAAGTGCTCAAGAGCAACAAAGCCTTTTTTTACCAATGCAAATCATTAAGAACCCTGCCCTGTTGCAGACTAAAGCCTGGGGCATCAGATCAGACACCAAATGCCCTCTGGGAACCTCTCATTCTCATCACTGAAAATAATGAATTGAATTGGGAAATAATTTTATTACTATTTTTCATGAGCAAAAATGGGCAGATGGTTGGGTAGAATGAAGATAAAGCTCCACTGAGTCCCTCCAGCCTTGGGATTTTGTGGCTTGCATAAAATGAGTAAAGAGTCAAACAGTTGTATGAGAAATACAAGAACACAAAGCAACCTACAAGCAGGAGGATGGTGCGGGTGGCTTTGTGTTCAGGAGATGACTGGGAGGAGATGCAGGTGCTGTGGACATAGTGGGCTCTCCTGCGGTGTCTGTAGAGAAGACTGACCATGTAGAGGCTGGTGCAGATCATGAGGAGCACAAACACAAGATCATGAATCAAGATGGCACTTATAAATGTCCCTTTGTTCCGGTTTCCAAACTGCCTGGTTTGACAGTATGCATGAACATAGCCACGACCAACCAGAGTGAAACTGCTCCTGGCTGTGACTGTTTCAATTGTGTGGATGTAGATGAGCATGTTGATGACCCAGAAAATAAGCAACAAGGGATACATGCATGTAGGGAACTTAAATTTTAGCCATGCCCACTTAGAGTTACTGGGACTGATGGTGATGGCTTGAAATGCACTCAGGAGAGAGGTGGTGCAGATGGAAACACCACGTGTCACTCTGTATGAGAACAAAACTGTCTGACAACCAACATCATCCAAAAACTGCCTTACTCCCAAGGTTGATAAAATATCTGGTACCATGGTGAATAAGATGGTTAGAATATTTGCAAATAGCAACTGTGTAACAATGGAATCGATGTACTTCTTGAGATGGGGTTTAACTAAGAAGATGAATGCATATAACACGAAGAGCAAGGAGTTCCCAAGGACACCAATGCACAGCTGAGATACAAGGAAAACCCCAAAGACTGTGTCACTTGGAATCATCATCATCATCTTCTTATCTTTCAGTCCTGGCAATGAAATCAGGTCTTGGCACACCATAGGCAGGTGCAAAGATGCAGTACCTTTGAGTTGCAAGCAGAGCCCAGGAACATTATCTTAAGGATGTCTCTGAAGTTTTAATGAGGTTTCATCAAGCCCTGCAATGATAAATAAATTATCAGTTGGATTATTTTTTTAAATATAGATTGTTAACAATTTTTGATAATTCAGAGATAGAAAAGGGTGGTGAAATGTCCAGTTCTCAGGGCTGGGGAGATAGCTCAGTTGGTAGAGTGCTGGCCTTGTAAGCACAAGGCCCTGGGTTCAATCCCCAGCATCCCCCCCCAAAAAAAAAGAAAGAAATGTCCAGTTCTCTGTGTTTTAGGGCCTGGATAGACACTTCTGGAGCCTGGATTCCAGGGACTCCTGGTAACAACATATCACTGAATGAGGCAGAGAAGAAGATGGGATTCAAGTCACCACACAACATTCTAGAATACTCAGTAGATGACATGAGGCCTGTGTGAAAGGCATGTGTGCAACTTATCTGACATGTTTTCTTCTGAGACTCTGACTGTATTTCATCTTCAGCCTATGTTTCTGTATTCTCAGCTCTCTGAATGGCATGATCCTTTAACAGGCAGACTACCCAGTGTACTTCAACTTCTGCCTGGGAATTTTCACAGCACACACACTCCTCCATGTCAATAACAGCTGAACAATCAGGCAACACAGTGTTTCCTCCGTGGGGACTTTTCACCTCTCTCCCTAATCATGTGTCAAACAGCAATGATCTGAGATATTTGTGGATCTCACAACTTCTGCTGAGCTAGTGACATGCAGATCATCAAGCTCAATATTGCTCAGTTCTCAGGACCAGTTCTAGGACACAACTTTCAAGCAGAACCTGCACATATGCCATGATTGATGAACCCAGGATAACAAAAGGTTCCTGTATCCTGAGGCCTCAAACATGTACAAAATCCACCCTTTGGTCTGAATATTTCTGAATGCTTGTTATGGATACAGAATTAATATATTCACAAGTGTAACTGCAGTAGAAATGATAAGACATTCCTTCAGGTTAATATTGAAATTGATGAGGTTAATATCACAAAGTTACATTTGAGTGTCATGTCTGAACCATGGAAGCCTAGAGGACAGTAGATATGTGAACTTTTGCACATGGGATCAAAGTCCAAGAATCACATGGCCACAGGGGGAGGATCCATGAACCACAGTGGTGGGAAAAGCAGGCAAGGATCCACCTACATATTACCTGTGAGACATTCTGAGGATCTAGTGAATCCCTGACTTCAACAGCACAAGGACTTCAAGGTAGGGGAGGTGAAAGTGAAGAACAGGGAATGTGGGGCAAAGACTCTGCAAAGTCCATGATGACAGCACAGGGGACAGGTTCTCGCTGCCACCCACAATGAATTACTGAGAGAAGAAACACATTAAGAGACATGAAGGACTTCATCCAATTAGAAAACCCTGCACCTTAACCTGAGTGCACATCACTGTAGAGAGTTTTCTGCAGACAACAGAGATGTCCCCCAGCAGCTCACTGCATGCTCAGGAGTCAATCTCCCAATTCTCTTACCTACTCTATTGGTAGAATTCTCCTCATATTACACATATGATTCCTGCACCATCAGAACCCTATTGAGTCCTTTTGTTCATCATGTCTTATGATCTCAGGACACTGGGGTACATCCATGCCCTGAAGTCTTGCCTGGAAAGTGTAAGGTGGACAAGGGGCATTTGCAGGATATATAGGTAGTTTCTTAGGTCAGCACAGTTTAATAGATCTATGATACAAACTGCAACTTGAATTTTGCATTTAATCCAAGATGTATTTTAAAAAGACTATCAGGAGGCTGAAATCCAGTACCAGTCCAAGCTCCATGCAGATCTGTATCCACGGCCCAGCCATGCATGAATGTCATTGCATGTGCTGCACTGTGGCTTCACATCTACAAGTGTGTAAAGATGCCTCTGCCACCATTTTGGATTATTCTCACCATCACTGCTGTCATTGTTAGTTGCACATTAAACTTCAGATTTTATGATAAAATAAAATCCTTTCATGATAAACAAAAGTTAAAAGAATTGAGAAAGTAGAACCCTGAACTACAGAAGATTCTCAGCAAAATATTACAAGAGGAAGAAATGAAAAACAACAATGAAAGTCAGCAAAGGGAGGAATTACACTAATGGAAAAGACAAACAAAAAAGAAACCAAATCAAATTAAAAGTAAGACAAAATGATCAGGAATATGAGTCATATCTATATAACAACCCAGAATATTAATGACCTAAGATCATTACTCAAAAGACATGAACTAGCAGATTGACTTAAAAAAGAAAACAATATGCTGCTTTCAAGAGACTCATCTCATAAGAAAAGACACCCAGAGACTGAAGATGAAAGGATGATACAAAACAAACCACACACACAAGGATCCCACATGCTGACCAAGGGGATTCTCTCTGGAATGTGAAGGCAGTTCAACATAGAAAGTCAGTCACCATATTTGGGTCAATCATAGAGAATGAAATCCCTTGTGTCCCAATTGAGGATGCATTGAGTAAAGTCAAGGTGCTATATTGAAAATACCACAAAGAACACTCAGGAGACTACCAAGAGAAGAAAACTACTTCAAGACAATGAAGGGCTACAAGAAGGACCCCCAGCTAGCATCATCCTCATTGGTAGAAACAAAATTTTATCCATGAGGTCAGGAGCAAACCAAGAAAAGTTCACTTTCAAAATTGGTATTTTCCATAGTGTGGGAGGGCCAGGTAAGAGCAGTTGGGGGAAAAAACAGAAGAAGGAGAAGAAAGAAAAAAAATTTTAAAAGTGTCCAAATTGCAAAGGAAGAGGGAAAAGCATCTCTCGCAGATTACATGATTTTACATGGGAAAACATTTTAATATTCAAGAGAACTGCCAGTCTATATAAATTATTCAGCACAGCTAGAGAGTACAAGATCAATATGCTAATATCCCTGGTGTTTATACACCTGTAATGAAAAGTCTGTAAGGTGAAATTAAGAAAACATTGACATTTAAAATCATGCCTGAAAGAGAATAGAATTCTGAGTATAAATTTAATAAAGGATTTCCATGTCATGTAGGCCCTATCCACAGAATCAGGCCCAGCTCAGCTCGGTCCCAGCCCCTGGTGTAGCACTGTGCTGTGGTTAATCATCTGTCAACATGTGGAGGCACCTCTGCCCACTAACAGGGATTATACCCCTCTTGGAGACCACCATCCCTAGAGGGACCACAACCTTTTAGGGTCACTGTTTTTTCAAGTTCCTCCCAGGCATCAAGCTACTGAAGAATAAGAGGGTTGAACAGTACTATATAGTTTTATTGTAGATTTTTTAAATAGTAGTAATATTATGATTTTTCATATTATATCTACCATTTTTCCTATTTTCTTTTTCATATTTTTCTCATCCTCTCTATTTTCCTCTTATCTGTGTCTCTCCTTGGACACTCTTTCTCCCTTTTCATATGCTGACAACCAGTTTCTTTTAATTACACTTTCACTACTCCTATGTCACAGTACCTCTATGGAAGCACTTTTTATCTCATTAACATTATATCCTACACCCCTCCCCATCCTCTTTGTCCACCATTAGAAATCATGGTCCTTATTGCAAACCTATTGGCTAACCTGCAGATTATATTCGATCTCATAATTTCTGTTTATTAAGACAATATGATTAATATCTTAAAAAGGACTATTAGCATTAAGGATGTGTATCATTTTTATGGTTTGCTGTTAATATTGATCTCTCACTTCAAGGTGAGGTACTGGAAACCGATAGGGATACAATAAGTCCATAGGGGGGAAAATGAAATACCTCAGATTTGCACACCTAGCGGGGAAGGTACATGAACAATATAAGAAAACAAGAGAGAAGAGAAGATAGTGTCCCAAAAAAAACCTAGATGCTACATCAATAAAATCTAATGACAGCATGGAAGAAGAAATTTCAAAGGGAGTTCAGAATGTACATAATTACAATGATCAGAGAAGCAAATGATGAGAAAAGAGAGCAAAGGTAGACTTTGAATGATCACACCAATCAACAGTTAAACAAGCAAATGCAGGAAGCAAATGGCCATTTTGATAAAGAGATAGAGAGTCTAAAAAATAAACAGAAATCCATTAAAGAAAGGAAACAATACACCAAATTAAAAACTCCAGAAAGCATAATCAATAGGCTAGATTTCTTGGAAAACAGAATCTTAGAAATTGAAGATAAAATATTTACTCTTGAAAACAAGGTTGACCAAACAGAGAAGATGGTAAGAAACCATAAATGGAAATACAAAAAATAAGGAACAACATGAAAAGAACAAATTTAAGAATTATTGGGATTGAGGAAGACACAGAAACAAACCAAAGGAATGAACAACTTATTCAATGAAATGATATCTGAAAATTTCCCAAATCTGAAGAATGAAATGAAAAATCAAAACAAGAGGCTTATGGGACACCAAAAATACAAAATTACAACAGATTCACAACAAGGCACATTATAATGAAAATACCTCACATACACAATAAAGATAGAATTTTAAAGGCTGTGAGAGAAAAAAATCAAATTATATTCAGGGAGAAACCAATATGGATATTAGCAGATTTCTGAACCCAGACCCTAAAAGCTAAAAGGGATTGTAACAACAATTTTCAAGCTCTGAAAAAAATGGAGGCCAACTAAGAGTCTTAAACCCAGCAAAACTTACCTTCAGATTTGATAATGAAATAAAATCCTTCCATGATAAACAAAAGCCAAAAGAATTTACAAAAAGAAAGCTAGTTCTACAGAACATTCTCAGCAAAATATTCCATGAGGAAGAAATTAAAAATAATGATATAAGTCAGCATATGGAGGAACTACCCTAAAGGAATAACAAAATAAAGGAGAACTCAACTCAAGTTAAAAACCAAAAATAAGCCAAAATGACTGGGAATACATATCATATCTCAATAATAACTCTGAATGTTAATGGCCTAAACTAATCAATCAAAAGTCAAAGACTGGCAGATTGTATTAAAAACACCCAACAACATCTTTCGTTCAAGAGACTCATCTCATATGAAAATAAATCCACATAAAAGGTGAAAGGATGGAAAAAACATACCAGGTACATAGACTCAGTAAAAAAGCAGGGTCTCCATCTTCATAATAGATAAAGCAAACATCAAGCCACAATTAGTTAGAAGGGATAAAGGACATTTCATACTGCTAAAGGAAGCATAAATCAGCAAGACATAACAACCATAAATATTCATATGCCAAGGGGTGGGAGGGGTGGGGGGAAGGGAAAAAATAACAGAATGAATCAAACAACATTGCTCTATGTAAATTTATGATTACACAAATGGTATGCCTTTATGCCATGTACAGAGAAACAACATGTATTCCATTTGTTTACAATAAAATAAAAAAAAATTTTAAAAAGACTATGAGAAAACAGTAACCTTACAGATCATCCTTACCTAACCACAATTGTTTTAAGCATATCTAATTATGTCAATGAGCTAATACAATGTTTATTTCCTTAATATCTAAACTCTATGTGACCTGAGATTATTCTTATTACTTTTTGCGGTAAAGCAATAGACAAATAATGTCATGTGACCATCTCTACTAGGTCCATCTGGTTAATATCTAAATTGCTGAATTAAGGGTTACAGGAGGGCAGCGGTCGCAGTGGTTCTCGTGGCCAAGGTTTTTTTACTGAATAAATTACCTTGTCTTATGTAGCTCCTTTTCCAGAACAAGGCATTGTGTACCAATGTTTATTATAGGGGTGACCTATTCTTTGTAGGAAGGAAGGAATGTTGTGAAACCTTATTCTTTTACCTTACCACCACACATAAACAAAACCATCATCTGGATTAAACCACCCTCTAGGAGACAGGGGGAGATCTATATCTACCTTCTCTAAGGGCTTGCCTTTAGGGGGGTACCAGGGCTTGCCATTGATAAAATAAGCTAGTCCATATCTAGTAGCTACTGTGGGAGGTGCTTTTTGCATAAAAAAAAATATTCATATGCCAAACAATGGCTCATCCATGTACATCAAACAAATCCTTCTCAATTTCAAGAACCAAATGGAGCACAACACAATATTATTATGTGACTTGAACTCACTTCTCTCACCATTGGACAGATCTTCAAACAAAAATTGAACAAAGAATCCATAGATCTCAAACACAAAATTGATAATTTAGCCTTAACAGACTATATAAAATAGTCCATCCATCATTGAGAGAATACACTTTCCTCTAAGCAGCACATGTATCCTTCTCTAAAACATAGCATATGTTATGCCACAAAGCTACTCTTAGCAAATACAAAAAGATAGAGATATTAACTTGTATTCTATGAGATCATGATATAATAAAATTAGAAATCAATCACAAAGAAAAACAAAAAATACTTTCACACCTGGAGATTAAATAATACACTATTGAATGAAACATGAATAACAGAAGACACCAGGGGAAAAAATGAAACAATTCTTAGAGGTAAACATGAACAAAGATGCAATATATCAAAATCTCTGGGACACTATGAAAGCAGGATTAAGAGGAAAATTCATTGCATGCAACACATTCAATAAAACAAGGAAAAGTCAACAAATAAATGAACTAACATTATAACTCATAACCCTAGAAAGAAGAGCAGATCAACCCCAAAAGTTGTAGAAAACAGGAAATAATTAAAACAGAACTGAAATCAAAGAAATTGAAACAAAAGAAACAATCAAAAAAATGACAAAATAAAAAGTTTGTTCTTTGAAAAAATAAACATTGATGAACTCTTAGGCACACTAATGAAGAAAAGGAGAGAGAAATCTCAAATTACTAAAATTCAGGATGAAAAAGGAAACATCATGACAGATACCATTGAAAAACAAAAAATAATTAGAAGATATTTTGAAAATCTATACTTCAACTAAAAAGACAACCTTGAAGACATTAACAGGTTTCTAGTGTCATATGATCCACTCAAACTGAATCAGGAACACCTATACAATTTAAATAGATCACTTTCAAGCAATGAAATATAAGAAGTCATCAAAAGTCTACCAAGAAAAAAAAGTACAGTACCAAAAGGATTCTGAGCCAAGTTATAAAAGACATTCAAAGAAGAGCTCATTCCAATATGCCTTAAAATATTCCAAGAAATAGGAGTGGACTCTTCCTAACTCATTCTATGAAGCTAATATCACCCTGACCAAAACCAGACAAAGATACATCGAAGAAAGAAAACTTCAGACCAATAACCTTAATCAACATAGATGCAAAAATTCTTAGCAAAATTTTAGCATATAACACACAAAAACATATTTAAAAGATAGTGCACCACGACCAAATGGGTTTTATCCCAGGGACACAAGGATGTTTCAACATTTAGAAGTCAATAAATGTAATTCATCACATCAACAGATTTAAAGTTAAGAATCCCATGATTATGTCACTTGATGCAGGAAAAGCATTTGATAAAATACAGTACCCCTTCATGCTCAAAACACTAGAAAAAATAAGAATAGTAGGAACATTCCTCAACATTGTAAAGGATATCAATGCAAAGCCCATGGCCAATATCATTCTAAATGGAGAAAAACTGAAAGCAATCCCCCTAAAACCTGGAACAAGGCAGGGATGCCCTCTTTCACCACTTCTATTCAACATTGTCCTTGAAACTCTAGCCAGAGCAATTAGACAGACCAAAGAAATTAAAGGGATACGAATAGGAAAAGAAGAACTCAATCTACCCTATTTGATGATGACATGATTCAATATTTAGAAGAGCTGAAAACTTTCATGAGAAAACTTCTAGAACTCATAAATGAATTCAGTAAAGTAGTAGGATATAAAATCAATGCTCAGTAATTTAATGCATTTTTATTTTTAAGTGATGACTTCTCTGAAAGAGAATTAGGAAAACTATCCCATTCACAATAGCCTCAAAAAAAAACTTTGAAATCAATCTATCAAAAGACGTGAAAGACCTCTACAATGAGAACTACAGAACCCTAAAGAAAGAAATTAATGAAAACCTTAGAAGATGGAAATATCTCCCATGTTCTTGGATAGGCAGAATTAATATTGTCAAAATGCTCATACTACCAAAAGTGCTATACAAATTCAATGCAATTCCAATTAATATTCCAATGACATACCTCATAGAAATAGAGCAAGCAACCATAAAATTTATTTGGGAAAATAAGAGACTCAGAATAGCTAAAGCAATCATTAGCAGAAAGAGTAGTAGGGGGTATCACAATACCAGACCTTCAACTATACAACAGAACAACAATAAAAAAAACAGCATGGTGTTGCCACCAAAATAGGTAGATCAATGGTACAGAATATAGGACATGGACACAAACCCACATAAATACAGTTTTCTTATACTAGACAAAGATTCATAAAACATAAAAGGGAGAAAAGGTAGTTTCTTCAACAAATGGTGCTGGGAAAACTGGAAAACCATATGCAGCAGAATGAAACTGAACACCTATCTATCACCCTGCACAAAACGCAACTCAAAATGAGTCAAAGACCTTGGAATTAGTCTAGAGACTCTGCACCTAACAAAAGAAAAATTAGGTCCATATCTTCTCATGTCGGCTTAGGACAACACTTCCTTAACATGACTTCCAAAGCACAAGAAATAAAAGCAGGAATCAATATTTGGGATAAATTCAAATTAAAAAGCTTTTCTCAGCAAAGGAAACAATCAACAATCTGAAGAGAGAGCCTATAGAGTGGGAGATAATCTCTGCCGCACACACTTTGGATAGAGCTCTAATCTCCAGAATCGATAAAGAACTCAAAAAACTACACCAAGAATACAAATAACCCAATCAATAAATGGGCTAAAGGAATGAGCAGACACTTCACAGAAGAAGATCTGCAAGCAATCAGAAGATCTACAAAAAATGTGCAATATCTCTAGTAATTAGAGAAATGCAAATCAAAACTATTCTGAGGTTTCATCTCACCCCAATTAGAATGGCTAGTATCAAAAATACAAGCAACAGTAGGTGTTGGTAAGGATGTGGGGGAAAAGGTACACTCATTCATTGGTGGTGGGGTTGCAAATTTGTACAGCCCCTCAGAAAAGCAGTATGGAGATTCCTTTGAAAAACTTGGAATGGAACCACCATTTCACCAGCTACCCAACTCCTTGACCTATACCCAAAGGACTTAAAATCAGAATAATACAGTGATGCAGCCACATCAATGTTCACAGCTGCTCAATTTTCAATACATATATTGTGGGACCAATCTAGATGTCCTTTCATTGATAAATGGATAAACAATCTGTGGTATATATACACAATGGAATTTTACTCAGTAATAAAGAAAAATAAAATTAAGTAATTTGCAGGTAAATGGATGCAGTTGGAGAATATCATGCTGAGTGAGATAAATCAATCCCAAAAAACCAGTGGCCAAATAATCTCTCTGAAAAGCAGATGATGATACATAATGTGAGTAGGAAAGAATGGAGGAAGGATGGATTATATAGAGGGGGAAAAGGTGGGAAAGAGTGGGGGGAAGGAAAATAACAGAATAAGATAAACATCTTTACCCTAGGTACATGTATGATTACACAAATGGTGCAACTCTACTTTGTGTGCAACCAAGAAACAACCGTTGTACCCCTTTGTGTACAGTGAATCAAAATAAATAAATTTTTAAAAATATAATGAAGGAGGGGAGAGACTCACACACAGAAAATGACAAAAACAGTCAGAAGAATTTTCACAGATCTGGGGGCTGGGAATGTACTTGAGCTGCAGAATGCTTGCCTAGTGTCAGGGAGGCCCTAAGTTTGATCCTAGAATTGATTCTAACATGATAGAAGTAAGTAAGTGGAAAATATCTGGTGTTCATAGCTTGTTAGGAGGCCAAATTCCCCAAAAGTGAATGACTGATTCAATGCAATATCTATCAAAATTCCAGTGGTCTTTTAATCAGAAAGCAAGGAAAACAACTTTAAATTTAAATGGAGATGAAAGTGTCCCTCATGTCGAGAATAAAAGGCTTGAGACAGGTGGACAAAGGTGTAGGACTTCCATTGATTCTTTCAAAATGTTACCACCCAGTTGTTGTAATCGCACTGCAATAAGAAAATGAACAGTCTGTTCTAAAAGGTGCCAAAGAACTAGGAAATATCTTAAAATTCATATAGAGCCTAAAAAATCACTGAATAGTCAAAATCTTATTGAGCAAATATAACAAAGCAAGAAACATTATATTACCCAGGTTCACAATAGACTATGAAGCAGTGGTAAACAATATGGCTTGATATTGGCATAAAAAGAGAATTTCCAATGGAATAAAATAAAATCCTTGGGGAAAAAAAACAAAACACATGTTCAGCTAACTGATTTTTCACAATGGTGCTAAGAACACAATGGAGAAAGGACAATGATTTGAATAAATGGGACTCAAAATATTGGACATCTACATCATGAGAATGAACTACACCACTGTATCTCTCATCAGTCAGAAAATATCAACTCACAAAGATTAAATAGGTGACTGTAAGGCCTGAGTCCAAGAAATAACTAGAGGATAAAAAGGGTAAGTTTTCAAAATATTGGGACAAGCAAAGATTTGGGGGCAAGACCCCAAAATCACAGAAAACACTATTCCTTTAGGGTAGTTCCTCCCTTTGCTGATTTACATCATTGTTTTTCATACTTCCTCATGGAATATTTTGCTGAATATGTTTTCAGCAAATGCTGGCTTTCTTTTTGTAAATTCTTTTAGCTTTTGTTTATCATGGAAGAATATTATTTTGTCATCAAATCTGAAGGTAAGTTTTTCTGTGTATAAAATTCTTGTTAGGCATCAATTTTCTTTCAGAGTTTGAAAAATGTTATTCCAGGTCCTTCTAGTATTTAGGGTCTGGATTGAAAAATCTGCTGATATCCATATTGGTTTCTCCCCGAATGTAATTTGATTTTTTTCTCTTGTATCCTTTAAAATTCTGTTTTTATTTTGTATGTTAGGTATTTTCATTTTAATGTACTTTGGTGTGGGTCCATTGTAATTTTGTATATTTGGAGTCCTATAAGCCTCTTGTACTTCATTTTCCATTTCATTCTTCAGATTTGGGAAATTTTCTGATATTATTTCATTGAATAGATTGTTCATTCCTTTGGTTTTTTTCTCTTTGCCTTCCTCAATCCCAGTAATTCTTAAAATTGGCCTTTTCATAATTCTATAATTCTTATAGATTCTGTTCATGATTTCTTACCATCTTGTCTGTTTGGTCAACTTTGTTTTCAAGATTAAATATTTTGTCTCAATGTCTGAAATTCTGTCTTCCAGGTGTTCTATCCTATTGGTTATGCTTTCTATGGAGTTTTTACTTTGGTTTATTGTTTCCTTCATTTCAAGGATTTATGTTTGTTTGTTTGTTTGTTTGTTTTCAGTATCTCTAACTCTTTATTGAAATGATTTTTGCTTCCCGCATTTGCTCTTTTAACTGTTGATTGGTGCAATCATTCAAAGCCTGCCTTTGCTCTGTCATCTCATCATTTGCTTCTCTGATCATCTTAATTATATACATTCTGAACTCCCTTTCTGACATTTCTTCTGCCATGCTGTTGTTGGATTTTATTGTTGTAGCATCTAGGTTTGTTTGGGACATTTGCTTCCCTTTTTCTCATATTACTCAGATATCTTCCCCTCTAGGAGTGAAAATCTGAGATATTGAAGTTTCCCCCTATTGACTTATAGTGCCCCTGCAGGTTTCCAATAACTCACTTCCTAGTCTTCAGTAGCCTGAAGTCTTTGAGGAACCTGATAATGCAGTGATCCACAACAGAAGCTGCCCCTCTAGGGATGATGGCCTCCAGGTAAGGTATATTCCCTGATAGTGGGCAGAGGCACCTCCATGTGTTGACTGATGGTAGGCCGAAGAGGCACTAGACTGTGGGCTGGGGCCCAGCTGGTCTGGGCCTGGGTCTCTGGTTCTACCTGTATGTCAGGGAAGTCTCACCTGGTGACTCAAATCCACACTGTTCCTGGCTGTCGAGTTCTACTGCCCTGGTGGGGAAGTCTCGCCTGGCAGCTCTGAGCTGGTCCCTAGTCTTGCAATATGTCTTCTTCTTGAATCCTGAGTCCTGGAGCAATATGGAATGCAGTCACCCTCCAGTCTGCCATCTTGGATCCTTACAATTTATTTTTGAAGGACTGTTGTGCCAGGTATATGCAGTGTGTTCTGCATATTTAATCCCACGCTCCTCTTGATAGCTAGGAATCTGCTGAGGACTGAACTGCAGACTCTTCAAGGACCACTGATACAGAGTGAATTAGTTTTCTCTTTTGACTTTCAATACTTTTCTACATCTTTCCCTAAAGATACAATCCCAACAGTCTTTTTGTGAATCTCTCCAGATTCAATGTCATTATCAACCTTGAGGTAACCAACCATGATGTTGGCTTCCTTGCCATATTTTGGAGATTTAGACGTTCTTTCCTGCCATGACCCTCTGTCCATTTGTCACTTTCCTCCTTCCTTCTCAAGATGCATGTCTTTCTGCCTGGTAATGGTTTGTATGTCCCACAATCTATCTTTGCTCTTCTGTTTTCTCCTCTGACTGATTATTTCTTATTCTTTCTTCTACTTCATCCATTCTGCTGTGGAAGCTCACTAGTGAATTTCTCAGTTCACTCATGGGTTTTTATCTGCCCTGGGATTTTTGTTGTTTTCTTACTGATTTCCATTTCTTCCTTCATTTTTCATTCTATGGATTTGTTGATTCCTTGAGTTCATTAATTACATACTTGGGTTCTCTCAAAGTCCACTAATCTTCCTTAAAACCATTTTGTGCAATTGCAGGAATGAACCTGAAGGACACTGTGTTTACTTAAATAAGTGAATTGCAGAAACTCAGTGATGCTCATGGAATCAGATGTTAAAAGTCACATTAGTCCTTGTATTCTGGATATTTCATAGGCTTTCTTCCTTTCTTCCTCCTATGGTGTCTTTCTTCGTGGTTAAGCAGGGTTCTCTCAGAGCATTTTGTGATCCTTTGCTCTTCACATTTAAGGTATCTTTTAAAGAACTTGTTTCTTGGTTACCATCAGACTCTAAACAGATTTTGTAGTCATAATAAATGATTTTGAACTGACTGCAACGTATTTTTATCAGGAAAAAGGAAAAACACATCTCTCTCTCTATAAATCCTTTCACCCTCCATATTTTGCATTTCTTTTTATTTTTATAGACTGTATTTTGATTCATTGTACACAAATGGGGTACGACTTTTAGTTTATATAGTTATACACAATGTAGATTCACACAACTCATGTAATCATACATGTATATAGGGTAATGATGTCTTCTCTTTCCACCTTCCAAAACTCACACCTCCCCCTCTCATTTCCCTCTATACAATTCAAAGTTCCTCCATTCTTCTCTTACCCCACAACTACCAAACCCCATTATGTATCATCATCCACTGATCAAAGAAAACATTCAGCCTTTTGTTTTTTCAGACTGGCTTATTTCACTTAGCATGATATTCTACAATTCCATCCATTTACCTGCAAATGCCATAATTTAATTCATCTTTATGGCTAAATAATAATCCATTGTGTATATATACCACAGTTTCTTTATTCATTCATCAATTTAAGGGCATCCAGGTTGGTTCCATAGTTTAGTTTTGTGAGTTAAGCTGTTAAAAACATTGATGTGGCTGCATTAATGTAGTATTGTAGTATGCTGATTTTAAATCTTTAGTGCATAAGCCACAGAGTGGAATAACTGGGTCAAAAAGTGGGTCCACTCCAAGATTTCTGAGGAATCTCCATACTGCTTTTGATTGACTGCACCAATTTGCAACTCCACCAGCAAGTTATGAGTATGCCTTTTTCCCCATACCTTGCCAACAACTATTGTTGCATGCATTCTTGATAATGGCCATTCTAATTGCAGTGAGATAAAAATTTAAGGTGGTTTTAATTTTCATTTCTCTAATTACTAGAGATGTTGAACACTTTTTCATATAATTATTAATCACCTGTATGCCTTCTTCTGTAAAGTGTCTGTCCAGTTCCTTGGCCCATTTATTGATTGGGTTCTTTGTATTTTTTGTGTAAAATTTTGTAAGTTCTTTATAAATTTTGGAGATAAGTGCTCTATCTGAAGTGCATGTGGAAAAGATTTTTCTCCCACTCTGTAGGCTCTCTTTTCACATTGTTGATTGTATCCTTTGCTGAGAAAAAGATTTTTAGTTTGAGTCCATCCCATTTATTGATTCTTCTTGCTTTGATTTCTTGTGCTTTGGGAGTCTTGTTGAGGAAGTCTGATCCTAAGCCAATGTGATGAAGATTTGGGCCTACTTTGTCTTCTATTAGGTGCAGGGTCTCTGGTCTAATTCCTATGTCCTTGATCCATTTTGAGTTGAGTTTTCTGTAGGGTTAGAGATAGAGGTTTAATTTCATTTTATTGTATATGGATTTCCAGCTTTGTCAGACCATTTGTTGAACAGGCTATCTTTTCTCCATTCTATGTTTTTGGCTCCTTTGTCTAGTATGAGGTGACTGTATTTATGTGATTTTGTCTCTGTGTCTTCTATTCTGTACCATTGATCTGCCTATTTTGGTGCCAATACCAAGCTGTTTATGTTACTATTGCTCTGTAGTATAGTTTAATGTCTGGTATTGTGACACCTCCTGTTTCACTTTTTCTGCTCAGGATTCTTTTCATGATTTGATATCTCTTATTCTTCCAGATGAAGTTCATGATTGCTTTCTCTATTTCTATGAGGAATGTCATTGGAATTTTAATTGGAATTGCATTGACTCTATATAGCACCTTTAGTAGAATGGTCATTTTGACAATGTTAATTCTGCCTATCCAAGAACATGGGAGATCTTTCCATCTTCCAAGATTTTCTTCAATTACTTTCTTTAATGTTCTTTAGTTTTCATTGTAGAGGTCTTTCACCTCTATTGTTAGATTGATTCCCAAGTATTTTAATTTTTCTGAGGCTATTGTGAATGGAGTGGTTTTCCTAATTTCTCTTTCAGAGGATTCATCATTATTAACAGAAATGCATTAAATTCATGCATATTGATTTTATATCCTGCTACTTTGCTGAATTCATTTATTAGTTCTAGAAGTTTTCTAGTGGAGTTTTTTGGATCCTATAATATAGAATCATGTCATCAGCAAAAAGTGACATCTTGAGTTCTTCTTTTCCTGTTTGTATCTGTTTAATCTCTTCAGTCTGTCTAATTGCTCTGGCTAGTATTTCAAGGACAATGCTGAATAGAAGTGGTGAAAGAGGGCATCCCTGTATTGTTCCAGTTTTTAGGGGGAATGATTTCAGCTTTTCCTCATTAAGAATGATGTTGGCCATTGGTTTATCATAAATAGCCTTTACAATGTTGAGGAATGCTCTTACTATTCCTATTTTTTCTAGTGTTTTAAGCATGAAGGGGTGCTGTATTTTATCAAACACTTTATAATTATATGATTCTTAACTTTAAGTCTGTTGATGTGATGGATTTCATGTATTGATTTCTGGATGTTGAACCAACATTGCATTCCTGGGATAAACCCCACTTGATCATGGTGCACTATCTTTTTAATATGTTTTTGTATGTGATTTTCCAGTATTTTTTAAGGATTTTTGCATGTACGTTCATCAGTGATATTGGTCTAAAGTTTTATTTCCTTGATGAGTCTTTTTCTGGTTCTGGAATCAGAGTGATACTAGCCTCATTGAATGAGTTTGGAAGGGTTCCCTCCTTTTTTATTTCATGGAATACTTTGAGAAGTATTGGTATCAGTTCTTCTTTAAAGGTCTTGTAGAATTCAGCTGAGAATCCATCTGTTCCTGGGCTTTTCCTGGTTGGTAGGCTTTTGATGGCTTCTTCTATTTCAGTGCTTGAAATTGATCTGTTTAAATTGTGTATGTCCTCCTGGTTCAGTTTGGAAGGATCATATGTCTCTAAAAATTTGTCAATGTCTTTGATATTCTCTATTTTGTTGGAATATAGATTTTCAAAGTAGCTTCTAATTATGTTATGTATTTCAGTGGTGTCAGTCCTGATCTTTTTCATCATGAATTCCAGTAATTTGAGTTTTCTCTCTCCTTCTCTTTGTTGGTGTGGCTAAGGGTTTGTCTATTTTGTGTACTTTTTCAAAGAACCAACCTTTGTCGATTTTTTTAATTGTTTCTCTTGCTTCAATTTCATTGATTTCAGCTCTGATTTTAATTATTTCCTGTATTCTACTATTTTTGGTGTTGATCTGTTTTTCTTTTTATAGGGCTTTAAGATGTAATGTTAGGTCATTTAGTAGTTGACCTTTGATTTTTTTAATGTATGAGCTCAAGGCAATGAACTTTCCTATTAGTACTGCTTTCAGAGTGTTCTCCAGACTTCAATATGTTGTATCTTTGTTCTCGTTTACCTCCAAGAATTTTTAAATTTTTTTCTCTGATGACTTCTGTTATTATTGCCTCATTCAATAGCATGTTATTTAGTCTCCAGGTGTAGTTTTTGTTTGTTATTTTATCATTGATTTCTAATTGCCTTCCATTATGGTCTGATAGGATACAAGACAGTATCTCTATTTTTTTGTATTTACTAATGCCTTCTTTGTGGCATAGTACATGGTCTATTTTGGAGAGGAATCCATATGTATATTCAAAGGAATCCAAAATGTGTATTCACTCAATGATGGATGAAATACTCTCTAAATGTCCTTTAACTCTATTATCATTGATTGTATTCTTTGGTTCTATAGTTTCTTTGTTCAGTTTTTGTTTGGAGGATCTATCCAGTGGTGAGAGTGGTGTGTTAAAGTCATCCGCTATTGTGTTTTTGTCAATTTGACTCTTAAAATTGAGAGGGTTTGTTTGATATACATATATGCTCCATTGTTTGGGGCATAAATATTTAAAATCATTATGTCTTGCTGATTTATGCTTCCTTTAAGCAGTATGAAATGTCCTTCTTCATCCCTTCTGACAAACTTAGGTTTGAAGTCCACTTTATCTAAGAATGGAGACCCCTGCTTTTTTTACTGAGTCCATGTGCATGATATGTTTCTTCCACCCCATACTTTCACCTTTAGTCTGTGCATGTCTTTTTCTATGAGATGAGTCTCTTGAAGGCAACATATTGTTAGGTCTTTCTTTCTTAATCCAATCTGCCACTCTATGTCTTTTGATTATTGAATTTAGGCCATTAACATCCAGGTTTATTATTGTGATATGATGTAGGTAAGATCCCACAGGCATACTTGGCAGCAGTCACTGAGTCAATGAGGTGAGCAAAGGCCCACCACTCAGGCTAGATTGGAACGCCAACCAGTGGACTCATGATGCTTGCCTGTAGCCTTGGGAACATCTGTGATAAGTGGAGTTAATGACCTTTTCATTGGTTGATGCAGAAGGGGCCTCCCCTCACATAAGCAGCTGCATAGTCTATGTAACCAAAAGTTTGATGCACAATAATTGGATTTTGCTTCACCACCACCTCCATGGAGTCCCCCATGTCTGTGTGTAGGTGACACTGTCACCCTCACCCCTCTAAGGCAGAAAACTTGTTCAATAATATGGTTTGTATTCCTGGTTATTTTGGCCTTTTTTTTCCAGAATATTTCCATATAGTTTATTGGGAAAAGAGTAATTGAAGATGTAATTAAGTTAAAGTTATTAATATGATATCATGCAGGGATAGGGTAGACCCTAAACCCAATCAAATGTGTCCTTAGGAAAGAAGTCACAGGCACAAAGGGAGAAAGACACAGGCACGGGAAGATAACCTTGTTATTTTTGGTTTTTAACTTGACTGGATTTCTCCTTTGAATGACTTTTCCTTTAGGGTAGTTCCTCCCTTTGCTGACTTGCATTGTTGTTTTTCACTTCCTCCTCAAAATACTTTGCTGAGAATATTCTGTAGTGCAGGATTTCTATTTGTAATTTCTTTTAACTTTTGTTTATCATGGAAAGATTTTATTTCATCATCAAATCTGAAGGTTAGTTTTGCTGGGTATGGGATTCTCAGTTGGCATCCATGTTCTTTCAGAGCTTGAAATATATTATTCCAGGCCCTTCTTGCTTTTAGGGTCTGAGCTGAGAAATGTGCTGATATCTGTATTAGTTTCCCCTTATAAGTAGTCTTACACTTTTCTCTCACAGCCTTTAAAATACTATCTTCATTTTGAATGTGAGGTATTTTCATTATAATGTGCCTTGGTATGAATCTGTTGTAACTTTGTGCACCTGGTGTCCTGTAAGCCTTTTATATTTGATTTTCCATTTCATTTTTCAGGTTTGGAAATTTTTCTGATATTATTTCATGTAGGGACATGCTTGCAACTATTTGGGGAAGAGGTCGTGAGCACGCGTGGGGGAGGATGTGCCCACCTGCTGGCGCACAACACCTCCTCCCCAGCCCTTACACGCACACACGGTCCTGGCTGCACTTGCACCGCGGCCCCAGCAACCGCGCCCACATGAGGCATTGGAAGACGGAGCACGCAGGAATGTTGGGCTCCTGGGGGCACCGCTCTACGCGAGACCGGCACTTCAGCCTGCACTTCAGCCTGCAAGACCTGCACTTGGACCGGGAAGATGCCACTGGTATCTTGTCCCACAAGGCAAAGAGAGGCCTTAGCCATCCTGGAAGGCGGAGCTGGTGTTGGCACCAACGCATCTACTTGGGGAGAGAGGCAAGCAAGGAAGCAAGCAAGGAAGCATCACTAAAGAAAAATAAAGTTGTTCATTCCCAGTCCGCCTCTAATTCTTTCCCGCTGTCTCGTTGCTGCAAGTGGCAACAAGTGGTGGCCTGTACAGGGACTTCAGCATGGTGGGTAAGTACTGAGGAACCTCGCGGGAGTCTGGCCAGAGCGGTTTAAGGGTGAGAGATAGTAAAAAGAAATGGGGTCAGAAATTTAAAAGACACAAAGGACTAAGGTCAAAAAAGATGTATTAAAATGTAGCAAAAGTAAGCCCAAGGTTTATAGAGGAAGGGCTGCTCAAGGTGCCACAAGGGGATCTTCATAAACAGGATCTAATAGCAACAGAAAAACAGGGGGCTCCTTTTCCTAAAGGAACGTTTTCTATGTGGCAATTAATTTGGGAATGTTTAACTTCATCTAAACCTAGCATCCAGGAAAGTGTTGCTGAGAGTGCAGAAGCCTTAGGAGAAGTACAAGAGCAAGAATCTGTTAAACAAGGAGAACAAGGTGAGGAAGAATTGAGTGGTAGTGACTTAGAAAGTAATTACTCAGATAATTTAAGAAAAACAAGGGGAAAAGGTAGGGGAGAGCTAAATCTTATTCAGCCTTCTGCACCACCATGGGAGGATCCTCTGACCAAGGCCATTCAGGACCTTTCTAAGCACTTAGACGCCCTTGAATACAAAGAACCCCAAAATTCATGGGACCTGCCCATATTTGAGGACCAAAATAGACAGAGATACCATCAACCATTAGATTTTAAAACCATTAAAAACTTTAAAGAGGCAGTTATGACATATGGACCTCAGGCACCATTTACCATAAGTATGCTTGAGTCTTTGAGTAATTTAAATTTGACTCCTACTGATTGGAAACAGTTATGCAGAGCAGTGTTATCTGGAGGACAATATCTTATTTGGAGAGCTCAGTGGCAAGAAATATCTGTTGAAACTGCTCGCAGAAATGCAGCAGCAGGGTTTCCTGGTAGAAATGTTGATATGCTAACAGGAGAAGGCCAATAGGCTCCAATAGATACACAAAATCAATATGATCCTGGAGTGTATGCCCAGATATATGCAGGAGCAACTAAGGCTTGGAAAACCATACAAGGGACTAGTGATTTTCAGGGCAGTCTGTCCAGTGTTATACAGGGACCCAATGAGCCATATGCAGAATTTGTGTATCATCTCCTACAGACGGCAAGTAGAGTTTTTGGAGAGGTAGAGAAAGCTATGCCTTTGGTTGTCCAGCTAGCCTATGAAAATGCTAACAAATTTTGCCAAGAGGATATCAGGCCCTGGAAAAATAAAAGGAATCTTTCTATCTATATAAAACTTTGTAAAGATATCAATGAGGCAGAGATTACAGGAAATATAATTGCGGCAGCCATGAGAGGTGTCTCTCCTCTAAATAACTCTGGAGGAGTTCACCCTAACAAGGGTCAGGGAGCAGCTATCGACAAACCTAAGGCCCCTCAACCCCCAAGTCTGTGCCCTAGGTGCAAGAGGGGAAAACATTAGGCTAACAAGTGCAGAACAGTTACTGATATTGAGGAAAAGATGTTACAAAATCATTCAAAAAATGGGACACAGGGCCCTTTGCCTCGGGGCCCACAAATGTACGGGGCTTTAGAGGGGAACAATGTCAGATCACGAATTCAGATGGTTCCTCAACACAATCCTTTCTACCCGCTGACTCCCTTAACAGAGGAACACAAGGAAGTGCAGGATTGGACCTCTGTTCCACCGCCCAAATAGTATTAACACCTGAGATGGGGGTCAATTGATTCCTACTGGAATCCGAGGATCCCTCCCACCTGGCATGGTGAGGCTTCTCTTAGGGTGGAGTTCAACTACTAGAGCAGGGCTTCAAGTACTCCCTGGAGTTATAGATTCTGATTTTCAGGGGGAAATTAAAATAATGCTTAGTTCCCCTTGTGGTATTATTGCTGTTAATCCTGGTGACAGAATCACTCAATTACTCCTCCTCCCTAGTCTTCATGAAATGTTTAGATGTTTACCACAAGACCGAAACAAAAGAGACTTTGGCTCCACTGACACAGAACTTATGGTTTGCTGGGTTCAAGATTGTTCAAAGAGACCTATGTGTAAACTCAAAGTACAGGGCATTGAATTAGAAGGGGCTGTTACTTTCATTATCAATTCTCAACACTGGCCAAAACAGTGGCCTTTACAACAGGCATCATGTACTCTAAAAGGTCTTGAATATTGTAATAGCCCAGAACAGAGCGCAAAGATTTTAAAATGGGAAGATGACAAAGGACATCAGGGAATGTTTCAGCCTTATGTTTTGTCCTGTTTGCCAGTTACCTTATGGGGAAGGGATGTATTACAGCAATTGGGAATATGTCTTACCACTGAGCCTATCGGCTCTAGTAACAAAGGTTGGATGTTAATGAAGAAACAAGGGTATGTTCCAGGCAAAGGATTAGGCAAAAATTTACAAGGAAACATTGAACACATTAAGGCTAGGGAAAATCAGGCTTGGGCAGGATTAGGATATTTTCATTAGGGGACACTGAAAATAAAACATTACAAATAAGATGGAATTCTAATAAACCAGTTTGGGTCCCTCTGTGACCCCTATCTAGAGAAAAACTACAGGCGACCCAACAATTGGTTAAAGAAGAGTTAGAAGCTGGTCACATAGAGCCTTCTACCTCCCCATGGAATTCTCCAATATACATAATTAAGAAAAAATCAGGAAAGTGGAGGCTTCTACATGATCTTAGAGAAATCAATAAAACTATGCAAATTATGGGACCTACTCAGTCAGGACCTCCTAATCCTATAACCATTCCCAAGGATTTTCACCTCATAGCCCTTGATATTAAGGATTGTTTCTTCTCTATTCCTTTACACCCTATAGATGCTCCTAGGTTTGCTTTTACAGTTTCTTCTATTAATTATGAAAGTCCTTATCAAAGATATCATTGGAAGGTTTTGCCTCAAGGCATGGCAAACAGCCCAACTATATGTCAGATTTTTGTAAAACAAGTTTTACAATCATATGAAAAAAGTATCCAAAACTCATCTGTCTCCATTATATGGATGACATTCTATTAGTTCATCCTGATCATCAGAACCTCCCTGAGATATTTGGGGATATGGTTATCAGCCTAAAACAACATGGGTTCATCATAGCAGAAGAAAAAGTACAAACTAGATCCCCTATCTTGTATCTAGGATTTCAAGTTTTGGACACATTCATCAAACCTCAAAAAATCCAGCTCAGTAAAGATTGGTTAACCACTTTAAATGATTTCCAAAAACTACTGGGGGATATTAATTGGCTTCAGCCAACTTTGGGCCTCTCCACAGGAGAATTAAAGCCTTTATTTGACATACTCCATAGGGATCCTGATCCATCTTCTCCAAGATCTTTAACTAATGAAGCTAGGAGAAGCTTTAAGTAGAGTAGAAAGGGCAATTGAGTGTGCCCACCATGATAGAATTAATTTCTTAAAACCACTTCTGTTTGTAGTAATTCCTTCTCAATATATGCCCACAGGTGTTTTCTGGCAAGAGGGACCTTTGATGTGGATACATTTGTCTGTGTCTCCAAAAAATGTAATTGAACCCTATACTTCCATGGTAGCACAACTCATTCTTCAAGGACTTAAATCTGCAATTAGAGTATTTGGAATTCATCCTACTACTATTATCACTCCTTACTCAACCCAACAAGTTGAGTATTTATGTGCCAATGATAATGATTGGGCTGTAGCTAAATGCTCTACTTCTGCAAATTTTGATAATCATACTCCTAAATCTCCCTTATTATCCTTTTGTTTAAACCATCCTGTTATATTTTCTCAGGTAGTTAAAAAACAACCTATTCCTAGAGCATTAAATGTTTTTACTGATGGATCCTCTAATGGTACGCCTGCAGTGGTCACTTGCCAAAATACTATCACTCATATTTCTTCTCATAAGTCTGCTCAATTGGTAGCAATGGAAGCTGTGGTCATAGCCCTTATAGAATTCAAGGAACAATCCATGAATCTTTTTACAGACAGTAATTATATTGCTCAAGCAATTTCTAAATTAGAATTGGTTGGAACTATATCTCCTCATACTCCAGCATTTAGGTTATTTCTTCAAACACAAAAGTTCTTATGGGAATGTAAAGAACCTATGTTTGTTGGACATTTAAGAGCTCATACCAATTTGCCTGGTCCTCTACATAAGGGTAATCATAAAGCAAACTATTTTCATATTTTCTTCAGTAGAACAGGACACTCAATTTCATGCCCAATTTCATGTTAACAGTACAACATTACAACATATATTTAAAATAAGTAAAGAATAAGCTAGAAATATTGTTAAGGAATGCCAATCTTGTGTTATTCATTCTCCAGTTCCACATGTAGGCATCAATCCCAGAGGGTTTTTACCCAATCATTTGTGGCAAATGGATGTTACTCATGATTCCAGCTTTAGTAAACTAAAATTTATTCATGTGTCTACTGACACATGTTCAGGATTGATTTTTGCTTCTCTCCATTCTGGGGAAAAAGTTAAAGATGTTATCTCTCATTGCTTACAAGCTTTTACAGATATGGGCATTCCTAAAATGATTAAGACAGATAATGGCCCTGTTTATACTTCATCATCTTTTACTCAGTTTTGTCTTAAGTTTCAAATTACTCATAAAACTGGAATTCCTTATAATCCTCAAGGCCAAGGCATAGTGGAGCATGCTAATCAAATGCTCAAGCTCATGCTTTTAAAACAAAAAAGGGGGTGATTGGGTTACCCCCAGAGATAGATTGGCTATAGCTCTTTTTACTTTAAATTTTTTCACTATGAATTCAGAGGGTTATTCTGCTGGAGACAGACATTGGAATCCCATCAGCAACACAAACTGCTAGCCTGCTGGAAAGATGTCCTTACAGGGACATGGAAAGGTCCAGACTCAGTGTTAATATGGGGGTGAGGATCTGTTTGTATCTTTCTACAGGATGCAACCTCTCCAGTGTGGGTGCTGACAAGACTCGTCAGACAAGTCAATGACTCAGCCATTGATAAACACCAAGATGATGCGCACTTGCCGCAATAGAAAGTGGAACTTCTCCTCAGGCTTGGCTGTCTCAAATGGACGGCTGGTAGTTAAAGACAGGAAAGTCTCATGTGACTGACATATCAACTTAAAACAGGAGCCAAGACAACAATATCAAACTTCTTGGTAATCCAATGATGTGTAAGAATGTCAGTAAGACATGTGGACACCTAAAACAGGCACAGTGGATCCAGATGTAGTGATAGCTATCACACATCCATTAAAGTTTTCTTCACCTTTTAAAACAAAAAGGGGGAGATGTGGAGACATGCTTGCAGCTGTTTGGGGAGGAGGTGCGCACCAACCTGCTGGCGTGTGACGCCTCCTCTCCTGCCCTTACACGCACACGGTGCCCCAGCTGCGCTTGCACCACGGCCCCAGCAACCGTACGCGTGAGGTGTTGGACAACGGAGCACATGGGAACATTGGGCTCCTGGGGGTGCTGCTATATGCAAGACCAGCACTTCAGCCCGCACTTCATCCTGCAAGACCTGCACTTGGACCGGGAAGATGCCATTGGTATCTTGTCCCACAAGGCAAAGAGAGGCCTTAACCATCCTGGAAGGCAGAGCTGGTGTTGGCACCAACGCATCTACTTGGGGAGAGAGGCAAGCAAGGAAGCAAGCAAGGAAGCATCACTAAAGAAAAATAAAGAAGTTGTTCATTCCCAGTCTGCCTCTGATTCTTCCCTGCTGTCTTGTTGCTGCAGGCGGCAACAATTTCATTGAGCAGGTTGTTCATTCCTTTGGTTTGTATCTCTGTGCCTTCCTCAAGCCCAATAATTCTTAAATATGGTCTTCTCATGGTATCCCATAATTCTTGGAAGTTCCATTCAGGATTTCATAACATCTCAGTTTGTTCAACTTTATTTTCAAGATTAAATATTTTGTCTTGATTGTTCGAGGTTCTGTCTTCCTAGGGACCTAGTCTGTTGGTGATGCTTTCTAATGAGTTTTTAATTTGGTTTATTGTTTTCTTCATTTCAAGGATTTGTTTGTTTTTACTTAGAATCTCTATCTCTTTATTGAAATGTCCTTTTGCTTCCTGCATTTGCTCTTTTAACTCTTTATTGGAATGATCACTCACTGTCTGCATTTTCTCTTATCTCATCCTTTGCTTCATGGAACATGTTAATCATGTACATTCTAAATTCTTTTTCTGAAAATTCTACCGCCATGCTATCATTGGATTCTATTAAAATAACATCTTGGTTTGTTTGGGACACTGTCTTCCCTAGTTTTTTCATGTTGTTCCTATGTTCCCCTCTAACGGTGCAGGTCTGAGGTATTGCAGTTTTCCTTCCGTAGGCTTATTGTGACCCTGCATGCTTCTAATATCTCTCCTTTAAGGGTAAGATCAATATTAGCAGCATGCAATACAAACAATATGCAGCCTTAAACCAGATATCCTATGTGAAGTCATTAACAGTATTATAAGAAATAGACATGATGAGTTTGGCTATTATCTACATTCTAGACAAAAGGCTTGCAGTGAGATCTACAATTTCTAATGGTGGACAAAGAGGATGGGGAGTATCATAGGATGCAATGTTAATGGAATAAGAAGTGAGTATATGGAGGAACTAGATCATGGAAAGAGTGAAAGCAGGATCAAAAGAAGTTGGTTGTCAGCATGAGAAAAGGGAGAAAGACACTACAAAGATACAGGTAAATAAAAGGAATACAGAGTGAGAAAAAATAAAAAGTGAACAATTAAAAAAATCTACAGTATAACATTCATATACTATTCAAACCTCCCAGTCTTCAGTATCCCAATGCAAGAGAGGTAACCAAGAGTTTCCAGTCTCCATCAGGTGTCACATGATAGCAGTTGCCCCACCAAAAGATGGTGGCTTCCCCTTCAGGGATAATCTAAGTTGGCTGCACTGGCTTCTGAACACCTTGGTAAATGTGGAGCCTCAAGAACTGGGTCCTGAAGCAGGGCACAGTATTGGGCATGCTGGGGTCCAGAAGCGGTGCACAGCCTCCCATAGTTTGCATTTTTGGCATCAAAATTGGCATCATTGTATATTGTTTGTCCCTTAAAAAACTGTTTAGCTGTTGTTCTACTTATTTATTTTGACTTTTAATCTCCCTTTATGAATAAGAGGTTTCAGACCATGATTACTGAGCTTAAAGTCCTGAATATTCTGGACATTTGCTCAAAATCATTTCATACTTTCAGACATTTATATTTTACACCTTAGAATTTTTTCTTTGAGACTGAGAGACTCCTGAAGAGTTTCTCATAATGTGGGTTTGTTTTCAATAAAGTCTGGTACCCTTGTACTTTGTTTTTTTTTTTTTTTCCAATTAATTTAAATTTTAATTTGTAGGTCTTTTATGTTACATTTCTTCACATCTAGATCTATTAGCATATTCTATTTATTCCTGAAGTGACTTTTTTTTTAATTTTATTGTAAACAAATGGGATACATGTTGCCTCTCTGTTTGTACATGGCGCAAAGGCATACCATTTGTGTAATCATAAATCCACATACAGTAATGTTGTTTGATTCATTCTGCTATTTTTCCCCTTCCCCCCACCCCTCCCACCCATCTTTACCCTCTATACAGTACTTTCTTCCTCCATACTTGCCCCCCTCCCTAACCCTAACTCTAACCCTAACACTAACCCTTCCCTCCCCCCCATTATGTGTCATCCTCCACTTATTAGCGATATCATTCGTCCCTTGTCTTTTTGAGATTGGCTTATCTCACTTAGCATGATATTCTCCAATTTCATCCATTTGCCTGCAAATGCCATAATTTTGTCATTCTTTATGGCTGAGTAATATTCCATTGTGTATATATACCACAGTTTCTTTATCCACTCGTCAATTGAAGGGCATCTAGGTTGGTTCCATAGTCTGGCTATTGTGAATTGAGCAGCTATGAACATTGATGTGGCTGTATCTCTGTAGTATGCTGATTTTATATCCTTTGGGTATAGGCCAAGGAGTGGGATAGCTGGGTCAAATGGAGGGTCCATTCCAAGTTTTCTAAGGAATCTCCACACTGCTTTCCAGAGTGGCTGCACTAATTTGCAGCCCCACCAGCAATGTATGAGTGTACCTTTCTCCCCACATCCTCGCCAACACCTGTTGCTTGTATTTTTGATAATCGCCATTCTAATTGGGGTGAGATGGAACCTTAGGGTGGTTTTGATTTGCATTTCTCTTATTACTAGAGATGTTGAACATTTTTTCATATGTTTATTGATTGCTTGTACATCTTCTTCTGTGAAGTGTCTGTTCATTTCCTTAGCCCATTTGTCGATTGGATTATTTGTATTCTTGGTGTAGAGTTTTTTGAGTTCTTTATAGATTCTGGAGATTAGTGCTCTATCTGAAGTATGATTGGCAAAGATATTCTCCCACTCTGTAGGCTCTCTCTTCACATTACTGATAGTTTCCTTTGCTGAGAGAAAGCTTTTTAGTTTGAATCTATCCCAGTTATTGATTCTTCCTTTTATTTCTTGTGCTATGGGAGTCCTGTTGAGGAAGTCTGGTCCTAGGCCGACATGTTGAAGATCGGGACCTACTTTTTCTTCTATAATCTGCAGAGTCTCTGGTCTGATTCCAAGGTCCTTAATCCATTTTGAGTTGAGTTTTGTGCAGGGTGAGAGATATGGGTTTAGTTTCATTCTGTTGCATATGGATTTCCAATTCTCCCAGCACCATTTGTTGAAGAGGCTATCTTTTCTCCATTGCATATTTTTGGCGCCTTTGTCTAGTATTAGAAAGTTCTATTTATTTGGGTTTGTGTCCGTGTCCTCTATTCTGTACCATTGATCTACCTGTCTATTTTGGTACCAACACCATGCCGTCTTTGTTACTATTGCTTTGTAATAAAGTTGAAGTTCGGGTATTGCGATACTCCCTGCTTCATTTTTCCTGCGAAGGATTGCTTTAGCTATTCTGGGTTTCTTATTCTTCCAGATGAATTTCATGATTGCTTGCTCTATTTCTGTAAGGTACGTCATTGGGATTTTAATTGGGATTGCATTGAATCTGTATAGCACTTTTGGTAGTATGGCCATTTTGACAATATTAATTCGGCCTATCCAAGAACATGGGAGATCTTTCCATCTTCTAAGGTTTTCTTCGATTTCTTTCTTTAGTGTTCTGTAGTTCTCATTGTAGAGGTCTTTTACCTCTTTTGTGAGATTGATTCCCAAGTATTTTATTTTTTTCGATGCTATGGTGAATGGGGTAGTTTTCATACTTTCTCTTTCTGATGATTCCTCACTTATGTATAAAAATGCATTGGATTTATGAGCATTCATCTTGTAACCTGCCACTTTACTGAATTCACTTATGAGTTCTAACAGTTTTCTGGTGGAATTTCCTGGTTCCTCTAAGTATATAATCATATCATCCGCAAATAGGGATAGTTTGAGTTCTTCTTTTCCTATTCGTATTCCTTTAATTTCCTTGGTCTGTCTAATTGCTCTGGCTAGAGTCTCAAGAACGATATTGAATAGGAGTGGTGAAAGAGGGCATCCCTGTCTTGTTCCAGTTTTTAGGGGGAATGCTTTCAGTTTTTCACCGTTTAGAATGATATTAGCCATGGGCTTAGCATACATGGCCTTTACAATGTTAAGGAATGTTCCTACTATCCCTATTTTTTCTAGTGTTTTGAACATGAAGGGGTGTTGTATTTTATCAAATGCTTTTTCTGCATCTATTGAAATAATCATGTGGTTCTTGACTTTAAGTCTATTGATATGGTGAATTACATTTATTGATTTCCGGATGTTGAACCAACCTTGCATCCCTGGGATAAAACCCACTTGATCATGGTGCACTATCTTTTTAATATATTTTTGTATGCGATTTGCTAAAATTTTATTGAGAATTTTTGCGTCAATGTTCATTAATGATATCGGTCTGAAATTTTCTTTCCTCGATTTATCTCTGTCTGGCTTGGGTATCAGGGTAATATTGGTTTCATAGAATGAGTTTGGGAGGGTACCCTCCTCTTCTATTTCATGGAATACTTTGAGAAGTATTGGAATGAGCTCTTCTTTAAAGATTTTGTAGAACTCGGCTGAGAACCCATCTGGTCCTGGACTTTTCTTTGTTGGTAGGCTTTTGATGACCTCTTCTACTTCATTACTTGAAATTGATCTATTTAAATTTTGTATGTCCTCCTCGTTCAATTTAGGCAATTCATATGTCTCTAGAAACCTGTTGATGTCTTCGAAATTTTCTATTTGGTTAGAATATAGATTTTCAAAATAGCTTCTAATTATGTTTTGTATTTCAATCATGTCTGTTGTGATATTTCCTTGTTCATTCCGAATTTTGGTGATTTGGGTTTTCTCTCGTCTTCTCTTTGTTAGAGTGGCTAAGGGTTTATCAATTTTGTTTATTTTTTCAAAGAACCAACTATTTATTTTGTCAATTTTTTGTGTAGTTTCTTTTGTTTCAATTTCGTTGATTTCAGCTCTGAGTTTAACTATTTCCTGTCTTCTACTACTTTTGGTGTTGGTCTGTTCTTCTTTTTCTAGGGCTTTGAGCTGAAGTGTTAGGTTGTTTATTTGTTGATTTTTACTTCTTTTATTGAATGCGCTCCATGAAATAAATTTTCCTCTAAGTACTGCTTTCATAGTGTCCCAAAGATTTTGATATGATGTTTCTTTGTTCTCATTTACCTCTAGGAATTTTTTAATTTCCTTCCTAATATCTTCTGTTATCCATTCATCATGTAATAGCATATTGTTTAATCTCCAGGTGTTGGAGTAGCTTCTGTTTTTTACTCTTTCATTTATTTCTAACTTCAAACCATTATGATCTGATAGAATACAAGGTAGTGTCTCTATCTTCTTGTATTTGCTTACATTAGCTTTGTGGCATAATATATGGTCTATTTTAGAGAAGGATCCATGTGCTGCTGAGAAGAAAGTGTATTTGCTCTTGATTGGATGGTATATTCTATAAATGTCCATTAAGTCTAAATTATTGATTGTGTTATTGAGATCTATGGTTTCTTTGTTCAATTTTTGTTTGGAAGATCTGTCCAGTGGTGAGAGAGGCGTGTTAAAATCACCTAGTATTATTGTGTTATGGTCTATTTGGTTTCTGTAATTGAGAAGGATTTGTTTGACATACATGGATGAGCCACTGTTTGGGGCATAGATGTTTATGATTGTTATGTCTTGCTGATTTATGGTTCCCTTAAGCAGTATGTAATGTCCTTCTTTATCCCTTTTGACTAGTTTTGACTTGAAGTCCACCTTATCTGAAATGAGGATGGATACCCCAGCTTTTTTGCTGAGTCCATGTGCATGATATGTTTTCCCCCATCTTTTCACCTTTAGTCTATGTGTATCTCTTTCTATGAGGTGAGTCTCTTGCAGGCAACATAGTGTTGGATCTTTCTTTTTGATCCAATCTGCCAGTCTATGTCTTTTGATTGATGAGTTCAGGCCATTAATATTCAGGGTTATTATTGAGATATGATTAGTATTCCCGGTCATTTGGTTCATTTTATTTATTTATTTATTTATTTATTTATTTATTTATTTATTTTGAGACAACTTGGTTCTTCCTTTATTTGACAATTCCTTTAGGATGGTTCCTCCCATTGCTGATTTGTTTCTTTGTTTTTCATCTCTTCCTCATGGAATATTTTGCTGAGAATGTTCTGTAATGCTGGCTTTCTTTTTGTAAATTCTTTTAGCTTTTGTTTATCATGGAAGGATTTTATTTCATCATCAAATTTGAAGGTAAGTTTTGCTGGGTATAAGATTCTTGGTTGGCATCCATTTTCTTTCAGGGCTTGAAAAATGTTGTTCCAGGCCCTTCTAGCTTTTAGGGTCTGGATTGAAAAATCTGCTGATATCCGTATTGGTTTCCCCCTGAATGTAATTTGATTCCTCTCTCTTGCGGCCTTTAAAATTCTGTCTTTATTTTGTATGTTGGGCATTTTCATTATAATGTGCCTTGGTGTGGGTCTGTTGTAATTTTGTATATTTGGAGTCCTATAAGCCTCTTGTACTTGATCTTCCATTTCATTCTTCAGATTTGGGAAATTTTCTGATAGTATTTCATTGAATAGATTGTTCATTCCTTTGGTCTGTTTCTCTAAGCCTTCCTCAATTCCAATAATTCTCAAATTTGGCCTCTTCATGATATCCCATAGTTCTTGGAGATTCTGTTCATGACTTCTTACCATCTTCTCTGTTTGTTCAACTTTGTTTTCAAGGTTAAATATTTTATCTTCAATGTCTGATGTTCTGTCTTCCAGGTGTTCTATTCTATTGGTTATGCTTTCTATGGAGTTCTTAATTTGGTTTATTGTTTCCTTCATTTCAAGGATTTCTGTTTGGTTTTTTTTTCAATATCTCTAACTCTTTATTGAAGTGATCTTTTGTTTCCTGTATTTGCTCTTTTAACTGTCGATTGGTGCGATCATTCAGTGCCTGCATTTGCTCTTGCATCTCGTCATTTGCTTCCCTGAGCATTTTAATTATGTACATTCTGAACTCCCTTTCTGTCATTTCTTCTGCCATGCTGTCGTTGGGTTTCATTGATGTAACATCTAGATTTGTTTGCAGCATTTTCTTTCCTTGTTTTCTCATATTGTTCAGGTATCAGTTGACTGCTGTGATATTGCAGATTTCCTCTATTGTCTTATAATATCCCTGAAGATTTCTATTATATCCCCTCTTAGTCTTCAGTAGCCTGAAATCTTGGAGGAAGTTGATAATGCAGTGCTCCACAAGGGAGCTGACTCCCTAGGGGTGGTGACCTTCTGGTGGGGTATATTCCCTGCTAGTGGGCAGAGGTACCTTCACTTGCTGATGAATGGTCATCCAGAAGGGAAGTAGGTTATGGGCTGATGCAAGACCAGTTTGGGCCTGTGTCTCTGATTTTACGGTCCTTTTGGGAGAACCTCACCCAACAGGGAGGAGTCACCCGGTGGGGAGTCTCGCTGGTCGGTTTTCCTCCCAGAGGTTCCGTTCAATTCACAACTACCGCGTGGGCTGGGCAGCCTTCTTCTGCAATGTTCCCAGGGACCCGGACCTACCTCCTGGGCCTGGAAGCCTCACCCTTCGCAAATGAATCTCCTTCGGCTGCCTCTCCTCAGAGAAGCTGCCTGCAGTCCTGGAGCCTTCGCTCTGCCCCTCAGTTTGTCTGTGGGGCCCTTCCACCAAGAAGCCGTCTAGGACCCTGCTCTGCACTTTTCGCCTGGCTATGCGGCCCCTCCTCTGAGCAGCCACCTGGAGCCCCTTACAGTCGCTCCGAGTCCCAGTGACCCGCCACATGCCTTTTCCTCCGGCAGCCACCTGTTGTTCCGTGCGGTCGCTCTAAGACCAAGTGACCCACCACGCACCACTTTCTCCACCAGGCAGTCACCCAGAGATCTGGTGCGTCACGAGTCCCAAGAACTCACTGTGCACCTTCTTGTCCCGACTGCCTCCCGTAGCCCTGGTGCAGTCACTTCGAGCCCAAGCACCCCGCCGCGCTCCTCCTCCTTCTCCAGACAACCCCCCTATGTTCAGGAGCGGATGCTCTGGGACCAAACCACTCACCACGCTGTTCCACCAGATAGCCGTCCAGAGCCCTGGTGCAGCTGCTCCAATTCCAAGCGACGTGCCGAGCCCATATTTCTCCTTCTCCTCTAGGCAGCCCCCTGTGTTCAGGGGTGGTCACGTTCAGTCCAAACAGCTCACCAAGCACCTTCTCCTTTGGGCAGCCTCCCAGAGCGCGGGTGGGTTGCGCCGAGTCCAAGCGCTGTGGTGAACAGCCACCTCTCCAATGCTCCAGCTGTCTGCGATCACTGTTCTGGTGGGGGGAGGGGCGCCTCGCCGGCAGTTCTACTTTGCAAAGATCCCTGCTTTCGGGGCTACCGCCCTGTCCGGGGGCTACCGCCCCGTCCGGGATGCCTGCCCAGTGGGAAACACTCACCCGGCTGCTTTGAGTTGGTCCCAAGTCTCTCAATATCTCCTTTTCTTGAGTCCTGAGTCCACGCTGCTCCTCCGGATAGCCGCCCGGAGCCCTGGCGCAGCTGATCCAATTCCAAGCGACGTGCAGAGCCCGTATTTCTCCTTCTCCTCTGGGCAGCCCCCTCTTCAATGCTCCCAGCTGTCTGCGATCACTGCTCCGGTGGGGGGAGGGGCGCCTCGCCGGCCGTTCTACTTTGCAAAGATCCCTGCTTTTGGGGCTACCGCCCTGTCCAGGACTCCTGCCCCATCCGGGACGCCTGCCCAGTGGGGGACTCTCGCCCGGCTGCTTTGAGTTGGTCCCAAGGCTCTCTATATCTCCTCTTCTTGAGTCCTGAGTCCTGGAGCAACACAAAACGCAGCCACCCTCTAGTCCGCCATCTTGAATCCAAGCTGAAGTGACTTTTAATATCAATATTTCTCCTCAGGTCCAAGAAGCAGGAGAGACAATGCCCATTTCTTGGTGCTCAGGAGCCAGGCCTGCTCCTTGGGAATCTTCAGCAACCACACAGCAGAACAACTGGGTACTCGAAAACGTGAGAGTGAATCCTAGCGCCGACCCCTTGTACTTTGAATGTCCCAAACTCCCCTTAGTTTCTGAAGGATGGCTTTGGTGAGACTATTCTGCATGGTAGTTTTTTTTTTTTTTTTCTTCAACACTTTCATTGCAAGATTCCACTCTCTCTTGGCCTGTGGAGCAGAAGCTATAAGTCTTATGCTGAGTGTCTTGAACTCCCTAACATGTTATTTCATTCTACTGTTGCTTGGAAGATCCGCCATTGGTGCTTCACCTCTCAGAGTTTCATTATTACAGTTTAACTTTTGCAGAACCTGACTGCTTATCAGTATTGTGTCTGTATATGAGCATTTTTCTCCAAGATGTGAACTTTTTCTGTTATTGTTCCTTTGAATAAACCTTCAGTCTCTTTGTCATACGTTGAGTCCACCTTCAACATCAATGGCAGGAGAATTGGTCTTTTCATGGTATCTCATAGATCCACTAAGTTTTCTTCATGCTCATTATTTTTGCTTTTTTGTATGCATTTCCATATTTTCAACTAGCCTGTCTTTGAGGTGATTGTTCAAGGCTACTCAGCCTTTATTCTACATCATGTAGTCTGCTGGTGGAGCTTTCTATTCTCTTTTTGCCTACGTTTATTTTATTTTTTAGCTCCAACATTTTTGTCTGTTTTTTTTTTTTTAATTGCAGTGATTTTTCACAATAGTGAACATATGGAACCAGTGAAGATGTCCATCAGTGAATGATTAAGAAAATGTGGTGTGTATATACAATAAAATATTGTACAGCAAATAAAGCTTATAATCTATAGTATCATGCAGGACCAAGAGTATATTATGTTCATGAAATAAGGCAGACACAGAATGACAAATGTCCATCTTCTCTCTCATTTGCAATAGATAAACAGCTTGATCAGAATTAAGGAAGACATCACTACAGGTTGGAAACAGAAATGAGAACAGATGACGATGTGTATGGGGCATCAAAACACAAAGAGGTAGAAGCAGTAAGTTGCACTATTCCAGATCACAACAGGGTTGACCTTGCTCCCTGGCTGCCACACTGGGGAGCCAGTCAATGTTCCCTCCTAAGAAGCTGTGGTGGAGCCCAGGAGCTGCTGAACCTCAGACCAGGTGCGCTGAAACTCACTGCCTCTCACCCTGAAAGGAAGGCCTAAAGTCTGGCGCAGACATGCTGCAGGTGCCTTCACACAGAACCAGTGACCTCACCTCCCAATTTACACTAGAACAGGGGCAGACATGAATGAAAGCATAGACTTAAGGGTTGGCAAATAGTGTTAGTGTTTTCCAAATCCTAAGTACCACAAGTTTGGACCAATATCATTAAGCCTTTTTCAACCCGTATTAGCATAAGTTTGGACCAATAGCAGCAATGCTTTTCCCAAATTCTGATTAGCACAAGTTTTAGACCATTAGCATTGACCCAAGTGCCATATTTCATGGAGGAGGGGAAGAGACTCACAGGCTCTTTGTGGAAGTCAGTTTTCTCCTCACTTCCTTCCTGAGAAGAGGCAGATACAAGATGGAATGGATGACAAAGAAAATATAACACAGAAACCCTAACAAAAAGTGGTAGCATAAGCGTTATCCATGACTTTTTACATATATTCAATGCAGGTAAGGGAATACAGCGAGATAAGGCACAATACACCCACAGGTATTACATACATATAGCATATTTATATGTTAAAGTATAAACCAATACAGACAAGGGCCCTTGATCATGTGGGATGATTGTCTTTATAAGAAGAGCAGAGTTTTGCAGCCCTGTCCTCCAGGGGCACAGGAGGAACACAGGGAGAATGTGGCCTTTTTGTAGGCAGAGATAGTGACTCTCTGAGTCCCAGCACAATGAACTCCTTAGTTCAGACTCCCGCAAGCAGAGGGGGAAAGCCAACTTCTATTAAGAACCCCATTTTTGCTGGGTGCAGTGGTGAATTCATGACTACCTCAATCCATGGGATTTCCTTATGAATATTAAGTTTTAAATTTTTTCCTGCACCATGAGCAACCTTTGTAGTCCCCCTTGGTTATGATGTCATATGCTCTTCAGAACACTGGTGTACATCCAAGCTCTGAAGTGGTGCCTGGAAAATTGGTGGGCAAGGGACATTTATGGATTACACAGAAGCAGTTTCTTAGGCCAACACACTTCAATAGAAGTATCATGGGAACCCCAATTTGAATTTCATATTTTCCTGTTTCACAAAATGATCATAAGCAAGCATATGAAATAGTTTGAGGAGTACAAATTTCTTAATTTTATTCAAATTACAATTGAAATATAATCAAAGTGAAAATTATCAACATAATCTCTGTACATTTGCTCAAACTATGTCTTCTAACTCCAACTGCATTTCACACTTCTGGAGTATCTGAACTCACACTAGTGCCATTTGAAGTGTCAAGGGCAGCAGGACCTTTCTTTTCCCTACAAATCATTATGGACTCTGCCCTGTTGCAGATAAATCCTGGGGCATCAGATCAGACAACAAATGTCTTTGGGGAATCAGTCAATTTCAATGAGAAGGATAAGGTAAATTGGGGAACAATTCTATTAGTTTTCATCAGCAAAAATGGACAGATGGTTGGGTAGCAGGATGATAAAGCTCCATTAATCCCCTGCAACCTTGGAATTTTTATGGCACACATGAAAGCATAAAGCATCAAACAGTTGTTTAAGAAATAAAAGAACACAAAACAACCTACAGGAAGATGGTTTGGGTGGCTTTGTGTTCAGGAGATGGTTGGGAGGAGACACAGGGGCTGTGGATGTGCTGGGCTTTCCTGTGGTGTCCTGTATAGGACATTCACCATGTTCAGTCTGGTGCAGACCATGAGGACAACATAACACCAGATCTCGAACCAGTAAGACACTATGGAATGATGATGAATTCTGTTTTCCTAAGACATGGTTTGACAATATGCATGAGCATACCCAGGACCAACCAGAGTGAAATTTCTAATGGCGCTGTAATGGTTTCAGTGACATGTAAGTAGAACAACATGTTGAGAATCCAGAAGAAAGGAATGATGGCCACATCCATGTGGAGAGCTTAAATTTAAGCCATACCAAGATAGAGTTACTGGGACTAACAGTGATGGCTTGAAATGCACTCAGGAGAGAGGTGGTGCAGATGAAACACCCGTGTCACTCTGTATGAGAACAAAACTATCTGACAACCAACCTTGTTCAAAAATGGCCTACTTCCATGCTTGATGCTTCTATCTGTCATCAACTTGACCTGATGGTCAAGCATTGGCCAGGAAGAGGTGCATAACTATGGGATCAATGTACTTTTTCAGATGGGGTTTAACTAAGAAGGTGTACACATATAACATGAAGAGCAAGCAGTTCCCCAGGACACCAATGCACAGCTGAGAGGTGAAAAAAACCCCAAAGATTGTGTCACCTGGAAACATTTTCTTCCTATTATTATTTTTCAGTGTGGGAATGGAACTCCCCATTTTCATGCATGCTAGGCAGGTGCAGTATTATTCAGCTATACCCACAGCTAAGAAATATTATCTTGTCTTAGAAGTCATAATGAGGTTAAACAAGGCCTGCAATGAAAATGAATAATTACTTAAAGTTATTTATAAGATGTAGGTTCTTCAAGAATAGTAACATTGCAGGAGGAGAAAAGGGTTGCATCTGAGGTCTCATTGGACACTTCCTGGACCTGGATTCCAGAAATCCTGGAAAAAACAGAAGAATTAGGTGGAGCAAGAAGGTGGAATTCAAGCCACCTCAACCAATTCTAGGATACTGAGCAGGGGACATGAGGCCTGTGTGAAAGAAAACTGTTCAGGTTATAAAACACGTTTTTCTTCTGAGCCACAGGCTGTGTTCATCTTCAACCTACATTTCTGTAGTTTCTTCTCTCTGAAGAGCATGATCCTCCCTGTGTCTCTGTCTATTGGAGTACTCATGCACACATCCTTCCTCCAAGTCAATGACTGCCAAACACTCATCCTAAACAGTATTTTCCATTTGGAGACATTGCACCTCTCTCCCTATCCATGGGTCAAACAGCAAGGATCTGAGACATCTGTGGTTCTCACAACTTGTGCAGAGGTAATGACATGCAGAGGCCAAGATGGCTGCCCAGTGTCTCACAGTGCTCAAGGAACACCAGGAGAGGGAATGTGGGGGCAGCACAGCCACTCTTACCATGGTTGATAAACCCATGCTAACAAAGGTCCCTGCATCCTGAGGAATGCAACACAGTAATATCCAGTCTTTGGTTGAATGTTTCTGAATGTTTTCTTATGGAAAGGGAAAGAGTAGATTAAACAATGTTAAAGCAGCAGAAATGATATAAAATTTTTTCAGGTTAACAATGGAATTGATGAGGTTAATATCTCAAATGCATTTCTTTGTTTTGGAGTTTATTTCACTTTTCATTTACTTGGAGGTACTTTCTTTGTCTGATCCAGTTGCTCTTTCATCAGACCCATAGTCTGTCATTCAACGTGGGACCTCTAGTCAATTCCATGTGGCTCCACACTGAGCAAGTCCATGGGAACACTCCCAGGTCATCCCAGGCTGCACTTTCACCTCAACCCCTGCTTTGGAATGATTTGTACTGCCATGATTTCACCCTCATTATCCTGTTAAGGGAGTAACACCCAAATTATTTATTGAGCACCTGCAGTGTTGGAGTCTGTTCCTTCACTGGCTCATTTGTGCCTCTCAACAGCTATGCAATTTAGGTTTATGAGTTAGAATTGTTTGAAATTGTGAGTCTTGTCATGTTTGAGTATGAAGAACATACTGCCATTTTTGAAAATGGGTCTTGGCATTAGTGTGTGATATGAGTTTCAGGTGAAACCTCAAATGTTTTGATCATTTACAATTTTCCAGTTTGTGGGACATGGCATACCCCCTCCTCACTCTTAGTAGAGATCTTTCCTCAGCCATCTTCTCTCCTTCCCAGGACATCTGCCTTTAGCAAATCCTAAATCCTTGATAACTTGATCATCCAGAACTATTCTCAATATTCCCTTCAGTATCAGTGGAAGTGAGACTCCTCCTGCTGGGGTAGGAGGCCAGGGATGATTTCCAGACTCTCATCTGGACATAATCCCCTAGTCTGCACAGTCTCGATGGATGAGCAGGATCAGCCCCACTGCAGATGAGCAGAGGAAAGGGGACCACTGCAGTGAAGAGAGCATCCTGGGGCCTGGAAGTGGTTCACGCCCACCACTCTTGATCTTCCAGGAGGAAAAATCAAAAGAGAAATGGACAAACATCAGCCTAAAATCATGATAGGACCCAAGAAGTTTACAAAGCAGAGCATCAGGGTGCACAATGTGGACACACCATGAAAGGATTTTAAACATCCAGGTTGAGTTGCTGTCTGCCCCATCAGTCCACAGAGAGGACAAGGCAGGAACTTCTATCAGTGAAACTTTCCTGAGAGCATGAAATTAAAATATTTTGGTAGTACAGCCTATTAAATAGTTGAAGTAATGGGTGTATTGTTCGGAGCCGGCAGGTCACACGCCCTGCCTTGCCTCATGGTCACGCACCTTGGCTCATGGTCACGCCCCCTGCCTCGCCTCATGCTGAGCTAAGATGGCGCATGCCAGATGCTGGCGGGGCATGCCTCTACCTGTTTACACACCTGTCAGACTATACCAGGTGCATCAGACTAGATTGCGTGGTGCTTCATGATTGGCCAACTACACTTCCTTATTCGAGTTCTGGCAGGAGACTAGTCTTGCCTTCGTGCGCTTTCCTCTGATTGGTTTCTGTACTTTATATTAACTGTGTTCATTCCTCTAATAAATGAGACTTGATCAGGCTTTTGTCTTGTCTCCATTTCCTGGGTCTATTGTCTCTCTCAATCCCCACTCCCCCCTCCAGGTACCCGTTGAAGTCCTGTGGGCTGGGACAGTGTATTATTTACCTCATTTCACCATTCCACACTATTTATAAAGCACAATGCACTGTCTGCACCACGTGTATAAATGCAACAATAATTGCTCAAAGTAACAACTATGCATCCAAATGAGACAAATTATGGAAAGCACATTCATTTCCTTGGAAGTCTAGAGACTAAAGTCAGATACACAAAATTACTAACCAAAATTTCCAGGAGCACAGCTTTAAACTTTTGTGCTGAGATACACATATTACAAATATATGTGAAATGAAAAAAGAATTAATAGAACAGAGAGGATGATTTTGGCCAGTCTTTTCTAATCAAGGAAACCTGCCCAAGAATGTCAGGATATAACAAATCCACCAGGTTGAATGACACTTGCCACCTAAATGCTATGCACAACACCACACCCACAGTCACAGTGAGAGACCAACTGTCTCCTGAGGTACTTGAGAAACAGGAAGAAAATGTGCCCATGAAGTCACCTGAAGTGAGGGTCACCAAGTGCAAGAGCTAATGTGACACAGTAATTCATCTCAAGACTGTAACCCCATGTCACAAAAGACAAACAGGAAAAAACCTGATCTCTCAATATATTCAAAACACAGGCATCTTTTACTTACCACCTGGTGAATAAAACTCCATTATGCAGAGCACTGTGGATGTGCCTTCTTCAAGTAAACGTGCAGAGTACATAAGAACCTTGTAGACATGATGGCATTAGAACACAAAGAGCAGAATGGGTCCTATAATAAAAAAGAGATTTACTATGAAGGAGAGCAGAATAAAGGCAACAACCCACAATAGAAAGGAAAAATCAAGTCAAACTCAATGCCTTGTAAAGAATTCCACATTTAACCCCCATATCATGAGACTGTACCACTGCCCAATACATGGGCAATAGTGTCAGGTGTACAATGTTAGTGAGAGATCAGACATGCACTCCTATAATCCTGTGACCCAGGAGCCTGAGGCAAGAGAATGGCAAGTTCAAGGTCAGACTCCACAAGTTAGCAAGACACTATCTCAAAATAAAATATAAATGCCCTGGGGATGAAGCTCAGTGGTAGTTTCAAACCCAGTAACAACAAACAGAGATGGAGAGAGATGAAAAAACAAACAAAAAAGAAAAAAGGAAAAAACACTGATTGAGAAAGTGCATATATTTATAAAGATGAGATTGTGACTAATGATGCCAACAACATTGAAATTTTGAGAGATATGGGAAAATACCAAGAAGACTCAATTTACTATCAATTTCAAAACTGCAGGAAGTCACAGTGCAGGGCTCTCCAGGATGAAATTGAATAGTGGAAAAGTTGCACCAAATGAACATAAGAAATCCCAAAGAAAGCTTCAACAGTGAAGGATGCCAAACACAGCAGATGTAAATCATGTCCAAACACTTCCTAAGGACAAGAAAGTGTAATCCATTAATCACATTGTGAGAGTGGCATGACCTCATGGCCAAAGGAAGTACAGTTGATATCTTGATGACAAGAGGGTGTACTTCCATGTCCAGATGAACAGAAATCTGCACAAACTCATTGCTGAAAGGAGTCCCACACTGTGTAAAAAAGATTCTAAGTGAATTATCCAAAAATGAAGGTTGGTTTAACATTGTAAACATCAGCTGTGTGATCACCCACAGTAGTAGATTCAAGGAAAAAAACCCATCATCAACCTCACTGGATACGTAGTCATGGAATAAATGCCACATATTTAAAAGCTAAATTTTTTGTATTTATCTATAGAAAAGATTTATATTACTATGATAAAAATATCAGTTGTGTCAAAATATCATATTTGGGGTTAAACATGGAAAGCTTCCCCTCAGATTAGATGAATAAAGGTATCTCCTCTCCCTGTTTCTGCTCTTCATGACTGTAGGGGGCTTTATTGTTAATACAGAAGATACAGTTGATAATCACTGGAAAGAAGGCAACATTATCTTCCTTCATACCCTGAGTAAATTTCATGGAGAAAAACTGCAGAATCATTGGTTAAATTCTTTGAATTCTATGAGAGGTTTTTCTAGGTAATTGGGAAAAAAGTCAGTATAAAAAAATCTTTTGGATTGTTATATCACAAAACTATTATTAAAATACCACTTATGAATGATATAATTTAGATAGTATTTAAATAACATGAAAATCAGAAGATGTTAAAGTTTCAATTGAAAAAATGATGACATAAATTAATCTAAATGATTAGCATTTTAATAAAATGAATGTCTATTCATCCTTAAAAAGGTAATATATATATAGATATATAGATATAGATATAGATATAGATATATAGATATAGATATAGATATAGATATGCAAGGGAATTTCCATGAAACCACACTGGACAGAGGAAATCACATAAAGGAATTTATTAAGCAAACAGTGTCTCCCTGCAGGGTAAGAGAGAGAATGAGAGGGAAAGAGAAAGGAAAAGAAAGGGTGCCCACTAGAGAGAGTGGAAAGCCAGGAGGATAGTGAAAAGTGTGTAGGACAGACAGAAGAATGGGAAAAGATGGTTGGGAAGATATAGTAAACAGTGGAATTCTGCTGGGCTAACAGGGAACCAATATGGGAGGATACTTGCAAGTTGACTGATGAACCAATAGCTAGCCAGGATGTTCACAGATTGACAAGTTGTTGGGAGGTGGGGAAAATTACTGCACCTGATGGATAGGGGAGCAGCTTTATACATTACATTCCCCCATTTCTGTTTTTATAAGAAAATCTTTTGCTCTCCTGCCTAAGTGTCTGGAGTTGGTTTTGCAGGTGAGATGTAAGAAGTCCATTCTCTTTCCAGACTTCCAAAGGCAGCTGGTTTTCATGGACTTCATTTCCTCTATTTGACTGATCCCATATTTCCACACTAACTGCCTGTCCCCAATTCTGACTTCATTCACCCCTCTAATTCTAGGAACTCCTTTGCTGTAGGGAAAGGAGGTCGATGACCACTCTGGCTTCTTCAAGCTAAAAGGGGGCAGCATGGGGCAAGCAGTTTGGAGTACCCTTTTTAGAAATCGGGTCAATTGAGGGGTCCAAGGTAGAAGTCCGGTTGGGGAAGAGCAGATTGTAAAGGCATCTGGGGATGGGTGCTTCTATGAGAGAAGAACAAAAAGACATGAGTACTGAAATGAGATTGATACAATATAAATGTTGCAGAATCTGGAACATGCCAATGCATAGTATAAAGATGACAGAAGTCAATAATTCCTCACCAGGGGGTGGAATAACTGAGAAGTTGTTCCCATAACAAGGCAAAGCCTGGAGAGGACAAGGCCTTTGTTTGGGAACTTTAACATTGTCTACATTATCAGGAATGTAAACACAACATTTAGTACAGATACTAGCAAACATAGATTAAGCCTACCTGTGTCTGTAGGCCTTAAACTGACTAAAAACTTCTGACTCTGGCAGATTCTCTTGATAGTTATCAGGCACATTTGCCTAAGAATCTCTCTTTTGTAGCTTTTAGTCTTTATTCTAATGGGCTAACACAAGTGTACATCTAAGTTACATTTTAAGTATTATTTCTTTAAATGCCCAAGAATGGCTATATTTTGGTCTTAACTGTTTTTGCTAGGTGTTTAAGCATCAAGCTGGTCAAAGTGACCTGTTCCTGTCTATTAAAGAGTCAGCTGAGTTCCCCAACAGGGTCACTATAGAGAAAATTAAGAGCAGCTTCTTAGCTCCATTAGTGCCATTGATTACGACAGGGTCTTCTCGATGAGGTGGCTCCCCTTGGAAGCATTAGGGATGTCTCCCTTTTTCCATGACACTCCTCTGCAGCTGGTGCACTGAGTGGCTTTTCCTCTAGTGGCACCCATCAATCTCCTGGTCAGGAGGTTTGTGTGACCAGAGTGCAAAGCTTCCTTGGAGAAGTCCTCTTGTTCCCTGGGTTCCAGGCTGACTTTGAGGGCAAGACCCAAATATGGACTTTTTTTGACCTCTGTATTAATCTCAATCTCTAAGTTTGATCTTAACCATCAAGCAAGTCAGTCTCACAGTCATAAAGCAAGAGTACTGGGCTTTAACTTCCATGTCTATGACTTTACAGTTATTTAACCCCTTTTTATATAATGGGGTTAAATTATCTGTCCTATAGCTGATGGCCTACTATTCCAAGTTAATTTATAGTGTCGCTCTTGAAGCAGTACTTCTGCAAATATGATCAGGCAACAATTAGAGTTTTCGAGGGGAAAATACAAAATGAAATCATCAACAGTAAAACATTCAGTTTGTGCAATAGCTATCTTGAATTTTTGTCTGAGTTCCGATTTGAGATCACAGTAATCTTTACAACAAACATCAGACTTTTGATACACAACTTTAATGAGTTTGAAGTCTGGCCTTACTTTGGAGCCATTCTGATGTGCAGCAGAGTTGTGAGGCAGAGCCTTATCTCAGGTAAGGTGGGGCTTTTCCTAAAGCTAATTTTTTCCTCTTTTGCTATGACCCGCCGACCAAATTCTCAAGTTCGGTGAGGGGCAAAGGAATATTAGAATAATAAAGGTTTATAACACAGATTTTTGAAGAAGCTCAGATCAGATGGAACTCTGTTCTCTGATGGAAATGCAGATCTAAAGAGTTTATGTCAGCAACGTTTAGTATATGTATTGTAAGCATTAAAGAAAAGCTTGAGAGAGCTTTCAACTGTCCTCTGATAACTTTTAGAAATACATTTAACAATTTTTACATTATACCCTACTTATGATAGGTTCCTATAATAGAATATTAACTGATAGGTTACCATTACAGACAAGTTTTTATTTGGAGAATAGCAGCTTGATAAATTTTTCTGCTTAAAAGGCTTGTATACCTGGAAAAATATGAACACATTTAATCCACAAAGAATAATGTTTTTAAGTATGTACTCCATGTAATAACTTTGCAATTAATTAGATGTCCTCTAACAAACACATTTGAGTAATCCCATACATGTCAACTCTAATTCACTCATTTTATTGTGGAAAAACAAGATATTAGACAAGGTACCAACAGTATTTTGCCGTCTCTTTCCTGTTGAAGAAAGTCCTAGACAAATTGATGTTATAAAATTTTATAAACATTAATATTTTTGTTAGTGTGACCACCTAGAGACTTGTGAGTTAATTTTAAAGGCATTTTACTTCTATTAGTTTACCCAATTTATATTGAACCTATCTTAAATCACGTGAATTAAAAATATTTGGACCATTTTTAAAATTTTAACTTTTTTATGCATGCTTATATTTAACACAAAAGTAAAGGCCTTGTAGTATTTATCTCCATTGCAATGTAACAGATGTTCAAAAACAACTCTAGAGTTGGATAAAAAGAACTGATCAAAAATTATTAACCTAGGTATGTAGGATCAAAATTGTGAGCTCAAAAATACAGCATTTAAGAAAAACAAAAGTCCTAGAAGAAAAATGATAATGGTCATTAATTATAGCATGAGAAAATGAGAAGGAGAGAAAAGGTGAAAGGGAGAAAAATATTCTGAGTTGCAGCCCAGGAGAAATTTAAAATGGACACTTTTTTTTTTCCTTGGGTTTCAAACTGGTCTCCCACTGTGCCTTCCTCCAGTAGGTAAGGGAAGTTGGCAAGCCGGATCCATAACTTCAGGATAAGAATTGGCTGTAAGGGCTGGGGTGCGAAGCGGGGCTGGGCATGCGCCGTGGCTGGACGAGGCGTTGCCGCCCCCTCCATGCCCGGGGCACCTTCCAATCAGGCCCACACCCATGGCCCGCTCTCCCACCCCCGCTCTTTCCCCCCTTCCCTCCATTTACATTTCAGTGTGACCCTTGACTGAGATCTGTCTCTGAAAGGGGCTAAAATGTTCTAGCAGAAACTTGATGCTTAGGCCCTTTTAATTTAGGTTTGGATGCAGAAAATTGTCAAACAATTATCTCCCACTACTTGTGGGGAATGGGGCTGCTTATATTACATGGGGATGCAGGGGAAGACAGAGAAGCAGTGTCTGGAGGTGCTTGAGCCTGCAGGAAGAGCCAAAAAACAACAAAGAGGAGACTTGAAGATAAAGAATCCCTTTCCGTCTGCCCGCTCACTCACGGAAGCTGTGTGCCATTACACAAATGGATTTTGATGGCTTTAAATACCAGGGTTGGGCGAAGGGTTCCCAGGGTGGAATCTGCCAAATTGGAGGACCCAGATTCCATGGTGGGGACTGATACAGCCAGTCTGTGGCCAGGGCGTCCCGAGACCAGAGTACTGGGCTGGAGATGAGGGGCAGCACATTGATCGTGTTGTCACACAAACATCAATGTGGGGCCAGGCAAAAGCCGAGAAGAGTTGAGGACCTGATATCAGGGTTTTCGAGTGCGAATGCGAGTACGAGATGAGCCTAAACCCTGAGAGAGATCTCCACCATAAAATCAGGAATCCACCCGGCAGATAAGACCAACTATAGGGGCCAGCCATAATTCTAAATTGGCCTAGGGGAACCGGCCTACTCACCAACCTGAAGTCCGGTGATAAATGCAAAGCAGAGCGACTGGGCAGAATGGAAGGTGGAGATGTGTCCAGGGGCACTGGAGTGTCAGATGGGGTTCCACTCTCTTAAGAGATGGTGGAAGATCCCATCCCGGGTCACGGCACCACTGTAAGGGAATTTCCACGAAATCATGCTGGACACAGGAAATCACATAAGGGAATTTATTAAGCAAACAGTGTCTCCCTGAAGGGTAAGAGAGAAAATGAGAGGAAAAGTGAAAGGAAAAGAAAAGGTGCATGCTAGAGAGTGGAAAGCCAGGAGGATAGAGAAAAGTGTGTAGGACAGACAGAAGAATGGGAAAAGATGGTGGGGAAGCTATAGTAAACAGTGGAATTCTGCCGGGCTAACAGGGGACCAATATTGGAGAAGGATACTTGCAAGCTGACTGATGAACCAATAGCTAGCCAGGATGTTCACAGATTGACAAGTGGTTGGGAGGCGGGGAAAATTACTGCACCTGATGGGTGGGGGAGCAGCTTTATACATTTCTCTCTCTCCCTCCCTCTCTCTCTCTCTCTCTCTCTCTCTCTCTCTCTCTATTTATATATATAATATATAATTTTTATAATATATATGTTTATATTTATAATATATATATATAATTTTTATAATATTTATATATATATTTATATATATAGAGAGAGAGAGAGAAGTCTGCTGTGGACACACATTATGACTGAGAGGAGAATAAAAAGGAAGGCATAAAATAAAATTGCATGAAAAATATTTGAAATACAAATGAATATCAATTGAGACATTTAAAATGAAGATGAGAGCATAATAAAAATCACAGATTACAGGAGACCTAAGATTGTTGTGGAACTGAATGGATGCTGTTAAGAGAAAACTCAAAATGTGCATATCAATAATGTGTGGCTGAGAGTTAAACAAAACTCAATTGATTATACAAAGATGGATATGCAGACATATAACAGATAGTAACGTACATGAAAATGAAAGAATGGAAATAAGGCAGGCATATATTAAAAAAAGAGAGAATTAGAAACTAAGAGAGGAACACATAGATATATTATACCAGAAATATTAAAAAGAAAAATCTAAAAGCTGATGTCTCTCTGCAGAAGCTCAGAAGAGGTAAAGGAAATACAGACAAGGGCTTCCCACCTCGCTCTCTTCCTAGACTGAAGGCTGAAGGGTCCATTCTCCAGCCAGTTGGCCTCCCCAACACAGTGATGTGTCTTGGGAAGACTGCTTCTGGTTAGTAGAGTCTATATTTCAGGGACAGAATGACAGGACCTCTTTCTCCCAAGAGACATCAATCACCTTGTCACCTGCTGCCTCAGTGACCTTGTTTACCAGCAATAATTTGATTGAACCCAGAGGAGCAACAGATCTTCTCCCACATGCAGAGACTCTCTGGGTTGTAACTGTCAGGTTATAATTAGGAGTGCTGAGTCTTCTCTGGAGGGTTGTTTCCTCTGGATGAACTGCTTCAGAAAGTAAACTTGAGGATCTAGAAAGGTACTGAAAATTTTCACAAATCTCATGGAAATGAGCACAGTCCTCAATGCAAGCTGACCCTGAGGGGGACCCCAGAGGGCATGATGGCTGCTCCATGGGAGGCTACTGTGCCTCCTGCACCCACAGTGGATTTTACCTCCCTCCACGCTCCATGCAGCACAGGCCTGGTGCAGGGTAGAGGGTGAACTTCCACCTACAGCACAGGGAGAACGGGAAGAAAAGATGAAGTACTAGGGATTGAAATGGAGTAAATTGTAGTCCATGCACATATGATTATGTTACAGTGAACTCCACTATTATGTATGACTGTAATGCACTAATAAATATATTTTAAGAAAAACAGTGCATTCCCATGAATTCTTCATTTGTTTTCCAGAAGCACATTGTGTGAATACTGCTACTAAGTTTGGATTGTTACAATCTTGGACATGTAAGACACACAGACTCAGATATGATGATAGAAGAACTAATTTTCAAGGGTTTTACAGGAACTCCTTTGTAATGGTGATTTGAATTGTCAACTTGATTGGATTAAGAGAGGCCAATGAGTTAAGAGGCTTCTGGGTGTGTCATGAGGGCATGTCTAGGCATGATTGGAATGTGGGATAGTGAACTGACGAGTGGAGACCCTCCCTAAGCATGGGCAGCACTGCCCAATAGGATGGAATAAAAGTTGGAAAAACAAGGAAGCAGATGAAGATGCAAACTCAGCTCTTCTTGATCAGGTTCTTGGTTGCTGATTCAATCATCTGAGGATATTTGGACTCTCACTTCTTCACTCTTCCAAGTAGACCTTGCCACTGATTCTCCAGGTAGTTTCCAGAAGCCTTGGTCTTGGACTAGCATTAGCTCTGTTGACCTTTCTTCTTCTGGGAGTTCTGCCTCTTGGACTGCAGCTGCTTGTTCCCCTCCAGCTGCAGATGGCTATTGTGGACTCTTCAGCTTCTGGTTTGTAAGCCAATGTAATGAATCCCTTTTCACATTCATACTTCTGTTGATTCTATTCCCTAGAGAACCTTGACTAATAAATCCATGGAGTCAGTTTCTTCATCATGTACTGCCTGAGAAAAAGCAGAAAAAAACTGAAGTGAAAATATACAACTAGATAAACAAAACACTATAAATAAAACAGAAATAAGGCAGTGGCATAATAAGTTCAATAATATTTTTAAAGTATGTATGATATTCAACTAAAGAAAAGGTTTATACAGTATTATTATAAACATTGCATGTATGCTATAGATAGAATATTTATGTCCCAAAAATGCCAATGTTTACCCCATTCCTGTTGTGATTTTCTTTGCTGTGCAAAACTTTTGTGTCCTATAAACCCACTTGTTTGTTTCTGCTTTTGTGATCTGTGATTTGGGGGGTCTTGCCCCAAACTCCTTGCTTGTTCCAATGTCCTGAATGATTTCCCCTTTGTAGACCTCTAGTCATTTCATGGGTACAGACCTTACACTCAACTATTTAATCCTTTGTGAGTTGATTTTTTGTGACTGATGAGAGACACAGGGGTCTATTTCATTCTCCTGCATGTAGATGTCCAATTGTTCAGTCCCATTTATTCAAAAGTCTGTCTTTTCTTGACTGTGTTCTTAGCACCATTGTGAAAAATCAGTTCACTGTAGATGGGAGGAGTTTTGTTCTAGGTTTTCTATTTTGTTCCATTGGAATATTTATTTTTACACCAATATCAAGCTGTATTGATTCACACTGCTTCATGGTCTATTATGAAGTCTGGTAATTTAATGTTTCTTGCTTTCTTATTTCTGCTCAATATGATTATGGTTACTTAGTGATTTTTTTTGGCTCTATATGAATTTTAGAATATTTTCCTAGTTCTTTGGCACCTTTTAGAACAGACCGTTCATATTCTTATTGCTGTGCTATCACGCAGTCTTGATTACTATAGCTTGGTTGAAATATTTGGAAAGAATCAATGAAAATCCTACAACTTTGTCCTCTTGTCTCAAGTTTTTTGTTCTGGGTATCAGGGACCCTTTCATTTCCATATAATTTAAGGATTTGTTCTTTACTTTCTGATCAAAACACTGGAATTTTGCTAGATCTTGCCTTGAAACAATCCGTCACTTTGGGGAGATTTGGCCTGCTAACAATCTATGAACACCAGGTATTTTCCACTTATTTAGCTCTTTCATGTTAGAATCAATTCTAGGGTCAAACCTAGGACTTCCCTGACACTAGGAAAGCATTCCACAGCTCAACTACAACCTCAGCCCCCAGAGATGTGAAAGTTCTTCTGACTGGTTTGTCATTTTCTGTGTTTGAGTCTCTTACCTCCTTCATTAAATTTGTACAGAATTCTACTCTTCTGGGTGTGATTGTAAATGGCATTGTTTTCTTAATTTGACCTTACAGACTATTCATTACTGGTGTATAAACACCACAGATATTTGCATGTTGATCTTATAATCTCCAGCTGTACTGAATAATTTATATAAGGACTAGCAGCTTTCTTGTATATTAAAATGTTCTCTAGCTTTTCTAACACTTCTCTCTCTCCTACTCACTTTCTCTATCCTCCTCACTTTTCCACTCTCTCTAGCATGTGCCCTTTCTCTTTCTCTTTCTTTTCCTCTCATTTTCTCTCTTACCCTGTAGGTAGACACTTTGTTTGCTTAATAAACTCCCTTCTGTGATTTCCCGTGTCTGGCATGGTTTCTGTGGATCCCTTACATTGGTGCCAAAACCTGGGATGGGATCTTCCACTGTCTCTTAAGCGAGTGGAACCCCATCTGAGCCCCAGTGCCCCAGACACAGCCCCACCTTCCATTCGCCGGGATGCTCAGCTTTTTGCCTGCAACACCGGACTTCAGATTGAAGCACCCATCCAAAGATGCCTTTACAACCTGCTCTTCCCCAAAGAGACTTCTACCATGGACCCCTCAATTGACCCAATTTCTAAAAAGGGAACTCCAAACTGCTGGCTCCATGATGCCCCCTTCCAGCTCAAAGAAGCCAGATCGGTCATCACCCCCTTTTCCTACAGCAGTGAAGGAGTTCCTAAAATTAGCAGGGTGAATGAAGCCAGAATTGGGAACAGGCAGTTAATGCAGAAATAGGGGATCAGTCAAATAGAGGAAATGAAGTCCAAGAAAACCATCTGCCTTTGGAAGTCTGGAAGGAGAATGGACTTTTTACATCTCACCTGCAAAACCAGCTCCAGACACTTAGGCAGGAAGGAGAGAGAAGCCTTCAGAAAGAACTGGAGAGCAAAAGATTTTCTTATAAAAACAGAAATGGGGGAATGTAATACAAAGCTGCTCTCCCCGACCTTTCTGTTGCAGCCATTTCCCTGCCTCCCAACTATTGTCAGAGACATGCTTGCAGCTGTTTGGGGAGGATGCGCCCACCTGCTGGTGCGTGACACCTCCTCCCCCGCCCTTATGCGCACACACGGCCCTGGCTGCACTTGCGCCACAGCCCCAGCAACCTCGCGTGTGGGGCGCCGGACGACGGAGCATGCAGGAATGTCGGGTTCGGGGGGGGCACTGCTCTACACGAGACTGGCACTTCAGCCCACAAGACCTGCACTTGGACAGACAAGACACCACCGGTATCTTGTCCCACAAGGCAAAGAGAGGCCTTAACCATCCTGGAAGGCGAAGCTGGTGTTGGCACCAAGGCATCTACTTGGGGAGAGAAGCAAGCAAGGAAGCACCACTAAAGAAAAATAAAGAAGTTGTTCATTCCCAGTCCACCTCCGATTCTTTCCCGTGGTCTCATTGCTGCAGGCGGCAACAGGTCAGTCTATGAACATCCTAGCTAGCTATTGGTTCCTCAGTCAGCTTGCAAGTATCCTTCTCTGTTATTGGTCCCCTGTGAGCCGGCAGAATTCTTAAAGATAGCTTCACTGCCATCTTTTCTCTCTTGCTTTTCTCTCCCCCAACTCACTTTCTTTCTCCTCCTCGCTTTTCTACTCTAGCACGTGCCCTTTCTCTTTCCCTTTCTTTTCCTCTCATTTTCTCTCTTACCCTGCAGGGAGACACTCTGTTTCCTTGATAAACTCCCTTATGTGGGGAAAAAAAATGTTCTCTATGTAAAATCATGTAATGTGTGAGAGATGATTTTCCTTCTTTCTTTGCAAATTGGACACTTTAAATTTTTTTTAATTATTCCCCTTCTTCTCCTTATTCTTATTCTTGTTCTTATTCTTTCTCCTTGCCTTTCTTCTCAGTTTATTTTTGGTTTTCAACTTGACTTGATTTCTCTTTTGATTGGCTTTTCCTTTAGGGTAGTTCCTCCTTTTGCCAACTTCCAGTGATGTTTTCATTTTCTTTTTTATTAAAATCTTCTTTATTTTTACAGACACATTTTGATTCATTGTACACAAATGGGGTACAACTTTTCATTTCTATGGTTGTACACAATGTAGATTCACACCATTCATGTAATTATACATATATACAAGGTAATGCTGTCTGTTCCATTCTACTATCTTTCCATTCCCCACTCCCTCCCACCCCATTTTCTTCTACAATATCCAAAGTTCCTTCTTCTTCTTCTCTTGCCCCCCATCACCCATCATTATATATATTGTCATGCACTTATCAGAGAAAACATTTGGCCTTTGGTTTTTTGGGGCTTGGCCTATTTTACTTAGCATCATATTTTCCATCTTCATCCATTTACCAGCGAATGTCATAATTTTATTCTTCTTTATGGCTGAGTAATATTCCAATGTGTATATATACCACAGTTTCTTTATCCATTTGTCAACTAAAGGACATCTAGATTAGTTCCATAATCTAGCTATTGTGAATTGAGCTGCTATGAACATTGATGTGGCTGCATCACTGTAGTATTCTGATTTTAAGTCCTTTGGGAATAAACCGAGGAGTGCAATAGCTGGGTCAAATGGTGGGCCCATTCCAAGCTTTCTGAGGAATCTCCATACTGCTTTCCAGGGTGGCTGCGCAAATTTTCAACTCCACCAGCAATGTATGAGTGTGCCTTTTCCCTCACATCCATGCCAACACTTTTATTACTGCTTGTGTTCTTGATTATAGCCATTTTAATTGGAGTTAGATGAAATTTTAGGGTGGTTTTAATTTGCATTTCTCTAATTACTAGGGATGATGAGCACGTTTTCATATATTTGTGGATCACCTGTACATCTTCTTCTGTGAAGTGTCTGCCCATTTCCTTAGCCCATTTATTGATTGGGTTCTTTGTATTTTGGGTGTAAAATTTTTTAGCTTCTTTTAAAACTTTGGAGACGAGCACTCTGTCTGAATTGTGTGTGGAAAAGATTTTCTCCCACTCTGTAGGCTTCTTTTTCACATTATTGATTGTTTCCTGCGCTGAGAAAAAACTTATTAGTTTGAAACTATCTGTTTATTGATTCTTGCTTTTATTTCTTGTGCTATCAGGGTCTTGTTAAGGAAGTCTGGTCTTAAGTCAACGTGATGGAGATTCGGGTCTACTTTTTCTTCTATTTGGTGAAGGGTCTCATGTCTAATTCCTAGATCCTTGGTCCATTTTGAGTTTTGTACAGGGTGAGAGATAGGGATTTAATTTAATTTTACTGCATATGGACTTCCAGTTTTCCCAGCACCATTTGTTGAAGAGGCTATCTTTTCTCCATTGTAAGTTTTTGACCTCTTTTTTAGTATGTGGTTACTGTATTTATGTGGATATGTCTCTGTGTCTTCTCTCCTGTACCATTGATCTGTCTGTCTATTTTGGTGCCAATAACATGCCGTTTTTGTTACTATTGCTCTATAGTAGAGTTTAAGGTCTGGTATTTTGATACCTCCTGCATCTGTCTTCCTGCCCAGGATTGCTTTGGCTATTCTGGGTCTTTTGTTCTACCAGATGAATTTCATGATTGCTTTTTCTGTATCTATGAGAAATGTCATAGGGATTTTAATTGGAATTGTGTTAAATCTGTATAGCACCTTTGGAAGTATGGCCATTTTGATAATATTTTCTGCCTATCCAAGAACATGGAAGATCTTTCCATTTTCTAAGGTCTTCTTCAATTTCTTTCTTGAATGTTTTGTAGTTTTCATTATAGAGATCCTTCACCTCTTTGTTTACATTGATTCCCAAGTATTTTATTTTTTGAGGCTATTGCAAATGGAGTTGTTTTCCTCATTTCTCTTTTATATGTTTCATCACTTATATATAAAAATGCTTTAGATTTATGCATGTTGATTTTATACTCTGCTATTTTGCTGAATTCATTGATGAGGTCTAGAAGTTTTCTGGAGGAGTTGTTTTGGATCCTCTAAATAGAGAATCATGTCATTAGCAAATAGTGACAGCTTGAGTTCCTCTTTTCCTATTCGTATTCCTTTAATTTCTTTAGTCTGTCTAATTGTTCTGGCTAGTATTTCAAGGATGATGTTGAGTAAAAGTGGTGAAACAGGGCATCCCTGTCATGTTCCAGTTTTTAAAGGGAATGCTTTCAGTTTTTCTCCATTAAGAATGATAGGTGGCTGGGGATGTAGTTCAGTTGTAGAGTACCTGCCTCACAAGCACAAGGCCCTGGATTCAATTCCCAGCACCACAAAAAAGGGAAAAAAACAAAAAAAGAATGATGTTGGCCATGGGCTTAGCATAAATAGCCTTTACAATGTTCAGGTATGTTCCTACTATCCCTATTTTTTCTAGTGTTTTGAGCATGAAGGGGTGTTACATTTTCTCAAACGCTTTTTCTGCATCAATTGAAATAACCATATGATTCTTATCCTTCAGTCTATTGACATGATGGATTACATGTATTGATTTACATATGTTGAACCAACCTTGCATTTCCGGGACGAACCTCACTTGATCATGGCGCACTATCTTCTTAATGTTTTTGGATAGTTTGTCAGGATTTTGCTAAGGATTTTTGCATCTATAATCATCAAGGATATTGGTCTAAAATTTTCTTTCCTTGATGTGTCTTTGTCTGGTTTGGGTGTGAAGGTGACATTAGCTTCATAGAATGAATTTGGTAGGATTCCCTCCTTTTCTATTTCCTGGAATACTTTGAGAAGTATTGGAATGAGTTCTTTGTTGAAGGTCTTATAGAACTCAGCTGAGAATCTGTCTGATCCAGGGCTTTTCTTGATTGGTAGGCTTTTGAGGGCTTCTTCTATTTCGTTGCTTATTTGTCAACGTCTTCAGTATTTTCTATTTTGTTGGAATAGAGATTTTCAAAGTAGCCTCTCATTATGTTATGTATTTCAGTGGTGTCAGTCTGATATTTCCTTTTTCATCCTGAATTCTAGTAATCTGAATTTTCTCTCTCCTTCTCTTTGTTAGTGTAGCTAAGGGTTTGTCTATTTTGTTTACTTTTTCAAAGAACCAACTTTTTGTTTTGTCAATTTTTTGAATTGTTTCTTTTGTTTCAATTTCATTGGTTTCAGCTCTGATTTTAACTACTTCCTGTCTTCTACTACTTTTGGTGTTGTTATGTTCTTTTTTTCTAGGGCTTTGAACTGTAATGTTAGGTCATTTAGTTGTTGATTTTTTATTCTTTTCTTGAATGCACTCCATGCGATGAATTTTCCTCTTAGTACTGCTTTCATAGTGTCCCAGAGGTTTTGATATGTTTTATTATCATTCTCATTTACCTCTAAGAATTTTTTATCACCTCCCTGATGTTTTCTGTTATCCATGCTTCATTCAATAGCATATTATTTACTCTCCAAGTGTTGGAGTAACTTCTGTTTTTTATTTTGTCATTGATTTCTAATTTCATTCCATTTCAATCTGCTAGAACACAAGGCAGTATCTCTATTTTTTGCATTTACTAAGGGCTGCTTTGTGACATAACATACGGTCTATTTTCGAGAAGGTTCCATATGCTGCTGAGAAGAAAGTTAACTTGCTGGTTGATGGACTGAATATTTTATATATGCCTATTAAGCCTAAGTTATTGATTGTGTTATTGAGTTCTATGGTTTCTTTGTTTAGTTTTTGTTTAGAAGATCTATTCAGTGGTGGCAGCAGTGTGTTAAAGTCACCCTGAATTATTGTGTTGTGTTCTATTTGATTCCTGGAATTGAGAAGGATTTGTTTGATATACATGGATGCACTGTTGTTTGAGGCATAAATATTTATGATCAAATGTCTTCCTGATTTATGGCTCCCTTAAGCAGTGTGAAATGTCCTTTATCCCTTCTGACTTTGGCTTGAAGTCCACTTTATCTAAAATAAGGATGGAAATGCCCACTTTTTTACTGAGTCTGTGTGCATGGTATGTTTTTGCCCATCCTTTCACCTTTAGTCTGTGGATGTCTTTTTCTGAGATGAGTCTCTTGAAGACAACATATTGTTGAGTCTTGCTTTTAAATCCATTCTGCCAGTCTGTCTTTTGATTGATAAGTTTAGGTCATTAACATTCAGGGTTATTATCGAGATATGATTTGTATTCCCAGTCATTTGGGCTTATTTTTAGTTTTCAACTTGACTTGGATTCTCCTTTTGTTGCTGCTCATGGCAACAATTGTGCAGGTATTTATCAAAGGTGGACTGAAAACTGAGCTACTTCTATTTCTGAGCTGCTTCCTTACTTGCTTGTTTATAGAGGATAGAGGAAATGAGACTTACTTGCTTTGAGAGGAGAGAGAGAGAGGCTTTGCATAAGAGAGAAAGAGAGACTTTGCTTAAGAGAGAGAGACTACACTTTCAGAGATCTATATCTTCTTAGTTCTGCTGCTTCTTAAATGTGCGTCCTGCATCCTGTGAACTAAGGGTGCATCTATCTGAGGCACTTCTTAGTGATGCATCCCACATACTGCGATCTGCCTATCTGTGATCTAGAGGTGTGTTCTCAATTTTCTGCTCTGTGATCTGCCTTCTGCCGCTGCCTGCTGCTTCTCTCTGCTAGCTGCTTCTATCTGCTTTCTGCCTTTTCTTCTTCCTTTCTGCTAGTGGCTTCTCTCCACTTCTTTCTGCTAGCTGATGCCCTTTGCCTTCTACCTACTGCCCGCTTATATTCCCTCCAGGAGGTGGAGGGTAGGGCCATGCCTCTTATGCAAAGATTATGCAAGAAGCTAGATGTCTGAGCAGGCACCATTAGGAGTGCTCGAGCACACATGCGCATGCATTGTGTGCGTGGACGATAAATGCACATGTGTGTGCGTGGATGATAAATCACCTGAGTGTGCTTATGTCAATTAACCTCCTCGTTGCCAACAACCTCTGGCTGACTTCCAGGCACCATCCTGGCGCCGTCTGCATGGCACAGCCCCCAACATCATTTGATTGGTGTTTCCTTTAAGGTAGTTCCTCCCTTTGCTGACCTACATTGTTGTTTTTCATTTTCTCCTCATGGAATATTTTGTTGAGAATATTCTTTAGTGTAGGCTTTCTGTTTATAAATTCTTTTAACTTTTATCATGGAAGGATTTTCTTTCATCTTCAAATCTGAAGGCTAGTTTTGCTGGGTATAGGATTCTTGGTTGGCAACCATGTTCCTTCAGAGTTTGAAATATGTTGTTCCAGGCCCTTCTAGCTTTCAAAGTTTGGGTTGAGAAGTCTGCTGCTATCCGTATTGGTTTCCCTCTGTATATAATCTGATGCTTTTTTCTCGCGGCCTTCAAAATCCTATCTTTATTTTGAATGTTAGGCATTTTCATTATAATGTGCCTTGGTGTGGATCTGTTGTGATTGTGTGCATTTGGTGTTCTGTAAGCCTCTTGTCCTTGATTTTCCATTTCATTCTTCAGGTTTGGGAAATTTTCTGATATTATTTCATTGAATAGGTTGTTCATTCCTTTGATTTGTATCTCTGTGCCTTCCTGAATCCCAATAATGCTTAAATTTGGTCTTTTCATGGTGTTCCATAGTTCCTGGAGGATCTGTTCATGATTTCTTACCATCGTCTCTGTTTGGGCAACTTTATTTTCAAGATTAAATATTTTGTCTTCATTGTCTGAGGTTCTGTCTTCTGAGTAGTCTGTTGGTGATGCTTTCCATTGAGTTTTTTATTTGGTTTATTGTTTCCTTCATTTCAAGGATTTCCATTTGGGTTTTTTTTTTCTTTTCTTTTCTTTCTTTTTTTTTAATTTTAATTTTTATTTAGCTTTTAATTTTTTACAGACTGCATTTTGATTCATTGTACCCAAACAGGGTACATAATTTCATTTCTATGGTTGTACAAAATGTAGATTCATACCATTCATGTAATCATACATGTACATAGGGTAATGATGTGTGTCTCATTCCATTTTTCATACCCCCCCTCTCATTTCCTTCTACATATTCTAAAGTTCCCCCATTATTCTCTCATTCCCCACCCCCACCCTCAGTATATATCATTCTCCACTTAGGGAAAACATTTGACCTTTGGTTTTTTGGGCTTGGCTTATTTCACTTAGCATGATATTCTCCAATTCCATCCATTTACCTGGAAATGCCATAATATTATTCTTCTTTATGGCTGAATAGTATTCCATTGTGTAAATTTTTTTTGAGAATCTTTATCTCTTTGTTGAAATGATCTTTTGCTTCCTGCAGTTGCTCTTTCAACTGTGTATTGGTGTGATCATTCATTGCCTGCATTTGCTCTCTTATCTCATCCTTTGTTTCACGAATCATCTTAATCATGTATAATCTGAAGTCCTTTTCTGACAATTCTTCTACCATCCTGTCATTGGACTCTATTAATATAGAATCTAGATTTGTTTGGATCATTTTCTTCCCTTGTTTTTTCATGTTGTTCGTGTATTTTCCCCTCTAGCTGTGCAGATCTGGGGTATTGCAGAAACCTGCCTATAGGCTTATAGTGATCCTATAGGTTTCCAAAACCTTTTTTTTAAGGGGGAGATCAATATTAGCAGTTTCCAGTTCAGACAGTATGCAACCTGAAAGCAAATAGCCCCTATGAGGACATTAACAATATTGTCATAATAAACAGAATGAGTTCAATTATTTTATTCAGTATAACAAACAGATTTGCAATAAGATCGGCAGTTTCTAATGGAGGTCAAAGAGGATGTGAAGGGGTATAGGATGTAGCTGTTAATGGGATAAGAAAAGAAAGAAAATCTACACTATAACAGTCAGATAGTATTCAAACCTCCCAGTCTTCAGTAGCCTGATGTACAAGAAGTACCTGACAATGAGCTTCAAGTCTCCAGCAGGTGTCTCAGGATGAGATTTGCCCCACCTAAAGATGGGAGATATGGCTTCCAGGATTATCCAAAATGGCCACTCTGACTTCCAAATGTGTTGGCAAATTGGGAGCTCAGCTTTGGGTGAGCTTATATATTTTGACCAGCTCGTGGTCAGCTGGAGGTCCCGGTTGGTCAGGCAGGGTTCCTGGAGGTGGGTTGTGGTTGGTCTGGTTGCAGGATCCTGGAGGCAGGGTGCAATCAGTCAGTCTGGGAGTCCTGGTGGTAGGGTGCAGTCAATTGGTCTGGGGGTCCTGGTGGTGGGGAGTGGTCAATCGATGTAAGGGCCCCAGAGGCAGGGAGTGATCAGTCTGGCTGAGGGATTCTGGAGATGGGACTCAGTCTGTCCAGCCAGGTGTCCTACAGGTGCTGACTGTTGTTCCCATATGATTTCCTCTATGGATGTTCTGTGCACTATTCAAAGTAAGGGTTTGATGTCTTCCAACCATACTGTAAAACTATTTCTCCATTGCCATCTACTGCTTGAGAGGACTAGTAATGGAATCACCATATGATCTAACTATACCACTCCTATCTACCAAAATGTATTGAAGTGAGCATACTATAGAGATACCTGCATGGCCATGTTTATAGTAGCACATTGGTCCTTGACCTTTCAGAGTTTGATTATTATAGTCTAACTTGGGCAGAACCTGCTTACCCGTGACCTTCCTGTGCCTGTATTTGAGCATCTTTCTCCAAGTTGGGCACATTTTCTGTTATTGTTTGTTTGAATAAACCTTCTAACTCTTGGTCATACTTGAGTCCATCTTTGGCATCAATGGCAGGAGGATTGGCCTTTTGATGGTGTGTCATACAGCCACTAAGTTTTCTTCGGGCTCATTATTTTTACTTTTTTTTTGCCTCTGTGTGTTTTCAAGTAGTTTGGAGTCTTTTTTTAAGGCGACTGGTTCTTTTTCTAGTTATGTATTCTGCTGATGATGCACTGTACTATTTTTCACTTCTTTATTTTGTTTTTCATCGCCAGGATTTTTGTTTGATTTGTTAAAAACCACAGTCATGGGGCTGGGGATATAGCTCAGTTGGTAGAGTGCTCGCCTCGCATGTGCTAAGGCCCTGAGTTCAATCCCCAGAACTGAAAAAAAAAAAAAAAAAAAAAAACCGCAGTCATAGGTCAAAATAGACAACATATGGAACCAATCGAGATGTCCTCAGTGAATGAATGGATGCATGTGTACACAGAATGAAATACTACACAACAGTATAAAATAAAACCATATAATTTACAGTAGCATGTGTGAACTGGAGTACATTATGTTACATGAAATAAGGAAGACAGAGAGAGAGAAATGTCCACTTTCTCTCATTTGAAGTAGTTAAAATCATTGATCTGAATGTAAAGATCACTGGAGGCTGGAAATGATGATTGGAAATGGACAGAGGAGGCTGGGTAAGGGGCACCAAAAACAGACAGAATCTCTAAGTTCCAGTATTCTATAACACAGGGGGTAAATATTCTCCACAAAGCATCAATACCCTACAAGATATTTTGTGAAAAACTGCAAGAGGGGCTCCTGCAGTCTCCAAACATAAAGAAATGATAAGGAAATTAATATTATAGCCACCCTGATTTGAAGAATACATGCTGTATATATGTGTTGAAATATGAAATAACACCAGGGGTGGTGGAGCCTGACTCTAATCCCAGTGGCTAGGGAGGCTGAAGCAAGAGGATCTCAAGTTCATAGCCATCTCAGCAAAAGTGAGGCACTAAGCACCTCAGTGAGACCCTGTCTCTAAATAAAGTACAAAAAATGGCTGGGGATGTGGCTCGGTGCTCAAGTTCTCCTGAGTTTAATCCCCAGTACTGCTCACCCCCAAAAAACAAAGAAATATCAAATATCACACTGCACCCCATAATGATGTACATTTATTAAATTTTACCAAAATTATCTAACAAATAATCCTGATTCAGGGTAAGATTTGGGTTTTTTTTTCTTTATTATGAAAATTTTTAATTCTTTCATGTTCCTGTGCATATTTAAGTGATTCTACAAAAGATAAAATGAAGAGTTTGTGGATGTACAATGTTTGGGATGATATTCTATCAGTATACATTATACGGATTTGAATCTTATGACAAAAAAGAAAAGAAGGAAACACAGAAAAGAAAAATGGAGGCTGCTCATCATGAACATCCACACCAGGCAACAGGAAAGGAAGGGGTGGACAGGAGGCACACAGAGGATCTGGGGCAGTGATGGCACTTCCCATGACGCCCTGTGAGGTGCACAGGCCATTCTGTCTGTCAGAAGGCACAAAGTGGCTGGCAGAGGAGTGCCCACCTGTAATACCAGCTCCTGAGGTGCCTGACTCAGGGAGGGCTGCAGGTTCAGGGCCAGTCTCAGTAATGAAGTGAGACTGGCTCAAAATAAAATTTTGTGAAATGGTTGCTGATGTAGCTCAGAGAAAGAGTGGCCCCAGGTTGAATCCTCCCTCTCTCTCTCTCTCTCTCTCCCTCCCTCCCTCCCTCTCTCCCTCCCTCCCTCTCTCTCTCTCTCTCTCTCTCTCTCTCTCTCTCTCTCTCTCTCTCACACACACACACACACACATACACACATATACACACACAAGTCATAGAATGAAAAAAACCAGGAGAGAACCCAGATAGAAATGATGGCTTGGGATAATATTAATAATAAATATGCTAATATATGTTCCATCATTTTGAGAAGTGTTCCACCCTGGTCAATAGACTGAGATAGGGGAGCCTGTTGACCTCCATGATAGGGGTAAAAGGTAGGCGGCATTCCATTCAGTTATGCCATGAACCCAAAACTGGTCCCAGAAATAAATTTCACAACAAAAAGTAAACTAAACTTCTCAGTGACAAGTCTGCCTGTGTCCTGTGTTGAAAACGTGTAGCATCCTTAACACTTTTTTCTTCAATTATTATTTTAATGTGCAAATGTTTCTTTTAATTACTCCTTTCTGAAGGTGCTTATTTGTGAACAGCAAGGCTTTTTATGATCCACTCTTTCCATTCCTTAAAGGCTTCCACCGGTCTTGGTGAATTCATGTTTTCACAACTGTGTTCTGGAATTGCTCTCGGTGTGACACCAGGAACATCATGCACCCTCTACACCAGCACTTTCTATCTCTCTGCAATATCAAAGTCAATGGCGCGCTGCAACTCGTGTAGACAGACAGGACAACAGTCAGCTTCCTCCAAATGGCAGAGTCTGGCATTAGGCATGTGAGCTACTGGCAGCCTCAAAGTCCAAATATGTGTCCAATCTCAAGGGCTAAAGTCTTACAGGATCACAGCAGCAAAATTATTTCAGAAATAAAGAAGTTATCACAAATGAAACAGTCACTGAAATATTTTGGGGGGGGGGATTCTTCACCGTGCCTTTGTAGTGTGAGCTATGGAAATCACTGCCACATCTAGCGGAGCTGAATATCCTTATACCATCTGTCAAAGTAGCCTGTCCAAAGACAAAATTCCAGATGTCTCTTGGATAAAAATCAATCATTGTTATTCCCACAACACAGAAGGCATCTTCAGTTTTCTCCTGTTTTAAGAACTTCAGGATATTTTCTGCATGAATTTGTAAATTGCATGTGTGATCATTCACTCTGAAAGAACATGGTGTTGCAGAAACAGAAACCAGTTCTAGGAATTTTACAGTTGAGCCATAGAAAAGTGCTGCACAGTCACCCTTGAGCCATTTAATATGTCCTTCACTGGTAACTCTGGTGTTTCCTAGAGATCCAGTGGATGGTACATAAATGCTGTGCTTCTCTGGAGAGGGTATCTCTCTGTAAGGATTACTGAAAACTGTTGAAGTCTTGGGGAGCCTCAGGATGATAGGTGACCAATCTGTGGATGCAAAGTAACAGGTCCAAAGAGATCACTGGTTGGCTGGAAGGCTTCATTCATTCATTGCTGTTCTCTATCATCTAGTTCCTCATACTGTATCACAAGCACTGGATTCATAGAGATGAGGGCTGTCTTTAGTGTTTGTTCAGAGTGATGTAATATTTGCATAAGGACAGGTCCCATCCCTTCACATCATGTTCTCATGTACAATATGAGATAGGGTAGATTAGGGACCCTCTTCCCAGGCCCTACTGAAGCCAGAGTTTTGCAGTAAAACTCAATTTACCACTTGCATTGGCAGGTAGCATCTGCAAAGCTGCAGGCATCTGCAACTAAGAAAGGTGGCAGCTGACCCCAGAAGCTCATCTTCAATTTTTTCTTCCTTTTGAGTTCTTGTCCCATTAGTTCAGAGAATGAAACCCACAGACCAGGATGAGTGATGTGAAGGTGGAGTTCACTGGAGAGCAGAACACTTGCAGCACAACAGAACCCAACAGCAGGTTCCCTTGGGCCCAGTATGCTGACCTAGGGGTTTATGCAGCACTCAGTCCACCTTTATGATAATCAGGGTTTGGAAACATACGAATGCTGTGGATCAATTCCTCAGTCCCAACTGTCATTCAGGTCTGCCCCACTTCCATTTTCTCTTGGCAGGTCAGGAAGTGGGAGGTTGATGTCATTGAATGGGGCTGCAGGAGTCACTGGAGGGTACATCTGCAGTGGGCATCCCTACTGTTTGCAGGCCAACTTTCCATGGGATGATGGGTCAGCTTGCCCCGGCTTGGCGCTGACCTGCCAGTCTGCAGCTCCACCACTCAGCTGCAGCTTCCCTGCTGGGACCAAGAGGCTGGTTGTGTGGGTGGCAGCCAGGGAACCACGTCACTGTCTCACCCTGATCAGTACAACTGGTGAGGTTAAGGGCCTCCCTTCCTTTCTGTCCCCTCATGCAGGAAAGGAACCGTGAGCCATGGAGTTGGAAAAATTGGGAAAGGATTCAATCTACAAATCCCTGTGTGTGTGGCATTCTGAGGATCTAGAGAAACCCTGACTTCAACAGAACAAGGACTTCAGGTAGGGGAGCTGAAAGTGAAGAACAGGGGTGTGGGGCAAAGACTCTGCAAGGTCCATGGAGACAGCACAGGGGAAAGGGTGTCACTGCCTCCCATGGAGAATTACTGAGAGAAGACACACGTCAACCCAGACATGAGAGACTGCATCCCGGTAGGAAATCCCATTCTAACCTGAGTGGGCATCACAGTGGAGAAGCTTGTCCAGACATCAGAAACCCCCCTGGCAGCTCACTGCACGTTCAGGAGTGACTCTCCCAGGCCTCCCAGTTCTCCTCCCCAGCTCGATGGCCAGAGCTCTCCTCCTATTACAGACAGGATTCCTGCACCATGAGGAGCCTATGTGGTCCCTTTGGTTGTCATGTCTGTTTTACACAGCTTTTTCAATATTGTGACTAAAAGAGCTGACCAGAACAATTTTAAAGGACAGAAGATTTATCTGAGGGCTCCCAGTTTCAGAGGTCTTATTCCATAGAAGGCTGGCTCCATTCCTCAGGGCTCAAGGTGAGGCAGAACATCATGGAGGAAGAGGGTGGCAGAGAGAAGCAGCTCGCATCGTCAGAAAGCACAGAGAGAGAGAGAGAGAGAGAGAGAGAGAGAGAGATTCTACTTGCCAGATACAAAATATATACCCCACAGCCATGCCCCCAATGAACCACTCACTCCAGTCATACCCCACCTGCCTCCAGTTACCACTCAGTTAATCCCATCAGGGAATAACTCACTGATTAGGTTAAGACTCTCACAACCACATCATTTCTCCTCTGAACCTTCTTGCATTGTCTCACACATGAGTTTTTGGGGGACACCTCACATGCAAGCCATAACAATGTCTTATGCCCTCAGGACAGTGGTGCACATCCAAGCCCAAAAATGTAAGGTGGGCAATGGGCATTGGTGGGATACACACGCAGGACACTTTAATAGAAGTACGATGCAAACCGCAAATTGCATTTTACATTTTCTTGTAGCTTTATTTAAAAAGAGCAAAAGCAAACAGATAGAATTTCAACAGCATATAGAAAATACATACATTTTACTCAAAATGTCATAATTCAGAAATGTAATCAATGTGAAAATTGTTCTAGTGATACATGTATACATTTATTCAAACTAAGAGTCTATTTTGAGTGCATTTTAGATTATAGAATAAATAAATTCAAAGGGCAGCATTTCAAGTGCTCAAGTACTACATGTATCTCTTTTACCCAGATGAATCATAAGGGACTCTTCTCTTTAAACACAGGAAGTCAGTTCAGCGTTTAAATAGTCCATGGCAACCTTTTATTTTACTCATTGAAAAGATTGAAATAAATTGAGAAATAATTTTATTATTTTTCATCAGCAACAATGGTCAGATGTTTGGGTAGCATAAAGATAAAACTGCACTAATCCCCTCCAGCCTTGGAATTCTCATGTGCATAAAAGGAATAAAGAGCCAAAGAGTCGTTTGAGAAATAAAAGAACACAAAGCAACTTACAAGCAGCAGGATGGTGCAGGTGGCTCTGTGTTCAGAAGATGTCTGGGAGAAGAGGCGGGGGCTGTGGATGTGTTGGGCTCTCCTGTGGTGTCTGAGGAGGAGACTCACCATGTACAGGCTGGTGCAGACCATGAGGAGCACAAATACCAGATCTCGAATCATTTTCATACTCATAAATATCCCTGAGTTCTGGTTGCCTAACTGCCTGGTTTGACAGTGTGCAACAACACAGCTACAACCAACCAGAGTGAGATTGCTCCTGGCTGTTATAGTTTCAATGATGTGGATGTAAATGAGCATGTTGAGGATCCAGAAGAAAAGGAATGAGGGACATGTCCATATAGGGAGCCTAAATTTAAGCCACTCCCACTTAGAGTTACTGGGACTGACCATGATGGCTTGAAATGCATCAGGAGAGAGGTGGTGCAGATGGAAACACCCCAGTCACTCTCTATATATACAAGACTGCTTTGCAACCAACATCATCCAAAAATCTTCTTACTCCAAAAGATGATGTGATATCTGGTACCAGTTTGCACATGATGGTCAAGGTATTGGCCCATGTGAGCTGTGAGAAAATGGGATCCACATGAGGCCGAACTAAGAAGGCGTGCATGTACAACAAGAAGAAGAGTGAGTTCCCCAGGACACCAAGGCACAGCTGAGAGATGAGAAAATGCCAAAGATTGTGTCCCTTGGAAACATTATCTTATTATTCCTTTTCAGTGCTGGGAATGAAATCCAGATTTTTGTGCATGCTGGGAAGGTGCAGTATCATTGAGCTACACCCCCATCCCAGGAACATTAACTTAATGATGGCTTAGAAGTCCTAATGAGGTAAACTGGGCCTGCAATGAAAAATGAAAAAGAAGGTGAAATTCAAGCCACCTCACTGCATTCTAGGATGCTGAGCAGAGGACATGTGTCCTGCATGAAAGGCTGGTGTGCAGGTTATGAGACATGTTTTCTTCTGAGCCCCAGGCTGTGTTTCATCTTCCACCTACATTTCTGTAGCCTCTTCTCTCTGAAGAGCATGATCATTCTACCAGACAGACAGACTACCCTGTGTTCTTGAACCTCTGTCTTGGAGTACTCATGGCACACATGAGTACTTGGAGGAAGCTCCAAGTCAATGACTGCCAAACGCTCATCCTAAACAGTATTTTCCACCTGGGGACTTTTCACCTCCCTCCCTACCCATGGGTCAAACAGCAAGGATCTGAGATATCTGTGGTTCTCAAAACTTGTACAGAGCTAATGGCATGCAGAGGCCAAGATGGCTGCTCAATGTCCCACAGTGCTCCAGACAAACTCCATAACATAGAATATCCAGCAGAGTCAACACTCATACCATGGTTGATAATCCAGTCAAACAAAGGCCCCTGTACCCTGAGGACCTATGTCATGTGTAACATCCACCCTTTGGCATGATCTGTACTGCAATGATCCACCCTCATTATCCTGTTAAGGAAGTAGTGCTTACATTTTTTATTGAGCTCCCACAGTGTTGGAGTACTGTTCCTCCACAAGCCTTCCACCAGCTATGCAATTTATGTTTTATGAGTTTCACTTGTTTGAAATTGTGACTCTTGACATGGTTGACTATGGTGACCATACGGACATTTTTGAAAATGCATATTGTCTTTAATATGTGATATAATGGTTTCAGGTTCAAATGTAACTACAGTGATCATCCATAACAGTAGAGTCAAAGATCAACTTCAAAAGATACAAAAATTAAGTGATAAAATCAACATATTTAAAAGTAAAAAATTTTATGCTATAGTTATAGAAAGAATTTATTTACTATGATAAAAATATCAACTACATCCATGATATTGAATTGTGGTTTAATATGGAAAGCTTTCCCTTTCAGATCAGAGTAAAGATCTGCTCTCAGTAATTCTGCTCCTTATGTTTGCAGAGGGGCATTATTGTCAATAAAGGTACAGTTTATAATAATTGCAAAGAAACCAATACTATCTTTCTTCATAGATATTAAATTTTATGGAGAATAACTGCAGAAACAATGACTAAATTATTTGAATTATTAGAGGGATTATTTAAGGTTATGGAGAAGAAAGTCAGTATAAAAATCATTTGGATGACTGTATTATATCACAAAACTATTATTAGAACACCATTTTCAGAATGGTGTTCCATTTCAGAATGATACCATTTAAATAGTATAGAATAAGACAAATGTCAGAAATAACATGATAAAAAGATGTTATGCTTCCATTTGGAAATGATGTGATAAATTAAATGACTATAGCATTTTAGTAAAATGAATTTAATTTTTAATTCTTTAATTTTTAAAAGGTGATATATGTATTATATTTATCATTATATAATATGTCATATATATGCTCTGAAAGCACAATAAAACTACCGGTAGAGTAGAAAAGAGAGGAATAAAATGCAATAGATGTAAATTATCTGAAATGGAAATAAATACACATCAATTGAGCCACTGAAAATGAAGATGAGAGCATGAGAAAGATCACAGAACCCGGGAGACCTAGGACTGGCAGGGGACTGCGTGGACTTCACATAGGTGTTCAGAGAGAACTCAAGACCTGCATATCGAGAGAGGGCGGCGGAGACTTCAAACAAAACTCAATTGATTCGTACAATGATGGATATGCAGAGATACAACGAATCCTAACACAAAACACACGGAATGAAAGAATGGAGACAGCACAGGCATAAATGAAAGAAGAGAGAATTAGAGATAGAACTAAGACAGGGGAACACAGAGGTACTTCAGAACAGAAATATTAGAAAGCAAAATGTGAAGATAACTGGAATCTCTGTGTGTAATGGGAACACAGACACCTCGCTCTCTCCTGAGGTTGAGGGCCGCAGGGTCCCTGTTCCAGACAGTCAGTCTCCCAACACAGTGAGGCGTTTTGGAAAGGCTGGGTCTGGCCCACAGAGACTGTATTTCAGGAACAGAATGACAGGACCTCTCCTCTCGGGGGATGTCGATCACCTTGTCACCTGCTGCCTCGTGACCTTGTTTACCAGGAATCATTTTGATGCACACAGAGGAGCAATGGATCTTCTCCCAGATGCACAGTGACTCTGGGCGTAAATGTTAGGTTTATTAATTGGGAGTGCCGAGTCATCACTGGAAGATGTGTCTTCCCTGGATGAACTTCTTCAGAAAGTAAACTTGAGGATCTAGAAAACCACAAAAAGTTTCCATGCAGCTGATGGATCCCAGCTGACCCTGAGCAGGACTGCAGAGGACATGCTTGCTGCTCCAGGGGAGGCCGCTGTGCCTCCTTGCTCCACGCTCCATGCAGCACAGGCCTGGCGCAGGGCAGAGGGCTATACTGCAGCCCTGACATTGCTAAGGATTGTAACACACTTGGTTTATTATGGAATTCTTTTACTGTTTTAAAACTGTTTGCCACTACATAAAATTGAAATTGCACCCCAAATACCACTGTTAATTTTTTTTACACAATATACAATGCAATGAAAATAAACAAAAGTAACGCATGTACATATTCAGTACAGAGTAATTAATACAATACTGTCATTACTCTGAATACCTAAAATGTGTAATAATATATTCCTTATTTTGCCTAGGGGTCAACAATTCTAAATGTTTTATATATTATCCTTTACTTTCTAAATTTAATATTGGTATAGGTTTGATTTTAGAAGCATGTGTGTTTGGGGTTTCATGGACTTTCACTTTTTATAGATGGCAAAAATTCTGTTTTACACTCTGTTGTGCAATGGTCAAGTATGGCTTCAGGAAGAGACAGAAGGGGCTGAGGAAAACAAAGTTCATTTTACTCACAGGTCCTAGAGACAGGATGGTAAGTAGGAGTTCAGGGACACCAAGACAGGTATAAGAAAGATGCCACTGGAGGACAAATGGGGAGACAGTCTATGTTCTGTGCACTGCTTGCCCTTGTGCTATAGCACAAACCCCAGCAAAGTCACTTTCAGATGGTTTTATTTTGTCTATTTGTGATTTCTATCTCAAATACAGCAGACTGATTTGGTAGCACCAAAAGCTAGTAATGCTAAAGACTACTAGCCCTGAGACACACAGCAGCAAAGAGCTGCTGAAGAACTCCAGAGAATGACCAAGAGCTACAGGAGAGCTGCTGGGAGGCATTAGCTCTGGCTGTGGTGAACTGCTAACAATAAGAACCAAGAGCTACTGGCACTCAGAGTTTGGAGCTGTTAGTTGCACTAAAGGAGCTGTACTTTGCTTTTCTATCCAAACTGAACAGAAGAACCCTCAGCCACTTGGTAATGATAGCATAAAAATACTCAATCACTAATACTCTTTCACATATATGAATACATAATGTAGGCCAAGATCTAGTTACACACATGGTACCTTCGAAACTCTCCCATTTTTTAAAAAATCAAATATATACAATAAATTCCCCTGGTAGATAAAAAAAATTCTAGAACTTCTTGCTCATTTATGTATGAATGACTGGGGAAATAAAACACTTTATGCACACTTATTTGAAGACTTGGTGGACACTACAGAAGAAAATGGATTTTATTTGAATTCCTGAATTGTAATGACAGATTTGGAATTAGGTACAAACAGGCTTCCAAAAATGAATTTCAAGGTGTTACCAATTAAGTTTGTTTTTTCCATCTGTCCAAAGACATTTGGAAAAAAATTCAGATGAATTCATTGAACATGTGATATGGCAGCTGTAAAAACTTCAAACTACAAGTGACTTGTCTGCAAAGACATTCCTTCCAGGAAACTTGAATGAGTTAAAGCGTATGTTCAGGTAGAAGCCAGCAAAGTCACAGACAGGTTGGAAGAAAACCACAAGGGCAGAAGCATAAGAAGACACACAATGGTGCTGCCGTTGGAGCGCGGTGTTATTTCTGCCATCCCAGCGGTGTGTAGATGAGTGCGCGGCGAATGGGTTTCCACGTGAGCCAGACGACGCGGGAGCCTGGGCAGTTATGCTTTTATTCTTCTGACGGACAGCACAAGAACCCACGATATGATTACAATTTTAAAATTTCACTGAGACTTGTTTTGTGGCCTATGTTGTGATCTATCCTAGAGACTGTTCCATGTGCTGGGGAGAAGACCACTTTCTGTAGCTGTGGAATGGAACATTCAATAGCTGTGGCTTAGGACCATTTCATCTAGGGTGCTGCTTAACTGTGCTGGCTGTTTGTTGATCTTATGTCTGGAAGATCAGCCCATTGCTGAAGGTGTGGTGTTGAAGTTCCTATTATTGTGTTGGAGTCTGTTTCTCCATTAAGGTCTATTGATATTTGCTTTATATATTTGGGTGCATATATGTGTATATATATATCATACGTACAAAATTGTTGTTTTCTCTTGCTGAATTGTCATGGTTTGGACCTAGAATGTCCCCAAAGTCTCTCATGTTCAGAGGCTGGGCTTTGGGAAGTGATTGCATCATGAGGGCCCTGACTTCACTGCTGGAATAATCCACTGAAGGGTGAGTGGACTACTGGGAGGTGGGACCTAGTTGGGGTCCACAGGCCATGAGGGGTGTTCCCTGGAAGGGTTTTCTGTCTCCAGCCCCTTCTGTTCTCTTTCTTCTGCTGAGAAATCTCCTGTCGACCATCTCTCCCAACCGGTGACACCCCCTCATTGCACGCACATCAAGGTGCCCACTCCACCACCCAACTCTCCACCCAGTGGTCTTCTGCCCACCCAGAGGCCCCACCTCCTTTCTCTGACAAAGGTCTTCCAGTCCCCACTGTACCCTCCAAAAAAGAGTCCCCAGTAGCTCCCTCCACTCCTTTTAGAGCCCTTTGGTCTCCTTTGCCCTCAGTATTTCCACCCCTCCTCCATGACAAGTGATCTCAACCACCCAGATGGTCCCTTCCACGCTCAGGGTCATTCCCTTCCTTCATTTGCTGGAGATGCAGAAGAGAACAGGCAGCAGGTGAGGCCAGGACCCACGGTGAGGTGAGGCAGGGAAGCCCCTCAACCCCTGGCTCCCAGTGCCCTTCAGATTCGGCCAGTGTCTCCCACGTTGCCGCCTCCCTCTTGCTCTCCACCCCCATCAGTGCCATGCTGATGCCATGCACCTGTGTGTCCAGGACACTTTCAGTTCACAGGGCTCCCGTCCACTGGAGCACTGGGCAGCAGCACTTCAGGCTGCCCCAGTGCACACACGTGGGGTATTTCTGGTGTAGGGGCTGGTACTTAAGAGGTTGACTCAGTTTGACCAGTAGCAGGAGACCCTCTCCATGCTGCATCACCAAACTCCACTCAAACATCAGCCCAAAGCTTCAGACTCTCAAAAAGAAAAAGGACAGCTGGGCATGGTGGCACATGCCTGTAATCCCAGCATCCTGAGAGGCTGAGGCAGAAGGATTGCAAGTTCAAGACCAGCCTCAGTAACTTAGCGAGGTCCCAAACAACTTATCAAGGCTCTGTCTCAAAATCAAAATCAAAAGGGCTGGGGATGTGGCTCAGTGGTTAAGCACCCCTGGGTTCAATCCTCAGTACAAAAAAAAAAAAAAAAAAAAAAAAAAGGAAGGAAGGAAGAACAAAAGGGAGGGAGGGAAGGAGAGAGAGGGAGAGGCTACTACAGAATAACAACCAAGCACTGGTGTGTCCACATGCACACTAGATGGTTTAAAGACATTACTTTCAATTCTCAAAACAACCTTAGAGGGTTACCATTACCACTTCCACATGGCAAAATTCATGCTCAGAGCAGAAGAACCTCAACAAGTGGGTGACAGAAATCAAATGGAATCCGTTACGCTGACTCCACCAGGCACTCTTTCTGCTAAAGGAGAGCCAGTGACAACAAAGTGCCCTTGTTCATTCTACTTCCAAGCATCTCTTGATCCAGGTGGCTCTCTCTGACTCTACTAGCACTGTCCGCCCATTTTAGGGCTTCTTCATCCTGATATCTCTCCTAGGGATGCCTGCACAAGTCTCCTGGCGGGTCCGCCTCCATCCTTGCCCCATAGTTTATTCTCGCAGCAGCAGAAGGACGTTCTAAAACATGTTACTCTTGCATTAAAGCATCCAATAGCTTCACAGAACATTCGGAACTAAACTTGACATGCAGGATCCTGCATCTATATCTCATTCAGTTCTCACCCTCTCACTTCGCTCCAGGCAGGCTGGTCCCCAGTCGCCACCGCAGGGGACCAGGAGCCCCCATTCCTATACCGCTCTGACTCCACAAAACCCCAGTCCGTCTCAAGTCGCCTTGGCCTTTCTGACCACGGGATTCTCAACACCTGGCAGTGCCTGCACTTCCTAGGCGCTGCACAGATAGCTGTGAAATGAGGGGTTGAGCGCCCCAATTGTCCCTCCTGCATTTCCACTTCCCTCAAAGCATCCCAGTTACCCGATCAGGTACCGATTTCTTGGTGATCTCCCTAGATCCCCTCATTACAGACGAATCTCAAAACATTCCCACTCCTTCGAAATACCCGCATCCCCTAATATCAGCTCAACTCCCTTATTTCAAACTGATTCCTCCATCACGCTCTCCATTCCTCCAAGAACACCCCAATTCCCTAGTTGGTACTCTCATTCCTGGCAAAACGTCTTTAATCCCCTTCTCCTTTCCCCTCACCTAACCCCCCCTCCCCCCACGGTTACTATGGCACCGTCGACCTGTGGCTCCACCCCCGTCTGTGCCAGTCAGGGACCGCCCCCCGTTGCCATGGAGACCAGAAGACCGCTCCTCCCTCCCCCAGTCTCCCTCATCCACAGACACGGCACCCTGGGCCCAGACACCTCGGAACCTGAGAGGCATGGGGGACCCAACGTGGGAGTCCTCCTCCGCACTCCTCTCCCCGCCCCCGACCAAGCGCCAAACGGCCGGCACAGGCTCAGACGCAGCGCCCAACATCGGATCCTACAGCGCGCGCGCTCTCTGCCAAGGGACGTGGGTCCGGAGGGCGGGGCGGCGCTCGGCCTCCTGGGAGTTGTAGTTCCGAGGCTGCTGCAGCTTCACTAGCGATGATCCATGGGTGAGCGGGATGAGGGCAGAACAAGGTTACCGAAGACCAGCATCTCAGAGCACGCATGATCGTCACCAAAAGCAACGAAAAAATGACGAGACGCCAGCCCTCCTAACTAGTTTTCCACTTTTATTCTTTGATTCTTCTAACCCAGAGTTTACTTTGCACCAGGCACTGGTGTACAATAGAGAATAAAATCGATCTCTTATTTTGGTGTTTGGGGGAGATTGTTAATAAACGCAAACACAGGTCAGTGGAAAACACGGTATGTTAATAAGTGACTGGGTGCTTTTGGTGATGCATACTAATTCATTTATTCCCCCCCTAAAGCCCTGAGGTAGGTACTATTATTATTCCCAAGCCTTGATACAGAGAGGTCAGGCAACTTAAGGCCACATGGATGGAGCTGGGATTTCATACTTGATAAGCTTAACCACAATGCTAAATGGTAAATAGCCCTATGGTATAATTCCAGGAAGTGGTGTTGATAAAGTAGAGAAAGAGGGTAAAGTGACTTTGGAAAGAATTCTCAGGGATGGCCTTCAGGAAGATATAATCCTTCACCAGAGAACTGAAGGGACTGACTTTACTTGTGGGATGGACATGTGGGATATAGAGGTGGTATACAGAGGACTAAAGGCCACTAACCTTGGTGGTTGTTTTTTTTTTTTTTTTTTTTTTTTTTCTTCTTCTTCTTTTTCTTCTACTTCTTGCATTTCACAAGAGCAAAATATCATTATACATGTTGCTACCTCTGCCGAGAATGTACTTCTTCATCCTTTTTTCTTGGACAACAAGTCCTTCAAGTTTCAGTTCTAGAAGAATCATCTGCCCTGGCCTGTTCTGCTGACCGTACACCTCTTCCTGCTCTGTATTTCAAATGAGCTCCCAGGAAATGTTGATGTTGCTGTTCTGTGGATCACACTTTGAAAAGAGAGAGTCTACTCAACCCCTAGACGGCCCAAGACAAAAGCCATTAAGGGCTCACTGTTCTATATCTCTGAAATGCTGATGTTAACAAAGCATTAATGTACCCAAGATAAAAGACACCTTTATTAAGTCCAGTTTCTTCCTTGAGATTTACTGTATGGGTGCTGGTAGAAAAGTCTTTTGGGATCAAGCCATGATACCAGAATTTCAAGTAGCTATATTTCTTGGCCAAAAGACAGAAACTTTTTTGGAAGGAATTCACAAAGAACAGGAGAAATGAGAGGGGAAACCTGACATTGTTGCAGCATTCAGCAGCAGCTGAAGCCATGGACTTCTCACAACCTGAACCTCTGAATTGTCTTTGACCTCAAATTCCTTTGTTGCTGCTCAAAGTGTCCCCCCTGACCTGTCAGCAACTGCATCATGCTTAAATTGCAGGGCCCACTCCAGATCTACTGAATCCAAACGCATCTCAACAAAAGCTTGAGAAGTACTCAGTCACCTCAACCTGGAATTTATACCCTGCATCAGTTGTGACAACAGAAATCTCACTGAACTTCCCTCAGTCATTAAGATATCTTCCACTTAAGAAGTTCCACGATAGAGCAGACTCCAGGAACTCCCATCAGCCAAGGATCCAGACTGTCTTCATCTTTCAGCTCAGTCCTTTAGTGTGGGCTCCTCCTCACACCAGCTCAGGGTGGTCGCAAGCAGGTCTAGACCTGACCATCTCATTCTGAGACTTCTTAGGAATGAGGGAATCTTTCTTAGAAGCTCCACCCCAACCTGAGCACTCTTTGCCTAGGAGTGGTCACCAGTCCATTCTCAAACCAATCACAGGCAAAGATGATCAGCAGGGACCAGTTGCTTGAGGGTAGCATCAATTCCCATCTGAAAGATGCCACCGTTGCACACTAGTCCAGGGGAGATGAGGCCTGAGCTGCTGTGGAGCTTGATTCACTGTGGCTCCTCCATCCACCTGGCCCTAGGAGGCTTTGTTGATAGAAAATAGAGGGATACAAGCCAGCTCAATTTTCTTCTGGGTCTGAGTCTACCACTCTCCCCCTGAAGCCATGAACTCAGCATGGAAACCAAAATAATACTGCTTTATTCCGGTCTTGAAGCACAACAGTCCGGACAGTTCCCCTCCCTGCAGGGAGAGTCTCCAGCTCATCCCTCCAGACTCCCATTGCCCTTTCCCCCTTTTCCAGGAATGGCCAAGCAGGAGGTGAAGGAAAGCCAAGTCTCCAGGTCTTGGAGAAACACCCAGATCATTCTCCTCTCAGTTCTCTCTCCAACTCTCATGACTTTCTTTTGTCTCGTCCCCTTTTTAAATTCCCTCTCCTCCCTGTCTCCTTCCCCCTTCCTGGTCCCACCCTATCCTCCTCTGCATTTCCTTACTTCTCTCCCACTTCTGCATCTTCTCGAGTCCTCTCTGTCTCCCCTCTCTTCTTCTCTCCCCTTGCCCCTCCACGTCTTCCTGTTCTTCTTCTCCAGTGCTTTCCCCTCACCCCTGCACTCCCTGCCAGGACCAGTTTGCTTCTGTGAGAACCTCCCACATCCTGGTGTCCTCCTTTGCCCTCCAGCTCCTGCCCCTCCCCCAGCTCAGCCCCTTTCCTGCTTCCCACCTTGGCCTGACCCTGTTCACACCTTTCATCACATGCGCCCTCTTCTGAGGGCAGCCCTCTGAATCTACCCTGGCCATCAGCACTTTCCTCAGCTATGGCTCTAGGACCTCAGAGACCATTGCCAGCTTCCCCCTTGGACCTAGAGAGGCAAACTGCCAAGATGAGGTCCCTGGATGACCCAGGAGGTGACCAGAGGGACTGGGGTACCCTCCTTGGCCTCAGCACTGTTATCTTTGGGATTGAAGAATGCCCTCCAAGTGGAGGGTGGCAGGTGGAGCCCAGAAGGGTCAGGGCTCCTGGGCGCTCCCCCAGCAATCCCTGAGCAGGTCCATGTGGAATAAGGCTGCCCCCGTGAGGAGGCGTGCTGCAAAGAGGTGCCGGCAGGGCAGGCGGCGAGCTGCGTGGATGGAGCAGCTACAGTGGGTCAGTGCCCCGTCCAGGAAGAAGTCTGAGGTGCCATCCTTGAGAGCAAAGCCAGCTCCAGTCCAATGGAAACCCCGGGTCCCATGCTGCCTGGCAAAGGCCAGCTCCTCAGCCACCAGGTCTGCCAGCTCTGGCCCACAGGCTGCTCGGAACTTGGCCAGTGGCTCCCAATCTACCTCCTCCTCTCCTGAGGGGCAGCAAAGCCTCTTTGGTTCCCTTGGGCCTTCTTCACTTCCTTCCTGCAGGGCCACCCTTACAGGCGGGGACTCACTCCTCATCACTGCCCGCTCCGGGTTGCCTTCCAACACAGTCCCCATGGGGGCAGTGCACAGGACTCCATTCCCCAGCCCTGGACCCCTCCCTCCTCTGTCCCTCGACTCCGGTGCTTGTCCTGCTCTGCTTGTGGGGCCCACAGACCAGGCTCCCTCTCCTTCCCCATTTGCCACACCTGTGACCCTCGTGTCCTCAAGCTGGACCACAACTATGTCCTCCAGGCCGCGTCTCCTTTTGACACCCAACTTCCCTCCCCTCTCTTCTGCTAGCTCTGGCCCTCTCCTCCCCTCCCCTCCCCACTGGGGTCCCCTTCCATCTCCCTTCTCAGGGACCAAATCCAGGGGCTTCTCCAAATGGAACCCCCTCCAGTTTCTGAGACCCAGCCTCTTGCCCTTATCCAATTCCACCTGATGCCCCTTCCAGTCTCCAAGTTTCAGACCACTTGCCCTTTCCTCCTGCAATGGGCCCCCCCTCCAGGGGCTTCCTTCAAGACCCCCAGCCTTCTCAGACTCAAATGGGGTTCTTCCCCTCTTGTCTGTGGTCTCTAACACCCTAATCCTTTGATCCTCCAACTGGGCCCCCCTCCAGTCTCTGACCTCTGGCCCTCTCAAGCGACCTTTCTCCAGCTGGGCACCCCTCCAGCCACCCCCATCCAGCCCCCTCACCTTCTGGTTCTCCAGCTGGACCCCTCTCTGTTCTCTCGCCTGCAATCCCTTCCCCTTCTCAGTTTCTAGCTGAGCGCCTCCCCAGTCACTGGTCTCCAGGCCCCTCACCCTCTCATTCTCCCCTTGGGTCCCCCTCCCGGGCAGGCTCTCCAACCATGTTGAATCACCATCAGCGCCCTCAGAGGCTGCCTCCCCCGCCGCGTCCGCCCACTGCATGGCCACCAGGTCGCGAAGGCATTGGGCCACACTGTGTGAGGGACTGAGGCGGCGCAGAAGTCTCCTGCGGTGGCCACGCACCAGGGCGCAGGCGTCCAGGTCACGGGACGCCTCATAGGCACGGAAGCGCACCCACATGTCATGGCGGGGTGCCCAGTTGTGTTCGAAGTATTTAACAAAGGCGGCCGGGCCCTGGGCACGTAGCTCGGCCAGGGCCTCGGAGTAGGCTGCATAGGATGACGCGCCCGCCAGACGGCAGAGCAGTGGCCACAGACCAGGGTCCTCCTGGCTGGCACCTCCCAGCTCCTGAGCCTTGCTGAAGAGCGTCTCGAGGCCCTGCGCGCGGCAGATCTGCACACGCGCACAGGGCAGCAGTTGGCGCACAGCCCGGAGCTGCGCTGCCACTTCGGGTCCCGCAGTGAGGCAGCGCACTCGGCCCTTGACGTCAGGTGCACTCTGAAGCAACGAGACAAGCACAAAACGCAGGAGGCTTGGCGTGCCGGGGCGTGCCACACAGCATGCAGCCTGACGTGCGCGTCCTGCGCCATCCACGCACAGCACGGCCAGCAGGTCCAGCGCGCCCTGCAGTCCCGGCAGTCGGTCCACCAGGAGTATGCGTGGGAAGCGCCGCAACAGCGCCCGGGTGCGCGATGTCAGGAAGAACACAGTCTCTACCATAGCTTGGTCCTCTACGAACACCAGCTTCACCTGCGGGCGAGGGCAAGGAGGCAGGAAAGAGGTCAGGGAAGGCTGGGGCTGCCCCCCAGCTCCCCAGACGGCGGTTTCCTCCTTTGGGGAAACACGGAATCCATTCATTCTCACTTGCATATGCATTTACCCTTTTAACCAGCAGGAGGCAGTGTAGGGAAATGGCAAACAAAACAAAACCAAAAGAATGCAGATTGTCTGGGTTTGAGATTCAGGCACCAAGACCTATTAGCAATATGATATCTGCATACACACTTTTAGGCGAAGCTTCCGTTTTTCCTACTGGGGACTAAGTGTTAATTCCTTCATGAGTTGTCAGGCGGCTTCGAGCAGTGACTCTCCAAGTATGGGCCCTGTATAGCACCAGCCGACGGACAGACATGCACCTTTTTGGGCTTGCCCCAGACCTACTGAGGCTGCAACTCTGGGTCGAGGCCAGAAATCTATTTTACTGCTGGGGCTTTCCGGGGCTCAATTAGGAGGTGGTCTGCTATTAAATGGCAGATTGAAGAGGTAGATGGTCCAGATTTGAGTCCTGCCCCCACCATGTCCTAACTGCTTGATTTTATCTTTCAGTATCTTAGTTTCAGTTCCTCCTTAATCCCTCTGGGTTCTCAGACTTCTTGCCCTAGGAACTGAATATTCATTCCTTCCAGCCAGGAGAGGCAGCAACTGTTAAAAAAGCAAAGCCCCCTGAGGCCAGACTGCCTGGCCAGTTGTCCTGGAATCCCACCCCCTCCCTACCTCTTCCTGGCTGAGTAGCTCCCACAATTTCCCAAACCTCCCTCTCATTTGTAAAGTGGTGACAGAGTCCCTCTGTGTACACCCTGCAGTGGGCAGTGGCAAACCTGTAATCCCAGCACCTTGGAAGGCTGAGGCAGAAGGATCACAAAGTTTGAGGCCAGCATGCACAACTTGGCAAGACCCAGTATCTGATGATGATGATGATGATGATGATGATGATAATAATAATAATAATAATAATAATAATAATAATAATAATAGGGCTGAGTATGTAGCTGGGTGGTAGAGCAACCTTGGATTCAATCCTTAGTACCACCAAAAAAAAAAAAAAATCCCTCTGTGATTGGAAGGATGAAATGCATATAGAACATTTCCTGGCACAAATAACATGACCACCATTACTCATTCGACAAGTTGTAAGTGCTCTCTAAGAGTTGAATATTATAATAATGATCTCCGCTGCAACACCACCATCCCAGCTAAGCCAAGGTCCCATCTCTCTCCCAGTCCTGTGGGACACAGCACTTGCCATCCTCTAGGACATGCTGTCTTTATTTGCTAATTCACCTTCTGCTGTTCACCCTCCCTAAGATGTAAGCCCCACAGGGCCAGAATGTTGTTCCCTTTTTCATCCCTGATGCTCTTCACAGTACCTGTCCCAGGAAGCCAACTCAAAACATCTGGAGGGAGGGAGTGAACTAACGCAGGAGGGCACAGTGGTATCCAGCGGCCACTTCTCAGGAGTGCAGGTCAGCTAACAGACTCTCCATTTGAATCTCAGGTTTGCCTTCTTTTTAGTTGTGGGACCCTGGGCAGGTGACATCCCCCAATGGGCCTCAGCTTCCTTGTCTGGCAAAATGGGCATCTGTTTAAATGGGGATGTCCTGGTGACGCTAAAAGGAGGTCAGTCCTGTCCAAGTCTTGCATTAATGCCTGGCACGCACGAATCCCAGCTACAGACCGTTCACCCCATGCTCAGGCCCCAACGCACAGGGCTGATGCTTCTTTTCTCTCCTTCCCCATCCTCCACGTGCAATCCACACCTAAACCCCAGAACTGTTCCTCAGAATGAGTCCAGATCCTGGCCACTTCTCCCTGACCCCATGGCCACCATCCTGGCTGGGGCCGACACATTCTCCTACCTAGATTATTATAGCCATCTCCTCACTGGGATCCCAGTATCCATCTTCACCCTGTCTGTTCCCCAAAGTGGCAACAAAGAAGCATTTTCAAAACTCCCATCGGATTGCCCTGCCCACTGCTTGAAAGAGCTTCCCAGGCCTTCCCATCCCACTCCAATGAGGATCAAGAATCCATACCACAGTCATGGGCCTCGGGAGATGCTACGGCTTGAATATGGATCGAGTCGGAGGGCTTCAACCTCGTTCACCAGGGTGGCAGCACCGGGACGTGCCGTGGGTCTTTAAGAGGTGGGGCCTGGGCTGGGGATATAGCTCAGTTGGTAGAATGCTTGCCTTGCAAGCATAAGGCCCTGGGTTCAATCCCCAGCACCACAAAAAAAAAAAAAAAAAAAAAAGTGAAAAAAAAAAAAAGAGGTGGGGCCTGTTGGGAGGTCCTGAGGTCACTGGAAGTGTGTCCCCCCCAAGGGAAGTGAGGGACCCATCAGACTCTTACTCTTCCTTTCTCTCTCTCCCCTTCCTGGATGGACATCTGGACACTTGCTTTGGCATTCATACCCACCACGAGGTGCCATCCTCACCAGAGCCCTGAACCAGTGGGACTGCTCCACCTCGGACTTGGACCGTGCAGAACCTTGAGCCAAACACTATTTCCCAGGCAGCCCAAGCCCGGTATTGGTCATGATGATACAAAGCTGACTATTAGGAGGAATCAGCCCTTGTGATCTCATCTTCTGTCTCTCTCCCACTTTGGTCTCTGCCACTCTGGTCTCATTATTGCCCAAAGGCCACTTGATAGGGAGGAGAGATTGGGAGTTATGAGTCAGGGTTCCCCTATATCGTGCCAGTGGCTAGGGTCCCTCAGCCAGTCCCTAAAAGAGCCAATGCACAGCTGCAGGAGGAGGCAGGATTGAATCCTGTTTAACCACACATCTCTCCACGAACCATTCTGCCACCACCATCTTACAAGACCATTTAAAAAGTGATGCACTATGCTCAGTTAAAAAAAAAAAAAGGTCTGGTATAGTTCAAAAAGAAGAATGAAACTGCTTTCTAACCCTGAAATAACAGATTCATCATCTTAAAGAACACTGGAATTCAACATATATATTTTTTTTTTAAATCAGTACACTTACCATTGCCTGAGTTACTAAAGTTAATGATTTTTCAACCATCATTAATTTTTATACTATAATTTTCTCAGTAGATGTTCAATCTAGACCTGCTCTGTCCTGCAAGCCATGAGTCACATGTTTAAATTTTAAGACTGGGGATGTAGAGCCTTTGCCGAGTATGAATGTGTCTCTGGCACTGCAAGAAAAAAAAAAATTAAACATATAAAAATTCATTCCCTCAGTTGCACTAGCCATATTCCACATGTTCAATAGCTACATGAGGCTAGTGTCTACTAGACAGCAGAGATATATGACATGTCCATTATCACAGAAAATTTCATTGGACAGCAGTGGTCTAGAAACTGACTCAAATATAAAAGCCATAATGGGTTTTTAAAAAGTGAACAATTCTACAGAATTAGGTAAGTTCACATCTTCTCCTCCCTGGGAGTCAGGAATAGACGGAGACAGTAAAATGCATTTGCCTTGAGACTTGTCCAGAGCAGGCAAACCCTAGACTAACTAGAAGCTAACTTCTGCTCTTCCAGGGAATACTCAGATTCCTGATCTTGGGTTTTCTTCCTAAAAAGGGGTCTATAAACTTTTATTGCATTTGCACTTGTTCCTTAAGCAACATTTACTGAGCACCTACTGAATGCTTGACCCCATGCTAGGCCTTAAGGAGACCAAAAGAGCAAGGCAGGCCCAAGTCCTGCCCTGCTGGACTAAGCAAGTCAATGAGCAATAGGACAGAGGGCACTCCTTTCAGCTGAGAGGCACAAGGATCAGGAAATTAAGAGCTCCTAGACCCAGAGCCAGACTGTCACAGAAATCCGAATCCAGGTTTGTCTACTACCAGCTGCGTAAACTTATGCACCAGCTGTGTGACTTAAGGAAAGCGTATTTCTTGCCCGTTCCTGTCTGCAAAGACGGGGAGCATAGCTGCATCTACACCATAAAGATAGCATGAAGGCTAAATGGGTTAATGTGCGTGAAGCATGCAGGCAGCGCTGGCGTGAGTGCTCACCAAGTGTTAGTGGTTACCTGAGCATGCGATGCAGGCTGAACAGGAAGGCTAATGGGACTGGGCTGCTGGGGCTCCCCCGGTGGAGTTAGGGTCATCACTGAGAAGGGACCCTTATTCCCCATATGCTGCAGATATGCACACTGAGGCTGAAAGGGCCCGGATGCGCAGTGAAGGAAGAACTCAGCAGACCTGGGCTGTCCACACCCTGCACACTTCAAAGAAAAGGTTTGTCCTTGGTCAGCTTCTGAGGGGGCCCCTCGAGCCCCGTGGTCATTTTGCCTGACAACATGTCTCTGTTCTGCAGCCTTAGGACACATCAGGCAGTCAATGCTAACGCTGTGATTCATGGTGGGGGCCTTGGGCCACGCTGTATCCCGTGGACCTCTGGAGAGGCTGGAGACTAAGGTCAGGCACGTATACATGAAAGACCCCCACCGAGAACCCTGGACACCGAGGCTCAGGTTAGATTCCCCAGATGGTAATGCTTCATGGATGCTGTCACCTGTCACTGGGAGAAATATGGACACATCCTCCCCTCTAGGCAGGACACCTGAAAGCTCACACCTGGCCTCCTGGGTTCCACCCTATGTGCCTTTTTCCCTTGCTGATTTTAATCTGTATTTTTTGCTGTAATAAATGATAATGGTGAGTCTAATGATTTCTCTGAGTTCTGTGAGTCCTTTTGTGAATCACTGAACCTGGGGATGGTCTTTGGGACCCCCAACTACTCCAGGGGAGTAACCTGCCAAGTCCACGGAATTAGCAAGTGGTCGGGCTGAGAGCCACGTCCAGGTCTTTAGGAATGGTTGGGGATCAAAGGCAGGCTAGGAGGAGATGTGTGGGTGGCACTTAAGGGTTGGTGGCAGTGAGGAAGGTGGGACCTGTAATGAATGTGCTGCTCTACCACAGGCTCACTGAGAAGTGTGATGTGCTGAGTGCAGGTCTGGACACCGAGGGGAGCAATAAGGCATCCCAGAGAGGGAGGGGACAGCCAGCAAAACCAAAGGAACAAATGTAAAGATGACGTCAGGCGCATAAATCACTCAGGAACACGACAGCATGTGTGGAGCGAGTTCCCTGCACCAGGCACAGTCCTGAGCACCAATTCCTGCAACCCTGACGACCACCCTGCAAAACAGAATCACCTCCCACCTCCTGGTGCCCCTCTCTGTACTGGAGACTGAACCCAGGGATGCTCTACCACAGAGCTACCCCCAGCCCATAGCTGTCAATGGACCTTTATTTTATTTTATTTCTATGTGGTGCTAAGGATGGAACCCAGCACCTCCCACATGCCAGGCAAGCGCTCCACCACTGAGCCATGACCCCAGCCTGAACCCCCAGCCCTTTCTGAGACAGGGTCTCATTAGGTTGCTGAGGTTGGCCTTGAACTTGTGATCATCCTGCCTCAGCCTCACAAGTTGCAGGGATTCTCTGCGTGGACCACCATGCCTGCCTGGGTCATCTTCCTGTTCTGGATGGGGAAATTCAGACAATGAAGTCCAGCTGCTTGCCTGGAGCCACCCAGACAGTACTGCCAGGCAGCGCAGGGACTTGACCTATCGGTCGTCACTGTACGCTTCCGACTTTGTGAAAGTGACCAAACAGGTTTGACCCAGCGTTTTCTGGCCTGAGGCACACAGTTCATGTGGGGAGACACAGAGCCCAGGGAGGAGCAAATTTTGAGGACCCTGCAGGTATCAAATTTTGCAGGTATCATCTCCAGACACACAAGTTGGTGGCAGAGGGAGCAACTGCCTTAGAAGGCAGATTCTACAAGTGCCACACCAGAAATCACAGCACTGTGTTCTACCTATGCCTCCTCCTATATCCAGTCCATCCTCCCTTTAACAGAAGATCAGAATAGTACTATTTTTCACTCTGATCTGCAGGGGGTTAAAAGTAGCTGAAGAGCTAACACCTAGAGGGCTTCCTACTTTCTGGGTACTATTTTCTCCTCTCCCTGTTAAACACAAACCTACTCCTCAGACAGCAATAAGGCGTTCTTTCTTGTTCTACAAGGTGTAATCTATTGTTATCGTCCCCAAACTGAGGCTCACAGAAATTAAGTAGCCTGTTCATAACTTGTCAATGCCCCAAAACCAGTACACAGCACAGCCAGAATGGGTAAAAAGCACATATCAACATAAATTAAGTTGCAAGCTGTTAAGTCCTTCCCAAGATGGCTGATCTATTCCAAAAACGGGCTCTTGACATAGAGACCACGCCTGCTGGGAGATGCAAGAGGTCCATGAGTCCACGGAGTAGGGGAACCTGAATCCACATCTAGGCAGGGCTTTGAGAGGCCCTTGGTAAAGTGGCTCCCCAGAAAGTCCTTTATCCTCTTCCAAGTAACTGTAGGTCTTCCTCTCCCAAGCACTTGGCAATCATGCACCTATCCTCACCACTTGCAGGCAGGGTCATGTGATTTGCTTTGGCCAATGAAATGTGAGCAGAAATTACTTTAGGCATGACTCCCGGACACAGCCCTGATAGCCCTCCCAGACACATACAGTATATCCTGTCCTTCTAGGTCCCCAGGTGAAGGATTAGCAGTCCTTCCTGCTTCCTCTCCTGGTGGGTGAGCAGGGAGTAAAGCTCAGTGAGCTAAACTACTGAGATGCCAGGGTTGTTACTATAGCAGACCCAGGCCTGACAGGGTCTTGAGCCGCTCCATCAATTGCCCCTTAATTTTTCTTTTTAAAAGAGACACAAATGGGTATAGTACATTGGGTTTATTTCCCATTTTTCATTTTCTTTTTAAAAATTAATTATTGGAGCTGGGTGTGGTGGTGCATGCCTATAACCCAAGGGACTCGGGAGGTTGATGCATGAGAACCACAAGTCTGAGCCCAGGCTCAGCAACTTAGCAAGGCACTTCTCAAAATAAAAAATAAAAAGGGCTGGAGATGCGGCTCAGTGGTAAAGGCCCTGGGTTCAATCCCCAGCACCAGAAAAAAAAAAAAAAAATTGCCTGAATGTGCACATTTCATGTGGCCCAAAAGTGAAACAGTAGAATTCATGTAATTAAACAATTAAATGTCACACTGCCAGCTCTTCCTTCTAACCATCCTGTTTCTCCTCTCTATTCCTCCCCCATCCACTTCTCTTAGCATGCTTCTAAAGTTTCTGTGAATATAAGCAGCACACCTGCATGTCTTATTTTCTCCACTTTATATGGAACATGGCACATTATGTGCAGTTTTGCAACCTGCTTCTTTTTTTTAACTTAAAAATGCATCTGAAAGATCTTTCTGGATCAGTGCCTAGAGTTGCTCTCATTCTTTTTTTAGTACTTCATAGTATTCCATGGTTGGAAGTGTCATGAGTTAAATAACTAACCATTACCCGCTGGTGACATGCTGATTGTTTGAATCTTTTGCTTTCACAAATCACAATGATCAACCTTGTACCCAAGCCACTCCACAGTTGTGCTGCCCAATTTTGGACTGGAACCTCCAGAACTGTGAGATAATAAACCTTTCCACTTTATAAGTTAATTGCCTTGGGCATTTCATTACAGTGACCCAAAGCTGATACAGTCTCCTTTGGAAGACTGCTGGGAAGTGAAGAGAACAATGTCTGACTGTTGCTTAGCCTGGTCTAGGAATGGCAAAAAGGAACTCTTTTTTACAATCACTAACATATTAACAATGCGGAACTCTTTCAATAAATCTTGTAAGTAAAAGAAAGCAGGGTGGAAGTGTGTCAATGATGGCCTGAGCACAACTCGCTTTCTCCTGAACCTCAGGTATATCTATAGAAATGGCTTTTCACAACCTGAAAGACAAGGCAACAGGACAGATGTCAGGTATCGAACTTTGGAAGCTGGAAAGCAGATGAACAAACTGACCCCAACCCAGCAGATGGGGAGTCCTGAGTACCAAACACACAGTCCTCCTACGGACCCGGCAACCTCTGGCAGGGAGAAGTCACAAGGCAGGAGCAGTGAAGAAGCAACTTGACCTCTAACTCCCCCCCTTCCCTCCTCCTACCCTGCCTGCCCTTCCCTGTTCCTGAAGACAGGGTAAAGCAGAAAGGGACACTGGCCTTGGGAACATCAGGCCATTTAGAATGAGGGAGGGGGAATCCCATATGGGACTGGTGCATCTTGCTGACTGAAAAACAGCTTCCCGGCCCTCTTCCCCATGAGGTTCCTGGACATGGGCAGCCTGGCCTTCATCCTCCAGCCAGGAGACCAGAAGTTTCTCAGGGGAATCTGACCAGCCCCAGAGGAAGAACGAAAGCCCCCTGGCACTCCCCAACACAGAGAGCTAGAAGCAAAGTGGTGTGCAGAACACGCCGCCCCACTGAGTGGCAGGGGCGGGGGAATAAATGTGGTTAAAAATACAGAAATGCAAACTTACCTGAACATTTATAGCACTGTGCTGTCCAATGCAGAAGCCACCAGACACTTGGGGCTGTTGAAATTTCCATAACTTTGTTTTAAAAATCCAGTTCCTCATTCATACTAGCTATGCTTCAAGTGGTCGATAGTCCCAGGAAGCCAGTGGCTACTATACTGGACAGCACAGATGTTTCTATCATTGTAGGAAGTTCCACCGGGCAATGCTGGACCATAGAATAAGAAGATAGTAATAGTAAATCTATAAGCAACTGGTAACTCTGGTGACCTGAGGAGAGGACCTGGGGACAGGAGGTGACAAAGGGGCTTTTCACTGATCCCAGTTTGGGTTGGCAGCATTCAAAATGGAAGTTTAAAAGTCAATCCCATTGCATGGATGGCTTTAATTCATGGAAGAGCTGCTTGGCACAGAAGTCTGAAAGGGTGCTTCTGGGGAGACTGGCCAAGGTTTATTTATTCCATGGAGACAGTGGATAACAGCTACTAGCTCTGTGAGGACCAGGGGAGTAGGGATTTTTTCAGAGCGGCGAAAGACTTGGGGAAGGCCCCTACCCTTCTGGAGGCTGGAATTGTTGGAGTGGGGCTGGGTCTTGCTTCCATCTGGGGACCAGCACAGCAGTGAAGACTGTGGGCCTAGGTCCAGACTGCAGGTCCCAACCTAGCTTTGCCACTAAGTAGTTGTGTGACTTTGGGCCAGTAACTTGACTTCTCTGTGCTTCAGGGCTTTTGTTCCTTTGTAAAATGGAGATGGGAAAGTTAACTCCTTCCTCATTCATCTGAGGTGAGATTTAAATGGATGACAACAAGGACTGGGATGAAGCTCAGTGGTAAGCACTTGCCTCACATGTGCGAAGCCCTGGGTTCCATCCCCAGATCCAAAAAAAAGACAAGGAACAAAATAAGGAATGACAATACATAAAGCATTTAGGGTAGTGCCTGGTATAGAGCAAAAAAGTTAGATAGCATTATCAATATGATCAGGCTGGTTACTGGTCAGGTGAGAGGTGGGTTGAGTACTCTGGGCCTGTGCAAGGAGGATGCCTTCACATCTCAGCTTCACCCTGAGCTGGGGTCATTTCCATGCTTTAAAGACAAAGGCACAGCCATGTGGAGATACCAGTTTTTGCCCTTGTCCTTTTTTTTTTTTTTTTTTTAAACTTCAAGTCCACCTACCTGTGAAGGTGGATCAAAAAAAGATGGAGGGGCAGCATCCTCAACTCTCCAAGCTTGCTCCAGCCTCTGGGCCTTTGCACTGGCTGTTCCCTCTGCCTGAAGCTCTTCCGTCTGACGACAGATGGGCGTCCCTTCCCTTCCCTCCATTTGGTCTTCCCCGCATCCCCTCTCCTTCAAAAGGCCTTGCCTGACCACCCAACCCACAGCAGCACCCCTGCAGCCTTCAGGGAAAGCCCTCGCCTTGCTCTGTGTTACAAGTCTCCACTGCGTCACCTTCTACAACACAGCACCTTCCTTCTCATTCTTGATTTGGGTGCTGAGTTCAGGGAAGTCTTCACCTCTCAACACTCATCTGATTATACCCTCCTTATTGGTGCATTTTCTGTCTATGTGGTTTGACCTTAAGAAGAACCAGAGAGCATCTTCCACCAGCTTTGGCTTCATCTCCCTAGGCCCCCGGCTCCACTGAACTCCCATCACATCTGGACGTCCTTGTCCACTGCCGCTTTCTCCCACTGGAGTTGCAAGGTAGCCGAAGGCCACAAATGGCTACGCAGATTTCAACGGGTTGAAATTAAATGCATTCAGTCCCCCATCACACTGGCTGCCTTTCAAGTGCCCAGCAGCCCCACATGCCGGGCAACAGCGCACGATCAGATCACGTCCACCGGACAGAGGTGCAGCAGGCCGCACCGGGGACCACGTCTGAGCTAAGGAATGCGCGGGTGCAGGGAAGGAGTGCAGGGGAGAGCGGGTGGGGAAGGGATGCGCGACTCAGGTCTCCCCGACCCTACCTTGGCCTCGGGGTCGGTGCGGAAGAGCCCCTCCAGCACGTGCAGGGCGTCCAGGACGCCGTGGTCGGGGCCCTTGCAGTGGGACAGCAGGCGGCGCACGTCGGCCGGGGCCACGAACTGCTTGGAGATCTGGTTGGTGATGCGCACCGGCAGGCAGGAGTTGGCCAGCAGGTGGCCCGGGCGGAAGTGGTGGGCGAACTCACGCGGGCAGGCCGGGTGCGAGTGGGTCAGCTGGCACTCAGACACCACCAGGCGGTCCCGCAGGGGGCTCAGCTTGACAGTGATGAAGGCCGGGCAGCTGGGCTGACGGGGCCTGCGGGAGGAACCACCACCGCAGTCACATCCCTCGGCTGCCCTCTCCTTCCTCTCCGTTTTTCTCTTCCACTTTTAAATAATTAAGTTTTAATCACAGAGAAGAGTCAAGGGCCTTAAGAATATGCCAGCGGTGTGATCTTGGGCAAGTCACTTCAAGTCTCTGCGCCTCAGTCTCCTCATCTATTCAAAGGTGGGTTAATAATCATCAGACCTTAGGACTGAGGATGAGAAGGGCTGATACATGTAAAGCACACAGTAAGCACTAGGAGGTTGTGAAAATTCTGTTCCCACCACCAGCTCTGTCAAAAGTGAACCAATGCTTTGTTATATTGCCTCCAAAAAACATCAGCAATAGTCTGTATCTGCTTATGGTTTAGCAATAACAACATGGCAAGTTGAAGCCCTCCGTGAATTCTTCCCTAACAAATCCCTCTTCCTCTGCCCTCAGAGGCAACCACTACCAAAATTATGTACTTTACCTTCCCATGTGTTTTTGTGTGCCCATAAACAAGGGAAGGCATGTTTCTCTGTTTTCAAACTTCATATACACCAGGGGTAATGACCAAGGAGATCAAAATGAAAAGTCCAAAGAAATATCACTACACACCAGCAGGATGGCCCTGCCGACGAGACTGATGAGGAACGTGGTGGCAGGAGCCTATAGTCCCAGCTACCTGTCAGGCTGAGGCAGGGTCACTTGAGTCCAGGAGTTCAAGGTCAGTCTGGGCAACACAGCCAGACTCCTCTCCTGTCCCAAGCAAAACAAAAGAAAAAAGCACTACTTAAAAAGAGAGCGAGAGAGCGAGAAAGCGAGAGCGAGAGCGAGAGAGAGAGAGAGAGAGAGAGAGAGAGAGACTGATAACATCCAGCCTAATGAGGACATGGAGCAGCTGGAACTGTCACCCAGTGACGCAAGCATCAAATGGAAAACTGTGTGGCAGTATCTTCCAAGCAGGGCCTACACCTTTCCTGGGAGCTTGCCATCCTACTCAAGATAAATGCCACCAAAAGAGACATGCTGGCTTGTTCACAGCAGTAACCAAACATCCAACGAGCGAGAAAACAAGTTTGGGGCGTATCCCAAAAGTAAAATGCCAGCAACACTAAGAATGAACAGACTGTTATGACCTCCAACACCACAACTGACCACCACACCCCTGCTGTCAGGCCAGTCGCAAGGCAACCTGAGACGGGATTCCCATTTATATAAAAGTCAACAGCAGGCAGTTAACCTCAGTTGGCAGTGATCCTGGAGTGGTTGACCCTCGGGGGAGGCAGGCAGTGTGGGGGGCGCTTTTGGAGACTGGACACTTTCTGCTGGTTGTTCTGGGTGCTGGCTACATGTGTTTAATTTGGGGGGAAAGTCATCATGTTGCCCAAAGGTTGAGCAATCCTGACCTAGAATGGGAAGTGCCCAGAGGTGGAGGAGAGGGACTGGCAGCTGGAGAGCTGGAGCGGCAGGAAGGGAGACGTGGAGAAGGTCACCGTGCAATCTCTGGGAAGGAGTAGCCAGAAAGAAAGCCCTTATGCTTCCTGGACCCCACCAGGATGCAGCCCCCTCTCCAACCTCCCAACTCTCCATTCTGTCTCTTATGTGGCCTCAGAAGGATTTTGCTGCACCCGACGCTCACAGAGGGATCTTGCTCACAGCCATCTGGGGCTCCCTGGCACCCCCAGGATAAAGTCTCAGCCACTGGACTCAGGCCTACCAGGTCCAGGTCTTGACACCATTCCAACCTCACTTCCTGCCTTTTCTCACACTGACTTTTCAAGTCTCAGACTTTGGCCCCTGGGCCCTGACACTGAAGAGACCCTGCTGGGGAGGAGGGTACAAGAGCTCAGAAATGATGGCTCCAAGTCACTGACCCCCTCTTCAGCTCCCGACTCAGGGACCATCCCCCTGGTCCAACTGGTCACCAACCCCATACCCAGGGCACTGTCCCCATCTACTCCATAGCTCTTTCCTGACCACAGGCTCTGATAATCGTACAGCCCTTGGGACATTATCTGTACATACTAAGCACCATGTACTTACTAAGTCAAATGCTGTGCATATGTAAAGATATATACAAAGTCCTTTGAGGTTCTAGTTACTGGTCACCTCTTATAGAAAGCCTTCCAGAACCATCCTGTAAGCTCTCAGGTACAGCTGACCACTTTCTTTTTGTCCTCCTCAATCTCACTCTCAGATCTATGGGCCGCTACTTCTATTTATTTATTTATTTGGCTTTGTCTTCTCCATTAGATTCTGAGCAGATCAGGGGCCTAGACCAGCTCTGGGTTCCAAATGCCCAGCAAAAGGCATGCACACAATAAGTGCTCAATAAGTATTTGTCACATTGAATTGGGTCCTGTTAGTAAAGCGATTCCTGATTAGGCCTGAGCTGCTTGCAAGCTCATGTTCTAGACTGTCATTGGACACTGTTCTGCCTTTGGCTCTGAGTCTCTCCTTTTAGAATAAGGAGAAAATTAGAGAATAGTAAACCCACAACAAATGTTTAAATAACTGCAGGTGAGGACAGCTGTGGAGTGCCCATTTTGTACTGGGTGCTCTCCTAACTGACACATATCAGCTCACTCAATCCTCAGCAACCTATCAGTCAGACTCTTTAATGCCCTCCATCTTCCAAGTGAGGTAACTGAGCCAGAAAAGTGACGTCATTTTCTCAACAGCACTGACTCATCATCCAGAGAAATAGTCCACTCTGTGCTTTCAACTCCGGTTACCACTTATTTAACTAGCTGCCCTGGGTCCCAGGGTAAGTGCCTATGGCATCCTTACAACAAGCCCTCTGAGGCAGGTACTGTGACAACCCCATTTCAGAGCTGAGAAAACTGAGGCTTGGAGATGTGAAGTCCACTGCTCAAAGACCTGTCCAGTAAGCAGCAGAGCTGGCCTCAGGCAGCCTGAAGGTATAGCCTGTACTTTTAAAGCATGCTACTCTTGTCTATGGCTCCACAACCCAGGATCTTAAACTCACACCTGCAGGGGCCAAGCAGGTAGAACAAGGAGAGTGAGAGCACAAATCTGAAGCAGCAGAGCCACAGGGTCTGGTACAAACCTGAGCACCAAAGACCCAAAGAAGAGGTGGCTGTCTGCTTCCTTTCCTGTCCAAGGGAACCTAGAACTCAGCATTGTCTGGGGAATCATCTGCTTAAAATGTGGATCAATGAAAACATCCCTGGCCCCTGGTGAGTACTGGCTTTCCAGGATCGTACATGGGTCCCTCCTCGTAGCATTTCAGTTGTAGAGAGCTACCTGTGAGCTTGTTCTCTTAACGTACATCTACCTGTCCACTCTGAAAGTTCTAGAAGGGTAGGGATTTTGTCCCTTGCTCAATGCCCCCAACCCCATCCAACTTAAATACTCCAGGTCCCAACGTGGGACCTGGTCCTGTATTTACTGAATGGAGGAATCTTTAGGTCTTGTGGCTTTCCTTCCCTAGCCTGGTCTCCTACTGTTTTTGGTGCAAAACATGGCTCTCCTACTTCTCTTGCTTGCTCTGGTTTCTCTGGAATTTCCTGTGAATCTTGTTTTCCTGTCTTTTGGTTGTGTCTCCCTCTGTTAAAGTCTATAAACTGGGCTCCATCTCCCTCTTACTTAGGCGTCCTTCCTTGACTTGCGGCCTTTCAGTGTTTAGCAGCCTCCGTCAGGCTCTCTCCCTCACATCGCTGGGAGCGGGGCTCGCTGCCCATCCCACCCACTTGTGCCCCTCCCCTCTGCAGGGCAGCGGCCCAGGCTCACGCACCATGTTGTGGGCTGGCTGGATGCGCGCATGTCCTTGCACACCAGCAGCACGTAGCTGTACTTGAGTACGTGGATGAGCCTGTACAGTGGGGGTGCGCTGGCCCAAGGGCTGCGTGCCACGTGAGTGGAGCTCTTGACTGAAAAGACCACCAGTCGCTGCTGGCACCACTTGTCAAAGAAGCGACTGAACTCCGCCCAGGAGAAGAAGGTCCGCTCCAGCAGCTCCTGCTCTTCCTTCCCTGCTGCGGGGCTGGGATGGGGCTCTGGCAGTTCCATCCTGGAGCCCTGGGTGGAGAGGAGGAGTAGTGCTGTATATCAGAACCATCCCCACCGGGGTACCTCATATTCTTAGCCCGCCCCATCTATGATGGTACTTCTACCCATGGGGACTCCGGCTGGATGCAAGTTTTTCTCCATATATGAATCTCCACTTCATCTTTCTTCTCTCCTTAACCCATTTCCCCCTGGCTCCACTGGAACCTATTTCCAACTCTGGTCCCATCTCTCCTAGATTTGAATCCGAGGTACAGTTGGGCTCCTTCTCCCAAATATGACCCTTAAACTCAGATGCAGATGACTCCTTAGTTTCTGAACTTCCAGACAAGGTTTCTTCCCCTCTGGATGTGTCTCCCACCCTTGGCAGTAACCTGAGTACCCCCATTCGTCTGGAACTCCCCTTTTCGGGTGCCCACACTTGGCTATAACCCATATCCAGCTGTGCCCCTCTCTACAGATGCTCCATCTCCAGATGTGTTTCCACATCCAAGCAGATCCCCTCATCCTCAGGCATATTCTTCGTGCACCTGTAGCTCCCTCCTCCCATATGCAACTGTTGCCTTTCCCCCAGATGTGACCCTCTGAGCCATCACATTCAGCTGTGGCTCCTGCTTCCCAGAGATGCTCTCATCTCCAGATGTGCTTCCCACGTCCCGTCATGGACCCTTTGCCTACAGGTGTGTGGCCCACTTGTGGAAAATTCAACTCCAGAAGTTATCACCAATATTCATCTGTAGTCCACCTCCTCCTAAGATGCATAGCCCAAGAGGTCAGGCTGTGGTCCCTTCCTCCCAGCCTGAGCCACCGTCCTTTCCAATGTGCGTCTTGGTTCAAGACAGGGCCCTTGATCCTCAGATGGGCTTCTTCACCCCAGATGCTCCCCCCACGTCCTGCGCCTTCCCCTCGCTCCTACAGCCCCTTCCAGCCGTCGCCCGCCTCCCCGAGCCCTCCTAGTCCCGCTCGCCGCGGCCCCTCCCAGCCCCGCTGTCCCACCCAGCTGCACCTCTCCGCTTCCCCAGATGTGCACCCTTCTCGCCCCCCCAACGCACCTACCCAACCCTGAGCGGCGTCCACCTCCCACAATGCCCCGCGCCGAAGCTGCGCCCGGCCCTCGCTCCCGGGATGCCCTGCGCGGCCTCCCGCCTCTCTTCCCGCCGTGCCCGGCGCGGCGGCTTCCACCGAGCCCTCCCTTCCCCCACGGTCACCCCCGAGACCTGCAGCCATACCCGCTCAACCAGGGAAGGGCAGGCTCGGGCCACTTCCCAGCACGCTGTGCGGGAGGGCTTGCCCCGCTTCGCCCCACTTTCGGGCCGCCTCACGTTGAGAAGACTACGACTCCCGGCGACCTCCGTGCGTCGACGGCGGCGCGGACGGCGCCCAGGGCCCGCCCCCCGCCCCCCGCCCGCCCCGCCCGCCGAGTTCTGCGCGCGAATTCTGTGGCGCGAACTTGGGACCGTCGGGTGCGCGGCGCCGAGCTGAGTGCGGCGTCCGGGGCTGCGGCGCGCGGAGCGGCGCGAGGCAAGCGGGGCCGCGGGCGCGGGGCTGGGGCTGGGGCTGGGGACCGCAAGCGTGCCGCACGCTCCGGGCCCATGGCTTCGGTGGGTTGGGGTGGCGGCTGAGGAGCCGGCATGGGGACGCTGAGGCGAACGGGATCGCGGTGCAGAGGGGAGCGCGCGGGCAGCGGGCTGCTGGCCGCCGGCGGAGAGGGGCAGGCGGTGGGTGACGAGGGCCGCAGCCGGCTGTACGCGACTGGGTCTGCCGAGGGGCCGGGGCGGGGACGGGGACGGGGAGAGGCTCGTGGCGGGCGTGGCCAGTTGGGAAGCGCCGTGGAGGCGGGGCCGCCTGGAGGACCCGGGGCGAGGCCCGGCGGGGTCAGCGCGGGGCCGTCGCGCGGGACGCGGGCCGCGAGGGTGGGGCCGCGGGACGTTGAGGGCGAGGTCCAGTGGAGGCCTCGGGGCCCCGGAGAATCTGGGCACGAGGGCTGACCCTCCGCATGGCTGGTAAGTGTCAGGGAGGAAGCAGGAAGCAGGACAGGGCACCCGGCGGGGACAGGTGCGCCGGGGGCGCCGCGGGGCCTCTTGTGGCCCAGTGTAGCAAGGAGGCAGAGGGGAAGCCCGGAGTGGCGAGGGGGAGGCAGTGGGCGAAGAGGGACATGTGGAGAGGGGGCTGGCCTCGGAAAACGAAGGGGGAACTGTGGAAAATGGGATCAGGGTTCCTGCGTGCCCTCCAGCCCCATTTCTTCCCACCTGAGGGGGAGGGGGCATGAGGGAAGGTTGGGAAGGTCAAGTCTTGCTTTTCTTTTTTGGGGAGGGGGGTGCATATGAGGTAAGCACTCTACCAACTGAGCTGTTGCCCCAGCCCCGGGAAGGTCAAGTCTAAGAAGGGCTCCTTAGTTTCCTTTTGACCGTGTCCTCTGTGAGCCCTCAGGCTGCATCTTCCCACTGTGAATAGTGAGGGAATGGCGAGGTGAGGGGATGGGCCCTTGGCCTTGGCCGGGCAGTCACGGAAACCACCCAGGACGCATATAAGACAGAGCTGCCTGAAGGGAGGAGGTGATTCTGCAGACAGCCCAGGCTTGGGGTAAGAGCTGTGGGTGATTCTGAGGAGCAGTGGGCAGCCGGTTTGGTTGTAGCAAAGGACCTGAGGAAATGGTTTGGGTGCTGGAGGTAAGGAGGGCATCATGTTACCTGCTGACTGCCTGAGAGGACTTGGGAGCTTCTGCTAAGCCAAGTGGGAGGAGATGGAACCCTGGTGACCTGACCTGTGTCATAGCAATGGAGTGGCCAGCTGTGGTGGACTGGGTTTGTCATTTGGAGATACAGCCAGTGGGTCTCACTAGTGCATGAGTTTGGGGTGTGAGAGAAAGTGTTGGTTAGCAGGAGCTCCAGGGCTTTAAAAAATGTCTTTAAATAAGTATAAGACATTGGTGTGGATTTTTTTGCTGTGGATTTTGAACTAGAAGTGGAGTCATGTAACTGCCACAATCAACTTTCAGTTGTTACCTCTAAAAATTGCCTTGCAGCCCATCCTTCCCCCAGCAACCACTGCTTTGTCTTATCCCTGAAGCATACCGGTAATTTGTTGCTTTTTGTGGCTTAGTGCTATAAAGGAACTTTTAGTACTTACTCTGCAGGCAGGGAAGAGTCTTTTCCAACATATGTACCAATCATCTTTTTCCCAGAGGACATTCAGATCGTTGTCAGAGTTTGACAGTCTTGGGCAGAGCTGCTGTACACATTCCCTCAGTCACCCCTGGTGGCAGGCAGCCAGAGCATTTCAGGGTTGTAGTTATGTAGGTGGGCTGTGGTGTGGAAGCTTGCCTTTCTCTCCTGACTGCTTTCATTTTCTCCACAGTGTGGTGGAGCAGGAGAGTTGATGGGCTAGGGAAATGTCTGGCAGTTCCCAGGGATGCTTCAGGAGCAGTCAGCAGCTCTGCAGGTGCAAGCATGGAGCAAGTGGACAGTGGAATTAATCTGCTTTATGGTGTTTGTCGTCATGTAAAAGTTGCAAAGTGAGGGAGGCAGGGGCAAGAGCACCAGGATGGGGCAAGGCCAGTGTGAAGAGGAAGCCTTGACCACCAGGCGTGAGTACAGGAGCTGAGTTCCTTTAGGAAAATGACTAGAAGCAGAGGGTGTAGCTGGCTGGAGCATGAGGTGTGAGAGACATATGTGGGCAACCTTCGTGGGTAAGTGGTGTTTCATGCCAGGCATTGAGCCCTGAGCTGGGAATTGAGAAGTTTTTAGTCAAGTTTCTTGATTGGCTTATTTGTTCATTTCTTCTTCATTTCTTTCTTTCCCTGTGTCTTTTCTTCGAACCCCGACTCTTCTTTCTTCCTTACTTATTGCACAACTGTTAAGTGGAACCTGTGAGCTTTCCCAGTTATTTTTCTTTTTCTGTTTATAGAAAAAATAAGTGAAAAAACTCAGCATGTATGCAGTAATGGTAGAAATTACAAAAGTGGTATGAAGAATATCTGATGTTTGGGAAATAATTTTTGGAGATGGGGTAAATCAGGCACAGCCCCATCTCTCCGAGCTCCACGTGTGATTAGAAGACAAACTCAGATCATCCTCACCAGAACACAGGGTCAGCCAAAGATGTGTGAGGAGAAAAGTACCTTTTAACCACCAGAGGTCAGAAGAGTGAGCATCTCTTACAGCAGGTGCCCAGGGAGGCTTCCAGAGGTGGCAGTGGTGTTCTCAGCACTCAGTGGGGCAACAAGGGGCTGGGACACAGCAAGGCAGTGCCCAGAGGGAAGAGCCTGGAGGAAGTGGAAAAGTTGTTCATATCTTAGATTTGTCAGTTTTTAGATCACTGTTTAGGGACCTTCTTTATTTTTCTTTTTATTTTGTTTTTATTTTCCCACAATTTTATTGTTGCACTACAGGTGTACATATTGATGGGATTGGTTGTTACGTGTTCACACAAGCACACCATATGACAACATAATTTGGCCAGTATCATTCCCCAGCACTTCATCCTCCCTCCCTACCTCCCTCCCCTGTTTCTTACAGATGACTGTCCCATCAGTTTCCAGTGTTTTCTCATTACAGGTGGTGCTCAGTGAGGAACTCTGTGCTCACATCGCTTTGCCTACGTGTGAGTGTTTCTTGGTGTTGCCATTCTAATGGCAAGGACAGGCGGCCGCCTTGTCCCCCACCAGCCTTTCAATGTCAGGTCAGCCATGAAATCCCTGGGGAAAGAGAAAGGCGCTTGGGCTCTTAGCCAGCCACACCTGGGTGCCAGGCCCTGCTGGAGCCTCAGCCATGTCCCTCTGTCCTCAGTACCTTCATGTGGAAAGTGGGACTGATCACACCTCTTAAAGGGCTGACTTGAGGATCAGTTGGGAATGTGACCAGTTTCTCTCACTCCAGGTCAGTGGCTAACTTTCTTCCTCCTTTGCTCCTTGACCTTATGGTTCAGGGGTGAGCTGTGGAGAAGGCAGGTCGGGGTGAAAGGAACTTGGTCTGGTCGAGTCCCTGTTCCTCTGTACCTCAGTTTCCTAACTGGTATCAGGGTTGTTGTGAGTTGGAATAACAGAACGCAGAGTTTCTGCAGGGGGTCCTCAGCAACATCTGTCGTCAGTGTGTCTTTCTCTCCTTTCTCCTCAGGATTTTGGTGGCTGATCCCAAATCTCTTTTTCTTTGTGAACCGTTCTGGAGGGAGTATAGCTCACTTGCTCCCCAAATGGCCTTAAGGAGCCCTGTTTAGAAATTCAGGTTTTCTGATTCCAAAATTCTGTTTGAGTTCCTGGAATCAGGGCTATTTTGGGTGAGGCTGTGGGAGATGGAGGCAGACATAGAGGCAAGTGTCACTGTTGGACAGAGAGTGTTGTCCAAGATGCTAGAGAGGACCCCACTGGCATCACCCCACTAGATGTCAGAGATTCCAGCTGCCTACCCAGAGGTCTTGTGCTACTTCTTGGCTTTATTGCCAGTATTCATAAGATTCAGTTTCACTTCCAAATTGGTAAAAAAAAAAAAGGTGTGATTTCTCTTTCATCAAATTTCATAGACCTCTGGAATTATATTCTTGGACTTCTGGGTCATGGGAATGTGCTGTGGACACCAGATTAAGAATCCTGTTAGGTTGCTTTATAGAAACCCTACTGACTTACTGATTTCATTAAATAATAAATTTGTGTTAGAAATACTTAAGTTTTAAAAATCACATTTCAAATGCATACTGTATTCAAGTGGCCCTGCACACAGAGGGTACATGATACACAGTCTCCCTTAGTGACTGCCCCCAAGAGCACAGCATCACCTGTTGCTTTCTCCCAACAGACGTGTTCTGTGCGTGTAGAATCAGAGACACTTATACTCTTCCTTTTTTACATAACATTAGATTTTTTTACTGCCTGGTGTCCTCCCCTTCATTTCAATCAACATGTTTTAGAAATTTGCTTAACAGCTGAGTTTTATAGACCAGTAGGTGCGATTTTATTAACTACATATTTCAGTCAATTCAGGACTTTATCTAACACCTATAACTAATTTTTCTCTAACCTTAAAACTTTAAAAGAAAGGAAAACAAAAACCTCATATCTTCAGTGAATTCTTCGTATTAGTTGAGAAACAGTCTCCATTTGGTAAAGGAGACACCTTCCCTTTTTCTCTGATGTACAACATTTATTCTTCACCAGTAAATCTCACTGGCAAATACATTTTGGTTCATAAAAATGGGAGTTTCTTCTTGAAGAGGAGACTCCTGTTTCTGAGAGTGGTTTTGTTCTTTAGTTTTTTCCCTAAGGAAGAGTTCTCTGTTTTGGCCTCTGTACAACCAGTATCTTCAAGTCTTGTGGATTTCTGTTTCAGGAACAACTGACAAGAAAAAAGAAGTGAGAATTCAGTGCCATCATGCAGCGAAGTATCATGTAAGGACCCTGCTGTCCCGTCCCCCCACCCCCGACCCCACCACCATGCACTCAGACCCCCCCCCCCCCCTCACCCCCCGCTTCTTGTTCCAGATCTGGCCTTTTCTTAGAACTCAAATTAGATTTCAGGTCATAATTGCCAGGAGTAGGATGGAGAATGGGGAGGGGAGTATTATAGATAGGAGTGTATTAACCAAAGCTGTTTCCACACACCCCCACCCACCCCCCGCTGCCCCAGGAACATCTGGTTATAACAGCTTAGGGATGGGGGCTTTGCACTGGTACCTAGTGGGCAGGAGTCAGCACGCACTGAGCATCCTTTGCTGCATAGGACTGCCATGTGGTAAGCCATGGTCTGGCCTCAGGCAGTAGTTGCTAGGCTGAAAAACCCTGTAGTAATAATGCAGGCGGTCTGCGAGAAAGAAAAGGACTACTTGACTTACCTAGTTGAAACCTCGAGTAAATAGCCTTAGGCTTAATGGGATCCAGTTGCCAAAGCTTTGTCACTGGGACTCTGACTCTTGTTCAGCTCTGCAATCTTTGATGTTGTTGTCACTTAGGCAGACTTGTCCCGGATTAGCAATCCCAGAGGAAAGAGGATGTCTCTCTCCCTGCTGTGCCTGAATGAATAGTCAAGTTTCAGGGCTGTGCCTGTCCCTGAGCAGCCACTGTGGCCACAGGTGTGATTGGCCAAGCCTAGGTTATGTGTCAGTGTCTGACTGTAGGTGAAAGGTCAGCTGTGCTTATATGAGCCGAGAGAATTGTAGGGGAAGAGAGATCCCAAGAGGAAAATGGAGGGGCCCTTACCAGAAGCATGAAATGGATGCTAGACAGAAGCAGATCTGGGCAACTGCTGGAGAAATCTGGGAGTCAGTGGCTCACACGGATTCCAGGTTGCATTTTTCCCATGCGGTGAGGAATCTGGGGTAGTTGGTCCTCAATTGCTTTATGTTCTGTTGCTTTGCTTCCTTTTCTTCCTTCTTTTTTTTTTTTTTTTTTTTTTTTTTTTCTCCTTCTCTCCTTTTTTAGGCTTAAAAAAAAATCTGTGCCGGGTTGGAAAGGATTTCAGAAACTGTAGGGTGCAGTGCAGATAGGAGGGGTATTGGTGCTGTTATCATTTCCTTTTTCCCCCCCTCTTGTGTTCCTCCAGGTCATTTTTCTACCCCACAAAAGAGGGTAAAGCAAAGAAACCTGAGAAGGAGACAACCAACAACAGCAGAGAGATGGAGCCCCCTCCAAAGTATGTACAGGGACCAGGATGTGGGATATTCCCTCAGTTGTCAAAGTTCTGTGGGTTGCAAGTCTTACACATCTCCTTCAAAATATCTCAGGCTCCAAAAGGAAATTTTTTTATTCATGTAGCTAGAAGTCATAAGGCAGGTCCAGTTTCAGGCACAGCTAGATCCAGGACCTCAGAATTGTCTTCAGGGCTCTGTTTCTGCATGTCTTGGCTTCATTCTAGACTAGGCTTATCTACAAGGACATGGTCTCAGGGAAGACCTTGCCTGGGTCATTTGATCACCCTTGGGCCAGTCAGCTGGCTAAAGCATGTACTTAAGCCAGATTTAATTCCTGTCCTTCAGTCAGGACCCTGTGCAGTTTTGCTTTCTGTGCCCCAGTTTCCTCACGTTTGATGAATAGAATATCTAATCTACACCAGGCTGAGGTAGATTCCATGAGTGAAACAGATGTACATTTTGTAGAACAGTACTTTGTGAAAGGTACTCAGTAAGTGACCAGTATCAAGTAATGAATTTTTCCAACATCCTGGATTTTCAAATCTAGCCCTTTAGTGTACACATTGCTATAGTTATATGTGCATTTGGTTTTATTTTCTATGGTTTATTTAATTTGAAAAAACAGATCATACTGTGTACATCTGTGTACACTTTCATTAACCTGTCGCTTTGACTGACTTGTGAGGTAGAGGTTTTTTCCTACCCATGAGCACTGGCACATCTTATTCCTTTCACCCTCTGCCTGTGCTCCATTTTATTGACATTCTATAGAAATTGTTTAGTGTTCCCCTACTACTGAGTATTTTAGTTGTTTCCATTTTGTGGTTGTAACAAGTCTGCTACAAGGAGTAATCTATGTGTCCTTGTGCATGTGTGCAAACATTTTTGTTTAACAGGTAGCACCACGTGTGGTGTTATACGTGGTAATTATAAAAACATCAGCTCAGAGAAGTAGATAAAGCAAAAATTTAAACTTCTTCTGTGTTCACTTCCCAGAGGAGCTGCTTTAGCTAGTTTGTGATAATTCACCCAACACAGTTATTGGCATTTTGCAGGTTCTCAGTAAATACTCCTTGAATGAATGAATGTTCCCCACACTTTCTAACAGGGACTAGCTGGTCACTCAAGTAGCTGGCATGATGCCTGACATAATAGACTTGCAATTTAAGTGCCTTTAGTTAGTTTTAAAATAACAAAGTAGGGCTATTGAAAATGCAAGTTGCTTGTGCGTTGTTGGCAAACACTAATTTTTCTTTACATTTCTGGATTCACTATTCAGAAAGTAGCTATCAAGTATCTAGTATGTTATAGACCCTGAGGGTTCAGTGGTGAGCAAAATGGATAACCATCCTCCCAGGTTCATGGCGTTTTTTTTGTTTTTGTTTTTGTTTTTGTTTTTCTCAACCTAAAAGCCATAGAATCATCTCTTGGCATTGCATATGAACCTTTTGCATTCTTCATAACGGTGTTCCATGAAGTGAGTGTCCACACTAAAGTTGTGTAAGTGCTGGGCGCTCTGTTCAGACCGTGAGCTCTGCGAGCTCTGCCTGCAGAAGCCCAGAGGCACAGGCCACATTCTCAGTGCCTGCATGACCTCCAGCACGAATGGCCCCTGCATCATGGGGGCCGTGTCTGACCCTCACAGATCTGGAGCTCAGAGTCAGTGTCAGGGAGCAGATTGGACTGCTTTAACAGTTACCTGAGTCCCTGTGAGTTCAAGTAAATGTCACCCTTCTCTCATAGGAGACCCCGAGCTGTGGGGCAGTGTTGGGCAGGCGGGTGGCTCTGTACTGCCAGGCTGTCCTGAGGGCCCAGGCTGCTGCCCTCAGCTGCATTGTCTGTGAGTGGGCAGTCAGTTCTGGGGTGCAGCAGCATAGAGGGATGGCAGTCAGGAGCAGGTTGCGAGCTTCCACTGCCACCTACATCCTGTTGGTCAGAACTTGTCACTTGGCCATACCTTTCTGCAAGGTGACTGGGGAGAGTCCTTGACCTGGTGGCTTAGCCTTGGAGAAACTCAGGGGCTTCCATAACTAAAAGAAACTGTCTCCTAGGGCATGTGGAAAGCCAACCTTGCCCCTGCCCCTAAGTATGGCCTGTCACAGGATGGGCACTAAGAGGGCCTCTGGAGACCTGGGACAGAGAAATGAATGAATGATAGGGAGCATGTGCCAAGGAGGCACCTAGAAAATATCTGCTGACAGCTTGAAAGGCAGAAAGGGAGAAACGGAGGGAGGCAGCTGGAGCTTTGGAGGCAGTGCCGCCATGCTGCCTAAGGCCCACATGGCCCTCTCTTCCAGAGTGGCACTGAAAGAGCGGAATGGAGTGCTGCCCGAGAGTGACTCACCAGTGAAGAGGCCAGGAAGGAAGCTGGCCCGGGTCCTGAGCAGTGACGGGGAGGAGGAGGATGAAGCCCTCACCCCACCCAAAGGCCAGGTAGGTCCCCATCAGCCTGCCCCTTCGTACCAGAAGAAACCCTAACTCCCATTTGCCTGTGGACCTGGGACATTCCCCAGGAGTGGGGCAGGTGCCCTAGTTGTGCCCTGGAGCACAGAGCTGTAGGTGTCAGTGCAGCAGGCCACCAAATGCAGTCCTTTGACCTGCAACCAGGCCGGCTGGAAGGAGCTGGGAAACGTGGATTTCCTTGGGGCCATCTGTGCATAGCTGGATGTCATATTCTGCTACTTAAACAACATTGTTAATGGGTTCATGGTGGGGAGAATCTGGCACCAAAAACTATGCCGACAAATGGAGAGATGGCCCAGTGGGACAAGATGCCTGAACTGGGGCCAGGACTGTGGGCCAGGAAGGAGAGAGGCTCTGAGGGCCAGGCACAGAGAGGCTCTGAGTCCCAGCTGCTCTCAGGTGTTGGGGAACTGAGCTTGACAGGTGGTCCCTCCTGCCTCCCCTCTTCTAGAGCTGTTTTCTTCCCTTTCCAGAAGCCTGTGCAAGACTCCCCACAAGGCTCTCCTCCCAGTCCTGACATGTCTTCTGGGAACAGCCCCTCCCTCTCCAACACCTCCCCCATGGACATCTCCCCATCCGGGATCCCGAAGCGTCGCACGGGTAAAGACACCAGGGCCCCTGCCCTTTCAGCTGCTATTTTTCTTCCAGCTAGAATTTTTGCACCAGGCAGCCGTCCTTACCATGGCCCTGATCTCAGCACTGGGGTCAAGAGCATGGCCTCACCATCCACTGGCTGTGTGACCTTGAGCAGATGACTTATCTTCACAGAGCCTTGGTCACTTCATCCCTTACAGAAGTGGTAGTCTTTACAGCACCAATGGCACAAGATGCCGGGGCTTGGGGGTAAGAAGTTAGTATAAAGCACTCGGACCTGCCTGCCCTCAGGCAGCCCTCAGTGGACACTGGTCGTTGTGATTGTTGTGTGCAGTGATGGAAGCTGCAGAGCTCAGGGAGAATTCTAGTAGACAGGTTGACCAAGCCGAGCCCAGAAGGGCAAAGAGGAGCCAACTGGGAAAGGAGGAAGGAAGAGCACTAAGGCAGGAAGAGCATGCGTTGGAAATCCTTGGGGCTGCTGGGGGTCTGGGGTATTGGCACAGGGAGTGCAGGATTGAGGGCTCTGAGCGTGGAAGGTGGAGGAGGTCCTGCACAGCCAGCCTGAGAAGGGTGCCTTTGTCCTGAGGGGAGGGGAAGGAAAGGGAGAGGTGCATGACACAGGAAGCTTGGGTCCCCACTGCACCTGGGGCCCTCTGCGCACTGGGAGTGAGGGCACAGTGCTGAGGAGCTGAAGTGTACTGTTGAGTCGTTGTGATTAGATTAACATTCAAAAGCCAGTATGAGCTGAGCATCCCTAATCTAAAAATCCAAATTCTGAGACTCTCTGAAATGAGAAACATTTGAGAATGACATCAGTTAAGCTGGTAAAGTTTATACAAAGAGTAAAAGATGAAAACTCCAAAATCTGAGGCGCCTCTGGTCCCAAGCATTTTGGATAAGGGAATTCAGCCTGTTTGGGGTTCAGTTAGTTAGTGAAGATTTTGCAGTGCTTTAGCAACAACTTGGATGTGTTGGATCTGCTTTTTCAATTGTAAATTATATGAGACCTAAAATCAGATAAAGTATTTCTGATGAAGACTGTATGCCCAAGTTGAGATGTTCTGTCATGCCATTCAGTTTTGAAGACTTGGCTTAAAAAAAGAATGCCAATACTTTATTATTGCAGACATGTTGGGATTTCATTTTGGATGTATTGAGTTTAGTAAAATATGTGATGAAACCAAGTTTACCTGTTTTGGGGTTTGTGTTTTTTTGTTTTTTTTTTTTTGGTCTTTTGAGTTTTTTTTTTTTTTAAGTGGCTGCTCTGCAGTTTAAGGTCATGTACGTGCTCACTGCCTGTCACCCTGGGTAGTGCTGTGGCAAGGCGCACCCTGGGAGCTCAGAGGAGGCGACAGCTGGGCTGTCTTAGAAGGGATAGGGCTGGCTGTGCTGAGAAGAGGCAGGTGGAGAATGCTCCAGGCAGGAATCACCTGTGCAGAGGCCTGCAGTGAGTGGAGCTGCTTGTTTGGTACATTACTGGTTTAGCTGAAAGAGAAAGCTAAGCAGGAGGATGGTGTGGAGGAATTAGCTCAGGAGGAGAGACTCAGGAGGGTGAGGTGGACATCGGGAGACCCTGTCCTGGGAAAATGGACTGGGGGGTCTGGAAGGGTTCTGAGCTGGGAGAAACAGTGTTGCCGTGGCTGATAGAAGGTCCATCTGTATGAAGGAGCTCCTGGGGGCCAGGAGACCAGGGAGGAACTGATGCAGTGGTCTAGATGGGCCATAAACATGAAGACGCCTGTGGCTGCCTTTGAGCGGTGCTTTCCCTCGGGTCGCATGTGTTTGGGGTCCTGTAGAAGCAGACTCTAAAGCCCTGAGGCAGGATTCAAGTGCAAGATGTTTCTTTGGGAGGGGCCAGACCACAGACATGACGTAGGGAAGGGCAGCAGCCACAGAACATGTTATGAGGTTGATTACCACAGTGGATAGCTGGAGCTCATTTTGTGTGACACTAGGGAACAGCATAGACGTAGGCCTCAAGTTACCCCCAGGCTCAAGGGAGCTAGGTGGTCATGCCCCAATTCCTGTCAGTCACTAGGGCAGGGCCTTCACATGGCCTGTGTATTTCCTGCCACTTTCAGACTTCTGAGCTTCCATAAAGCTTCCATTTGGAACACACAGAGATAGTAGGACCCCAGGGATGGCCAGTGGGTACTGTGAGCACCTGCTGGTGTCAGGTGCTAAGCCACCACATCCATCTGATCACTGTTTACTTGTTGGGATTATTTCCGAATGTTGGAGAAGGAGGTACAGAAAGTTTAAGTAACCTGCTTGAGGTCACCCAGCCAGGAAGCTGCAGGACTTAAAGGATGAGGGCTGCACTAGGGCAGTGGCTGTGGGCAGGTGCAGAAGGCAAGAGGGTCCAGACTCTTCTCAGGGGCCCTGTCAGTGAGGTCTGCTCTCTCAAGGGCAGGGACAGCCACACTGAGCCCTCTGCCTTCCCAGCTCGGAAGCAGCTCCCAAAACGATCAATTGAGGATGTCCTGGAAGAGCAGAGTGAGGACACGGACAGAGAACCCAAGAGGAGGAAGCTGGAGGAAGGTGAGGCCTCAGGAGGTGAGAGCGCTGTACGCATGCGTCTGCTCCCAGGCATGGTGGGGTCTGGAGGGCTGGGGAGGAGTGAAAAGTCTCACCCTCCCTGATTTGGTGCCTGTATCCAAGAATCCAGGCACATCAGTCAGAATTCCACACATAGCACAGGAGCTTTGCTCTTGGAAGCATTTTGGAATGCTGGTGTTTGGCCAAGTCTAGTGTTTTGATATTAATTTTATGGAAAATATTTCTTTTTCCTTGAACATTTTACCACAAAGTAGAGATTTCTAAACTTTCTTGGTTCACAGTACCCTTAGTGTCTTGGTAATTTTAAGGTATTACCCCTCAGCTAATACCTTAGGAGTTCCATTTATTCAGTAGTTGTCTGAACAACTACTAAAATACACACACATTGAAAGAAAAATAATACTTGTATTTTATTTTTAACCACAGACATTACTAATGGGAGGTGCCCTGGCTACTACACAGCATCTCAGAATGAAAGACAATAGAAAACCGACCCTCATGATTTCCTGTTCCACATTGGTCTCAGCACAGTAATTTTTGTTTGTTTGTTTGTTACTGTGAATTGAACTTAAGAGTGATTTACCACTTGAACCACATCCCCAGCCCTTTTTATTTTGAGATAGGATCTCACTAAGTTGTAGAGGCTGACCTTCAACTTGTGTTCCTCCTGCCAAAGACTCCTGAGTTCCTTGGATTGTAGGTGTGCACCACCACACCTCCCTAGTACTTGATTCTTAGAATAGCAGCCAGCAAAGACCCAAGCGTGCAGAGATGCAGTGTTGTTGAGAGGAATATGATCTCACACAGTCTCCCTTCATATCTGAGAGAATTGGTTCCAGGACCCTTCCTTGGGTACTAAAATATGCCAATGTACAAACCTCTTACATAAGATGGTGTGGCAATTGCATAGAACCTACATATGTTCTCCTGATACAATGTAAATGCTGTGTAAATAGTTGTTGCACTGTGCTTTTGAGGGAGTGACAACAAGAAAAATGTCTGTACATGTTTTCCTCAAGTATTTTTGATGTCTGGTTCATTAAATCCAAGGACAGGGAACCCTATGCTACATCAGACCAACTAGCAATACTGAAAACTGAAACAGGCCAAGCTGGCAGTGCTAGACTGTCCAACGATGTCACTGGGTTTCCCCTGAGAACGGGAACTGCCCTGACGCTCCTCAGGGAGTTTCCTGCATGCAGAAGCAGCCCTGGGGACCTGATTATTGACCACTGGGGACCTGGAGTAGGTTCCTCCAGCCACACAGCCTTCACCACACCAGGTTTTCATTTCTTTCGTGAAAGATCTCTATTGGGCTCAGTTTATCCATGGCAGATCACATTTGGTGGAGACTGAATTTTCTATTGGCACTTTCTAGTCAGTAATAAATTTTACCATAAAATTAGGAAGTTTTAGTCATTGTGGTTGCCCAGGGATGGAAGGGTGGGTAGCCTCTGTCTGTTGAGGCGTATTTTTCCCAGTTAGCATGTACAGTTTTTATGGTTGGCCTAGAGGTATGGTTTTTTTGTCAGTTTTCAAAAATTTTGTTTTTTGTGTATAACAGGCTATCATATGCATTTTGAACCCTTTCAAATTCTATTTTGAGGTGAGTTATTTTCAAAGAATAGTTTATGAGAAGATTTGCATTTGTTTTTCCACTGCACAGGCGAACATTGGGCTTGGATTTCTTCAGAAGTCCCCGCAGCTCATGGTCAACCAGGAGCTGACAACCCCCCACACTTTACAGGGACAGTCATCCCTTTGTGTCTGTGGTACTGGTTACTGGAAACCCACAGACACCAGAATCCAGGGTGCTCTGGTCCCTTACATGAAATGGCACAGTATCTGCACAGAGCCTACACCCTTCTTGTCATACTCTGTAAATCATCTCAAGATGATTCAGAGTACCTGGCATAACGTGAACACCATGAGAAGACTTGACACTGGGTTCTTAGGCAATAGTGACAATAAAAATAAGTGGTCCGTGTTCAGTGTAGATGTACTTTTTTTAAAAATATGTGTATTGAATTCACAGATGCAGAGGGCAGCTACACTTGATTGGTATAAGAATGAACAACAGAGCATCTGGGGTATCAAAGTCGTGTTTTGCTCTCTGATTTTTCTGTGTCATCAGAAACAGAGTCCCCAAGAGAAAGCCCCACAGAGGCTGAAGTTGTAGAGATGGAGGAAGAAGAGGAAGGCAAGCACCCTAAGACACCCCCTGACCCTCCAGAACCTCCCAGTGAGTTTTTGATCCTCCTCCCCCTGCCCCATCACCCTGGTTTTTGGGTTGGAGTCTGGGGGATGGTTAATTTACTCAGGTGTGGATTCTTCAGCTTGTTGCTTGTATGCAAAATCTGGGAGAATCGGATTCTTCATCGATACATCGGGCTCTTTTTTTTATATAGTTATTTCTTCCCCAGATCTGTGGGAAAAGAGGAAGGAACCAGTTACCAGTATTTATAGCTTTTAGATGTCTTAGGTGCCAATTAAATGGATTCATTGAGCAGTGATTCATTGAGTGGGCCCTACAATCCAAGTTAGAGGCCTCTAGAGGTCGGACTTCACAGGCCATGGTACAGGCGCTGCACTCAGTGTCCCCGAACCCACATCAGAGACAGCACTGCAGGGACGTTCTAGTGATGCCGTGTTAAATCTGATTGCCTGCAACTGCAGGAGAAGGGAGACCTTCTCTTCCAGCCGTGTCGTGACTTCTTTTCACCACTCCTAGGCCTCCAGTTTCAGGCCAACTTCTTTGATTCCAGTAGTCAGCACCGGGGAGTAAACACCAGGCCCAAGAGGCTCAAAGCCTGGGCTGCAGAAGGGAAAATGGGAGAATTAGCTACATTTCCCACCAGGCAAAATTACCTGGGGGGTCAAAGGGCAACAAGTCTAGAGGTGGAATCAGTGGGCATCACTGTCTGCCCTCTATTACTTAGAAGCAGAGACCCCAGCAAAGACAGAAAGCACTGCTGCACCTGAGGCGGTCAGCCAGCAGAGGTCACAGGAAGAGGACCGGAGCAAGCCTCCCCCCAGAGCCCCCAGGACGCTCAGCAGTTTCTTCAGTGAGTGTCTCTTCCCCTCCTCTCCCTGGGCTGTGCAGGCAGAAGGCGAGTAGGTCTATCTCCAGAGAGCACAGCCGGTCTTTCTGTCTGTCCCTCTGACTAGAAAGTCTGACCCACTGTTGTAACCCATTGCCCTGAGTGATCGCCACCCTGAGTAACTACCCCGAATGTCAGAGTGATGCTGGGTGCAGGACGGGAGGCAGTGGCTGTCAGGTAAAAACACCCACTGTTCCTGGCTTCATTCCTAGCCCCCCGGAAACCGACTGTCAAAACAAAAGTGAAAGAAGAGGAGTCAGGTGCTCCGGGAAAGAACGAGGCCAAGGGGTGAGTCGGTGTTTGGTCTCACCAGTGTCTCCTGGGCATGTTCCCTCCTCTCCATCCCATGGCCCACTCGGCTCCCGCTTCCTCCTCGTGCAGGGCTTGGCATGTTGGTTCTCTCCTCTGGAGAGCATTAGGTAATAAATGTCTCCAGCTTTGCTGGCCACATGTGGCTCCGGTGGCAAAGCCATTCTTAACTCACATGCTCAAAGCGTCGGGTGGAGTGGGCCCACCCTGCCCTCCAGCCTCCAGTCTGCCATCCTGTCTGACCCCCACAGGGCTGGGAGCATCTTTGTAACACCTATAATTGACCCTGCCTCAAATGGCTTCCCAGTGTCCCCAGGACAAAGTCTAAGCCCTTTGGCCACTGAGCGTCCACTCCATCTCCAGCCTTCCCCTCTGTTCCAGTTACACTGAACCCACCATATTTGGAGGATGCCTCTGGTCCTGAGTCCTTCTCTATAGTCCTGGGTGGCCTACGCATGGGGTTAGACCACAGAGCCACCCCTCCCTGTCCTGGCCCCCTGATGCCCACACTGTGTTGGGGTCGTGGGACAGTGAAGATTTAAGCAACCATTTCATTCTAAGTGTTAGTTCTTGGAAGAGAAGATGCCTGGGCCCATCCATGACATCTCATAGACAGACAGAAGTATTGGATGATCAGAGGGTGGACAGATAATGCCCCCTAAAGTACTAAGATCAGACCCCCATCCTTGCCTTCTCAGAACCCATCTGTGGGTCCCCAGCACCCAGGATGAGTGCTGGGCTCCTTGGGGCCCTCGAGATTGCCTGCCCACCTTGCTTCCCAGCTCCTGCCAGGGCCAGGCTCCTCCTTGCTCCCCCAGCACACCTTTTCCCACCAGTTTCCCTGCTTCTGAATACAGGGGCCCTGCCTCGAACACTGTCCCCAGCCCACTCTGCCCTCAGGCTCCTCGTCTCTCACCTCAAGGAAACCAGGTGCCCCTCCCGCTTCCCTCCATCAGAGCCGGTGTGTGTCCCCAGCACCGAGGACAAGTGTTCCTTATGTCCAGTCCCATGGCCAAGGGCCTCCCCCACCAGATTACACGCTCCTTCCCTCAGGACCAGGGTCGCTCTGCTCTCGAGGTCCAGTCACTACCAAGAGCCCCATCTCTGAATATTGCTGCCCTGGAGATCAAGTGTCTGGCAAACCTCTGAGGGACATTCCAGATCCAGATAATAGCAGAGTGTAAACAGCAAGTGAGCAGAGTATGTCATGTGGCAATAAGTTTGTAGTGGAGAATGGGCAGGTAAGGGCCAGGGAGAGCAACTGGGAGGAGCGGGCTGCAGGGGTCAGGGGAGTTAGGAAGGCCCCACTGGGTAACATGAAATTTGAGTAAAAGACCTGAAGGAGGTGGGGGCATGATCCAGGCTGAGAGAATGTAAGTGCAAAGGTCCTGAGGTGACAGCTGTGGACATCTAAGGGCAGTGAGGAGCCCACGTGGCTAGAGGAGAATAAGCAGAAGGGGCAGTAGCAGGAGATGAAGTCAGGAGGTGATGGGGCACAGGTCACTGCCCTTGGGCCCAAACCTGCCAGGCACCTAGCACACATTCAGGAAACATTCGGGGAGGAATGGTGGCTGTGACCCAGAGTTCAGTCCAGTTCAGTCTCCTTTTTGTACCCACAGACTCCTGCACCCATCAAGCTACAATCCTGCCAAGAACAACTACCACCCCATCGAGGACGCCTGCTGGACACCAGGCCAGAAGTGAGACTCTGCCTTCCCAGACTGTCCCCTAATGCCCCTTGTTGTGGGAGGCACCCGCCAGGGCCTTGTGTGGAGGAACTGACCATCCTGCCTCCTGTCCTGGGGCACAGTCAGCAGTGTGGAAGGGGACAGTGGGCAGTGAGCAGAGCAGCCTTCACGCCCCGGTGTTGTTAGCAAGCGAGCAGGCGGATGCTGAGGCACCGTGGGGGCCATCCCAGCGGCTCTCACCTCTTCCTTTCAGGGTCCCTTATCTGGCTGTGGCCCGCACGTTCGAGAAGATCGAAGAGGTTTCTGCTCGGTAATTATCAGGCCTGGGTGGGGCAATGGCCAGGTGCTCCTGGACATCCCTGCATCACGGTGGACACTGCCTCCTGCTGCCCACTCCTCCACCCTCCCTTCCCCCTGACACGCGTGGCCCCGGTCCACAGGTCTATCACCCGAGCGGGTAGCATTTCTGCCTCATTCTGTTGGTCAAAGCAGGACACAAGGACCCACCTAGAGTTGGGGGGTCAGGGAACAGGCTCACCTTGGGGCAGGAACTGCAGACAGTGCGTGGCGGTGTTCAGTGGGCTCTCACCAGCTGTGATTTGGTCTCGCCTCCGTGCCTCAGTGCTGGTGGAAGGAAGTGGGTCGGGTTACAGGAGGGCCTTCTCACAGCCTCCCCCACGGAGCCCAGGCCTGCGCACACTCTGCCACCCACGCCCTTCCCTGCCAGGGAGCCTTCTGCTCTGGGTGTGCTCGTTAACGTCAGCTGGGTGGCTCCAGATCCTGCAGCTGCTGTCACCCTTTCCTGTCCTCTCCCCACATCCCGCCCCTTCCTACACCTTGACCTTGAGGCAGGTATGAGCCCTGTCCCTCTTTCAGGCTCCGCATGGTGGAGACACTGAGCAACTTTCTGCGCTCTGTGGTGGCCCTGTCACCTCCAGACCTCCTCCCTGTCCTCTACCTCAGCCTCAACCGCCTTGGGCCACCCCAGCAGGGCCTGGAGCTTGGCATTGGTGACAGTGTCCTCCTCAAGGCAGTGGCCCAGGCCACAGGTGAGGGGTTGTGGAGGACCAACAGGAGGGGAGCTCAGGAGAGGTGGAAGGACGGGAGAGCTGATGGGAGTTGAAGGGGGAGCCAGGGAGGGAGGGCTGGAGAGGGCCAGGTCCCGATGTCACCTTGAAGGGGGTTGTAGGGGCTTCATCTCTGCATCCAGTGCAGACTGGGAGGGCTGCGCCACAGGATCTGTGGGGTCAGGGATGTTGGTCAGTGTCACGACCAGCATCTCCGTTCTCCCAGCCTCCTTTACCTCTAGGGGCGTCCTTGGGGCCCATTCTGGACAATAAGTAAGACTAAGGGACATCCCACGTTCAAATTGGTGACATCAGAAGAGAGTAACAAAAAAACAAAACCAGCAGAAGGCTTGTGTTTGCTGCCATGAGACATAAATGCCACCTAGGAGTGGGGCACCCTGGCCTCAGCTCTGGCGATCTCCCATCTGCACACACTGCCCACCCATGCATCCCCGACAAGGCCCTGAGCGCCAGCCGCTCGCCATGGTCTGCGAGCAGGTCTCTGGGGCCTCTTAGGCCTGACATGGTGGTTGACAGGTGCTCCACAAGCCGAGCCAGCCAGGTGGGCAGAACCTCCCAGTGGGGTGTTCGGGGCCTCGCCAAGCATGAGGGGTCCGAGAGCACAACCTGGCCGCCAGCCGTGGGAGCCGCGTGGCCAGGCGTGCCCTCACCATGCCCACCCTCTCCCCAACAAGGTCGGCAGCTGGAGGCGGTGCGGGCGGAGGCAGCCGAGAAGGGTGACCTGGGGCTGGTGGCCGAGAGCAGCCGCAGCACCCAGAGGCTCATGCTGCCGCCGCCGCCCCTCACCACCTCCGGGGTTTTCGCCAAGTTCTGTGACATCGCCCGGCTCACCGGCAGTGCTGTGAGTGGGGCAGGGCAGCTCACCCGGGGCCAGGACGTCGGGCTCCCCGGGCCAAGTGTGTGGCGGGAAGGCTTCTGACTCTGTGGGGACCTGGCGTCTAGAACTGAGTGGACGCTGCTGGGCAGAGAGGGAGGCAGGGAAGGAGAGCAGCTGGAGGCCATGGAGGTGGGAAGCGGGGAGAGGGTAAGGGGAGGAGGTGGTCTCCCTTGACCACCAGGCACTGTCATCTCTCCCCTGCCCCAGTCCATGGCCAAGAAGATAGACATCATCAAAGGACTCTTCGTGGCCTGCCGCCACTCGGAAGCCCGGTTCATTGCCAGGTGAGTTTGCGGATGAGGGCGCACCTGGCAGGTGAAGGTAGGAGGCCTGGCGACTGGAGTCCCTGCTAACACGCTGGCCTGCTGACCTTCTTTAGGCCTGAAAACAGGAACAAGAGCCAGACCTCGAGCCCAGTTTCCCCTCACAGACTGACCCCTCCCTTTGAGGCAGGACCCTGGGCTCTTGGCCAGGCCTGCCCTGACCAGTGACACCTGCCCTGGTACGACAGGGCGGTGAGCACACAGCCATGAGCTTGCTGTGACAATAGGAGCGAAATAATGCCAAGTGCTTCACCCATCTGTTCTCCCAGGGAGGCCCTGGTTTCCTCCTCTCTGGACAGAGGGGACGTAGGCATGCGAGTCACACCACCTTCCAGTCAGACAGGCAGGAGCAAGGCCCTGGGACCAGGTTGGGAGGGAGCCAGCCACAGCACATCCTGCCCTCTCTCCAGGTCCCTGAGTGGACGGCTGCGCCTTGGACTCGCAGAGCAGTCGGTGCTGGCTGCCCTTGCCCAGGCTGTGAGCCTCACACCCCCAGGCCAAGGTGAGCCCCGCCGGCGCCTCTTCCCGTCCATCACTATTAGTGGTCTTCCTTCTCCTCAGGAGCCCATGCCCCACCCAAACCCCACAGCTCCCGCCGCTCCAGCTGCTTCTCCCCGAGAAGGGTGCCCAGGTGTCTGCGTCTGTATTCCTTTCCCAGCAGTTAACTGCCCACTGTTGCCCTGGTGGGTCTTTTCCTAGAGTTCCCCCCTGCTGTGGTGGATGCTGGGAAGGGCAGGACGGCAGAGGCCAGAAAGACTTGGCTGGAGGAGCAATGCATGATCCTGAAGCAGACGTTCTGGTGAGACCCAGGGGCCTTGGGTGCTGCAGGAGTGCTGAGGAGCATGGGTGGATAAAGTGGTGACAAAGATCAGGAAGGTGGCAGACGTGAAGGGCGGTGACCAGAGGGAAACAGACGCTGACCTGGAGTGAGGACAGCAGGTGTCAGGAGGCCTGGGTCTGGCCAGGCTTCACAGGAAGAGTCCTAAGAGACTCAGGGAGGGGCTGGAGACTGACCCATAGCAAAAGCTTGCCATGGTCACAGAGAGGACATGATGGTGAGGGCCTCAGAGCAAGCCATGTAGCGGGACCTTGGCCAGCAGCTGGCCTGGAGCTGGTGAACAAAACTGTATCAGAGACAGGAGGGCCGCAAGCAGCTCCACACGTGCTCCCAGGTACCTACTGGGCCAGCTGGTGAGCTCAGGCCCAGACCAGATAGGTGGGATCTTTGCAGGGCACCTGGCACTGACGAAACGGGTTTAACTTGGTTGGTTTCCCTGCGTAGCTGTGTGGAGGATCACGGGCTTCATGGGGAGGGATAGGGGTGACATTGGGCCCCCACTAAGGGAGACAGTGACATTGGTGACTGAGGGAGGACACAGGGTGGCAGGGGAGCCGCAGTGTGGTTGTGGAGACAGGCAGAGGCATTCACGGGCCCAGCTCAGAGTACGGGCGAGAGGCCCTTCCCGCGGCGCACGCAGCCACCAGCACAGTCCTCAGGCGTGCGGGTTCTAGTGAATCCCCGTCTTGTTCTCACCCCTACCCCAGCGAGGTGCCCGACCTGGACAGACTCGTCCCTGTGCTGCTGGAGCATGGCCTGGAGCAACTCCCGGAGCACTGCAGGCTGAGCCCAGGTACCACCCTCGGGCTCTCGAGCTGGCCACAGCCCGCGCCTGAAGGAGAGGTGCAAGGGGGCCCTGACAGCCACCCACTGAGGACCTAGAGCCCCCTCTCCCCACCAGGACTCAGTCCTGCTCCCTCGTCCTGCGACCCCTTCCTTGCCTCCACAGCTTCCTCTTCTGAGTGGACAGGGTGTGGCAAAGCTACTGAGGTAGCCTAGAGGGCAGTGGGTTGTCCAGAGAGAGTCTCTCCCACACACAAGTGTCCAGAGCAAGGCAGGTGGGCTCTGGGTGGCCCCAGGGTCCTTCTGTCTTGTCCCTCTACCATCCCAAGGTCTTCGCTCTGCCAGGTGTGAATTACCACATCCTCGTGCCAGAGTCAGGGGAGGCAGCCACGTTGCTTGTAAGGCTGTGGCCAGACGTTGGGTACATGCTCTGTGTGCCTTCCAGTCGCCTTTCCCGGCTGCCAGGGAGCCTGGCAGGTGCCGTCCCAAGTGGGGGCCCTTCAGAGAAGGGGAAGCTTTGTCTTCTGCAGCACTCAAAGGGCAGCAGTCCTGGGCCCGTGGCCACGTCCCCCAACACCCCCTCTGATGCAGGGACTCCTCGCCGTCCTCTGCCCCAGACTCCCCTAATGTGCTTCCCCTTGCCCCCAGGGGTGCCCCTGAAACCAATGTTGGCCCATCCCACTCGGGGCGTCAGCGAGGTCCTGAAACGCTTCGAGGAGGCAGCCTTCACCTGCGAGTACAAGTACGACGGACAGAGGGCACAGGTAGGGGCGGGCACAGTCCTGGCTCTGCATGGAAGCACCAGCCTAAGCACAGAGCCTGCCTCTCACGAGCTGCCTGCGCCTTGCTCGTCTCTGGGCTCTTGTTTCCCCTCCGTAGTGAGCGTGGTAACCCCCAGCACACACTAGCTTGTCGAAGGGTAGCCCACACCAGTCCTTACCTGCAGTGGGGGAGGTCCATGATACCTGCTCCACTGGGGGCTGCTGTGCGTGAGGCCATCCCAGGAGATGCCTGTGTGACCCTTAGTGCACTGACATGTATGTGTTCTGTGACCTTCAGATGCCCTTAATCCTGGCTCTAAGCCTGTGGGTCTCCTGTCCTGGTGGGCTCTGGGCCTATCTCTGTGTGTACCGCATGGGGTGGGTGGGCAGTCAGAGCAGGTGGTGTCTACGGAGCTTTGAGAACGTTGTAAGCAGGAGATTCCATGGACAAAGCGTCACAGGCAGACGCTTTATCTTCCAAGTAACACCGAGAAAAAAAGAAAGTGATTTACAGAGTGGTCACGATTTTAAATATAGAACCAGTTCCTGAGGTAACACCATGAGCTGGCTTGTATGAGCCCCACATGGGATGGTAACTGTTAAAATAATCAACTATAGAAACCAGGGGCTGGGTGCTATGGCGAACACCTGTAATCCAGCAACTCAGGCGGCTGAGACAGGAGGATTATAAGTTCAGAGCCAGCCCCAGCAACTTAGCAAGGCTCTAAGCAACCCAGACCCTGTTTCTAAATAAATTATAAGAAGGACTGAGGATGTGGCAGAGTGGTAAAGCACCCCTGGGTTCAATCTCCAGTACTAAAGAGAAAAAGAAAATAGAAACAGAGGAGCAAGCGTATTGGGCTTCAGACCAGTGTGTGCACTGGAAGCCAGGGAGATGGCCTTCGGTAGCAGAGGTGGACTAGAGGGGGTGGTGGGGCAGGAGGTGCCAAGGGGACAGTCACCCAGGTCGCCTCCTTCAGAGCCTCTCAGCCTCTGCCAGGAAAGTAGGGTCTGAAGAGAAGAGAGGGGCTGCCTGGGGTGGGCTGGACTCTAATGTCCTCTCCTCACCCCTTAATGGCAGATCCACCTTCTGGAAGGCGGGGAGGTGAAGATTTTCAGCAGGAATCAGGAAGATAACACAGGAAAGTACCCTGACATCATCAGCCGCATTCCCAAGGTGGGCGCCCGCCTGTGCTCTTCAGGTCTACAGTCGTGATGCAGAATGGCGGGCCCTGCAGCCAGCAGGACCCCTGGGCCCCATCAGGAGATCTGAGTGCATTTTCCTGACGTAACAAAACACTTACTTAAACAGATGCTGTTTTTTTCCAAATGTGGGTGGGCAGTGCAGGGCTGCCTCGATGGTGGGCTGGTGTCCTGCGGGCAGTGCAGGGCTGCCTTGATGGTGGGCTGGTGTCCTGCATCCAGTTCATTTCTGCCTGTCTCCTCTGCCCTCAGCTTTTCTTCACAGTGCTTGTCCCCTTACTGCCACATTTGCAGACAAAGTGAAGGGGTCCAGCTTCTGGCACTTCCCAGGTCTCTTCCCCACCCCTGGCCATCACTAGGTGCCATGGCTACCCTAGAGCAGCATCGGCCTGGAAACTGGGATGGAGCCCAGCAGTCTGTCTCTCAGCAGGAAGGCAGGGGGAGGGCTCAGGGGGGCTGCAGGGAGCCAGCCTGGAGTCTCGGATCATGAGCCCGAGGTGTGGTGATGCTGGGCCGTGGAGCTGGGGGTTCCTCTACACCTGGGGTGATCTGGAGTCTGTTCTAACAGTCCCCCATCAGGGAGCACTGCCCCTTGCCTGCCCCTATTCAGACAGGAAATTGTTTCCTCCAATGAGCAGGAAGCAGTGTTGAGGATTCTGCCAGTAAGAGGCAGCAAGGGCAGTAGGGCCTCCATGCACACCAGTGGAGGCTCAGATAAGCTCATCAGCAGACGTGCTTTCTCAAACCCTGGCCATCCAGCCCTGCCCCTTTGCCAGAGGCAGCCGCCAAGGCGCTTTTGTCTCAGGCTGGTTTTGTCTCTGGAGCTTCTGTGGGAGGCATCGTGCAGTCCACGGTCGCCTGTATCTGGCCTCCTGCTTGCTCACTCAGCAGGTGTTACTGGGAGCCTTGCTCAGCCCAGGTGTAATATGGGTGGCCCTGGCCCAAGCTCGTATCCTTGCAGGCAGGCAGACCTCTGTCAGGGTCTGCCCTCTGGTTCTGTAATTCCACATGGAGATCAGAGCTCTGAAGAAAAGGACCAGCATGCTCTTAGCTGGTGTGAGAAATAGACTTGATTTAGCCTAAATGTCAGGGAAGTAGAGCCTTTGGCCACGGGCCCAGGTGCAGATGAAAGGTACCCCTGGAATTGTCTGAGGGAGAAGAAAACTTCCCGGGTAGACCATGGACAAGACAGGAGAAGGGTGGGGACAGGCATCTCAGAGGGATCAGCCTCTGCAGACATCATGGTGGGACAGGCACAGCCCATTTGAGAAGTGGAGAGGCTGACGTTCTGGGGTGAAGAGAGACTGAGGGGCGGATGCACTGGGGGAGAACCAGGAGTGATCGAGGAGAGTCCCCACAGCTCTGGGGAGTTGAGGGTGATTTTTAGCAGGGTTGCCTGGTGATCCGATTCAGGGTTTGTCACAGTCACCTGTCTGCTGTGAAGAGAGTGAATTGCTAGGGTGTAGAGAGAACCCCCAGGACAGGGCATCCTGGGCCAACTGTGGAGAAATAAAAAGGGGTGGCTTAGGTTTCAGGGGAAGTCACAGATGTCCTTGGGATTGAGTGTGGTGGAGAGGAAGTGGGAGATGACGGGCTCCTGGGTGTCCAGCTTGAAGGACCCAATAGTCCTTCCTCAGAGAAGGTAGAAGAGGACCTGTATTCGTGTCTTGGGATGAGTTTTGGAAGAAAAAGGCCATTTGTTTCCCTGTCTGTTTTCTTGATCTCTTTCCCAGCATCTCACCAGCCCTGCATCTCCTCCTCCTCTCTTCAGATTAAACTCCCATCAGTCACATCCTTCATCCTGGACACGGAAGCTGTGGCTTGGGACCGGGAAAAGAAGCAAATCCAGCCATTCCAAGTGCTTACCACTCGCAAACGCAAGGTAGTACCAGCCTCCCCCAACACCTGCCATGGTTCCACACCGACCCTTTCCTGTCAGTCTGGATGCAGTTCTGACAGCCTTTGGTGAAGTGGCCACCACGCTCCATCCCGGCGTCCCAGTTAGGAAGTGGGAAAAGGCCCTTTCCTGCATCTCACTCATTTTACTGTGAAAGTAGATCTGCCCTGGAAGGCCCCCAGGCTTTCCCTTGACCACGGACTGGTCAGAATTGTGGTCTGTCACCACCATTAGCTGCAGAGGGGGCTGGGAAAACAGACCTGAGGGGAAGTGAGGCTGTTGGGGTTTGCTAAGAGCCATCGTGACTCGGGACCTGGGCCCAGCATCGCTGCCTTCACAGGTGCAGCCACAGCTCGGGGCCGGGAGAGTAGGTGGCTGGTGTGCCCCAGCACAGTGGGAGGGGACGCAGCCTCCCCGTCTCACTCACCCACTCCTCCTCTCTGTTCTGCCCCAACCAGGAGGTAGATGCCTCGGAGATCCAGGTGCAGGTGTGTCTTTACGCCTTCGACCTCATCTACCTCAACGGAGAGGTGGGTTCCACTCTGGCTGGGGCCACCAAGGGCTGAGGGTGAGGCGTGAGCCTGGGGTGGCAGAGTGGCTTCCATCACTAATTTTGCTGTCACTTAGCTAGGAGACCGTGCTCAGGCAGTGCTTTGAGTGTGATTGCAGGACCCCTGAGGTCCCCAAGCCCTTTTAGGGGGTCTGTGAGGTCCTCTGGCTCCACATCTGTGGGAGCAGATTTCTCTGTGTCTGCCACTCAGACCTGCATTGCAGCCATCAGAGTGCCTAAGCAGATGCGCAAAGCCAGACGGTAAGGAAACTGGAAAAACGGAAGAGAGCAGCACCTCTCTCCTCACTGTTTTTTTAAATATAGGTGTTTTATAAAACATGGTGTTTGGGATCTGGAGCGTGGGTCAGTGTGTAACACTTGCCTAACTCGTGCAAGGCCCCTAGACTCAATCCCCAGCACTTCAACAACAAGAAAAACCTGCTATTCAGATGAGCATATTGAATTTATTCTTTAAATGAATCACTATCATTCAAATTTCCTATTTTTAATTTCTAAAATGTTCAATATCAAGAAATGTAACCCACATAAACAAAGACTCTTTGGAGTGAGTTCTCAATGCTTTCTAAGAGTGTAAGGGGGTCCCAAGACTGAGAAGTCTGAAGACGGTTGCTTTGGGGTACCCACCAAGTATCTGGGGAGCCTCATGTGTCAGGAGCATTCTCACCCCAGCCTGGGAGAGGAGAGTCGTCCTCCTCCAAGATGGGTAGGAGGGACTAGGAGACTGCTCTCTTCCTCCCCTTGCCTCTCCCAAGATTCTTCCGCTCACATGACACTGGGCAAGGAAAGGGCTGACCCCAGTATTGGGAGTATATTTATATCCTGGCGAGGACAGAGTCCATTCAATCAAGCTGCTAAGACCAGAGAGCAGGTCAGCTTCCACGAGGCTTTTGAGTTCCTGTTATGGCAGACGCGAGCAGAGCGTCCACCAGTAGACAAGGTCTCATCCAAGCTTGGCAGCCCATAGCCACGTCTGTCCCATCCACCACCTGGGTTTGTAACTGAGGCTCTACTGGAACGTGACCGGGCCCATTTGCTCATGGTCTGTGGCTCTCTGCCCTGCAACAGCAGGGCTGGGTGACTGTGACAGACACAAAGCCGGGAATACAGTCGCCTTTGATTCTTCAGTATCCATGTCTGTGGGTTCCAACAGCCTAGGATTGAATATACTCGCAAGAACTGCATCTGTGCAAATGTATGCAGATCTTTTCTTGTGATTACCCCTGTTCACGCAGCGTTGCAGACATTTACGTGTACCTTGCACTAGGTATGATAGCTAACAGAGAGATGAGTCAAAGTGACTTGCGCTTTATACAGATACTGCACCATTTTATAAACTACTTAAGCATCAGCAGGAGTCCCCACAGATTCCAGGGGACGATAGTATTTACTCTGATTCTTACCAGGAAGCAGCAGCCAAGCCCTGTGTGGATGGAGTATGTTCTTGGGAACAGGGTTACTAACCTAATGGCCACTGGCTTCTTTTTCTCCCTGTTGGACTGGCATTAACGAGGTGCATAGAGGCCCTTCCAGCTCCAGCCAGGCCACACCTCTGCCTGATGCTCCTGAGGTCACCGACTAAGCTGGGTCCACCCTCTTGTTGATGACCTGAGCATACGATTCCCTCTGGCCTCAAGATCGGGGCTGCTGGCCTCTGTTTGCACAATGGCGTCCCTCCCCTCCCCAGTCCCTGGTCCGTGAACCCCTGTCACGACGCCGGCAGCTGCTCCGCGAGCACTTCGTGGAGGCGGAGGGTGAGTTTGTCTTCGCCACCTCCCTGGACACCAAGGACACTGAGCAGATCGCTGAGTTCTTGGAGCAGTCGGTGAAAGGTGAGGCAGCCGCTCTTAGCTCCCACGAGCTCCCTGGCCTGCCCAGCCTTGGTGAGTCCAGAAATGCCACTGGCCATCTTCTGTGCCTCCTCCTGTGCCTCCTCAGACTCCTGCGAGGGGCTGATGGTGAAGACCCTGGATGTCGATGCCACCTACGAGATCGCCAAGAGGTCACACAACTGGCTCAAGGTGATTCCCGCCCCAGCCTGCCCACCCAGGCCTCACGCCGGTCCCTGTGTCACTCGGTGATGTGCCTCCAGCTGCGCCCAGGAGCCCTTCCCTCCATCCCACCCGCCAGATGCCCCTCAGACCTCCTGGCTAACCAGCCCACCAGGAACTGGCTGTGAACCTCTGGCCTCAGCCCTGGGAGCTGTGGAGGAGGCCAGATGGGGCTGCACCATCCCTAGCAGGCTTCCCTGTTTAGCCAGGAACCTGGAAAGGGAGTCAGCCAGACATGGATGGGATAGAGTGACCTCAGGGCCAGTGAGGATGGGTGTGCTCTGCATCATCCAGAAAAGCCCTTCAGGGGCAGTGTTTGGATGTGGACCTGGGTGACAGGAAGGGCTGCCCACATGGAGGTTGGGGCAGGATATTCAGGTACAAAGGCCCTGAGGTGAGAGGTGTGTGCAGGGCACAGGGTGGGCCAGGCGGGGTAGAGTGGAAAGTGGCCCCAGGTCACACAGCCCCTCAGGCCACCATAAGATCAAACTGGATTTTCCTCTGAAAGTTTTGGGAAGCCTGCAGGGGCTTCATATGGGAAGTCACATATCCAGTTGCCATTTCGTGGGGGTCCTCTGGCTGCACTAGCTGGGGCCAGGTCTGCTGGGGGCTGGAGGGGAGCTGGGCGGACAGGATGGGAGGATCAAGCAGGAGGACAGGGAGCTGAATTCGCAGGCCTCTGTGTGTTCGCCCTGGTCTGCGTCCCCTCCTGGACCTGAAGCAGCTATGGGCACAGACCTTCCTGCCTTGGGAAGTGTGCACTCGGGCATCCACAGGTGGTGCCTCACGGCTGTTTTTGATGAACTGGATAAGTGTGGTCCTGGACAGGTGAGCGCAGGGGTCGGCCTTGGTTGTCAGGACAGAGGGAGAGAGGGCTGCAGGGTGGCCTGGGGGGCCCACCTTGCCCCTCCCTGCCTCAAGCCTGGAGGCTTTTCCCAGGTCTCCTCGTGGTGTTCTTCCCGGAAGTTCCAAGACATCCCAGTCCCTCCTCAGCCCACCGATGAGCCTCCAGCAGTGAGGGTGCCTGGCCCCTACTCACCTCTGGCTCCTCTCCCCAGCTGAAGAAGGACTACCTGGATGGCGTGGGCGACACGCTGGACCTCGTGGTGATCGGCGCCTACCTGGGCCGGGGGAAGCGAGCCGGCCGGTACGGGGGCTTCCTGCTGGCCGCCTACGACGAGGACAGTGAGGAGCTGCAGGCCATATGCAAGGTCCTGGGGAGAGGTGCCCACCACCGAAGCAGAAAAGCAGTAGATCAGACTCTGGGGGCCTGGGCCAGGCTGTCACCTCCTCCATGGGGGAACGACCGTTTCCTGGTTCTGTGTGTTTTTCTGATTCTGTGAATGAGTCTTGCTTTGAACAGAAAAATAGGCTCATCCAGAAGGTACGCGGAGGGAGTGGAGGAGCGGAGGTGCGGAGGTCAGCTGACGGGAGGGAGAGGCCCTGGGGGCCAGGCAGCTCCGGGCCTCCTTAGGGATCTGGGCTTCACCTCTTTCTCCATGGTCCTGTTTGTCCTGTGTTCTGGCTTCATCATTGCAGTGTGGCTGCAGGTGTTCTGCTGTCATGGGCTTCATGCCCCAAGCTGCAGGAGGAAGGCTGGAGGGCAAGGAGGGGCGACTGCCTGCCCAGGCCAGGGAGCACCCTCTGCCCAAGTTTCCTGTCAGTCTTACTCCATGGCCCACCCCCATCTGCAAGGGGTCCTTGGGAAATGTGGGGTTTGTTTTTTAAAGTTTAGAAGCGTTTTAGAGCTGTGCACATTGTGACTGGCCTTTCCTATGCATTTCCTGTTTTCCCGTATCCAACGACTTTGGGTCTTTTGTCATAGAAACAGAACAAACTACCACCCAGAAAGAATCCCACTGCACGAGCATAGAAGCAGAGGGGGGGGTGTTTCATCACATTCTTATCATGTTGCAATTTTCTAAGTGATTTTCTTTTCTTTTTGTCTTAAAAATGACTTCATTTCAAATGCTGTCCTGGGTTTAATAGCATGGTAACCTGAGTTACCTGCACAGGAGTCTGGGGGCCAGGTCCCATTTCCTGAGCCTGCGCCCTGTCATGGATGGTTAGACTCCTGGCAGCCTCACATATGTCGTCAGCCCACATCAGTGATGAGAGTGATCTGTGACTCACCACATCTTTGGGCACCAGTCTGTCATTTATGTTATTTCTGTAGCAGAGATACTTTAAATAGCTATTGTTAGGACAAGAGGGGGAAAACTTAAGGCTCAGTATAGTAAGAGAGAGTTCCCGTTGAGATTTTCTGTGAGTAGTTTAACGGTGGCCGTCTTGTCTGCTGGCTGTGACTGTGACTGGGGCAGTGAAATTCTTGCAGATTAAGATGGAAGGTTTGGGCTGGTTTGCAGGTGGGTGGATGTGGATGAGCCCAGGGGAGTGACTTCCTAGCCAAGTGGCGCAGTGAGTGACTGAGGGAGCGCCTGCTGGGTGAGAGGCGGCACCTGCCTGGGGGTCCTGACCAGTGCTCAGCATCACCCCACCCCTTTGCCCTGACTTCTGTGGACTCTGGTGGGACTAGAGTGGGTTGGGGAGTGTCAGCATGCACGGGAACAGTCCTCAGGTAGCAGAGCAGCGAGGTGCCCGCCAGCTTCTGACCTGCCATGTGCTCCCTGCAGCTTGGAACCGGCTTCAGTGATGAGGAACTGGAGGAGCACCACCAGAGCCTGCAGGTGAGCCCGGTGGCCACAGGCCTCGCCCAATGCCCTCACTCTGTACAGGCGCCTGGCCGCCGGCCTCTTGGGGCTCAGGGTGTGGGCAGGAGGGCAGTGGCAGGAGGATGGGCTTTGAAGCTCCACGTGTCCAGGTTCAAGGCACAGCTAGTGACCCTGGCCAAGAGGCCTCGTCTCCCTGAGCATGATGCATTGACTGTCCATGGCAGCATGGAACCTGGGGAGGGGTTCCTGTAGGGTGGCCTCCGAGGTGCTTGGTGAGCCCCTAGGGGAGGGAGTGTTGTGGCTGCAGGTATTTTGGGGTCTCCGTCCTGTGTGTTGGTATCTCTGGGTCCTGGCTCCACCTCTGTCCCGTTCTTTGGATCTTTCTCACCGTCCTCTCTGCGTCTCTGTCCTCCACTCTGAGGGGCCTCTGCCCATCACCACCCCTAGTCTCTGTCCCTCCCTCTGGGTGTCTGCCTCTTTTATCTTACTGTCCTGTCTTGGCTCCGGGCCCGTCTTCTTTCACCCTGTCCTCCATTCCTCGTTCCTTCTCCATCATTTTTCTTTAGGGGTGTCCGTCTCTCTATTCTTCCTCCATGTTCTTCCCTCTTGCCCTACTTCCTAATCCTCACACCTGCTAGCCTTGGCTTTGAGATCTGAGACCCTCTTTCCTGATGCATACCATAGGCCCTGGTGCTACCCACCCCACGCCCCTATGTCCGGGCCGACGGTGCCGTGGCCCCTGACCACTGGCTCGACCCCAGCGCTGTGTGGGAGGTGAAGTGTGCGGACCTCTCTCTCTCCCCCATCTACCCTGCTGCCCGGGGCCTGGTGAGTGCGGGAGCCTGAGGGAGAGTGGATCTCAGGCCCACATAGTGGTTAAGAGAGTTTTAGTGTCCAGTAATGAGGTCAGAAATCATTTCTCTAAAAAATCAGTTTAGAACTGTGACATCACTTGATTAGGGTCATGGTCCTGCCTGCAGCTCTGTAGCGACTTTTGACAACTTGGTTCAGCCCCTAGGCATCTCCTTCCAGGCCCGCAATTGCTTCCTTGCCTGGGGATTCTCCCAGCACTGAGTGTAAATTCCAAGCGTGCTGCACCGGGGTTCTGCCAGAGCAGCCCAGGCAGGAAGTGTGCAGCAGGGGGCGCCAGCGGTGGCTGCAGAGTGACACCGCACATCAGGGAGCTGTCCCTTCTAGTCCCTTTGAGTAGGGAGGCACACCTTTCCAGTGTCTGGCAGGTCTTGTCCCATCCTTCAAAACCTGGCAAGCACATTTCTGATTAGAAACAGACTCCCATTTCTGAAGGGTGGACTCCTATTTTTATCTGATTTTTAAAAAATTTTCCTCTTGTGCTGTACATTGAGTCAGGGTCTCCTGGTCACAAGAAAGAGTAGCTGGCATTTGTCCTGTGCTCACTGTGAGCCAATGCTCATGTTACTCATTTAATCCTTACAATAATGTCTACAGGGTTATCTCCATTTTATACACAAGGAGATAGCACCTCCAAGAGCCAAAGTGACTGGCCAGTGTCACCAGGCTCTGAGGGCGGCAGCTGAGTAGGAGCCCTGCGTGGGCCCAGCAGCTGGTACCTCTGAAGCACAGGCACGGGACCCAGGCTCTTCCTCAGCTGCTCTGCTCCCCTACTGCTCAGTCCCTCTGTGTGGATCAGGAAGCAGCCAGGGTGGAGGCAGGAGGAGGAGCCTGGTGGGAACGCCCAGGGCTCTGGCTAGTGTACCCAAGCCACGCCTCCACCTCCTCCCCAGGTGGACAGTGAGAAAGGCATCTCACTTCGCTTCCCTCGGTTCATTCGTGTCCGTGAAGACAAGAAGCCAGAGGAAGCCACCACCAGTGCCCAGGTGAGGCCCTTGGAAGACTGAGTTTGCTTAGCGTGGGCTTGCGTGACCAGACTGGCCTCTTCAGGAGGTGGGGGGGGCAGCAGGGTGCTGCTGACCCCCCCCAACCCCTCCTCAGGTGGCCTGTCTATACCGGAAACAAAGTCAGATTCAGAATCAACAAGGTGCAGGCTCAGACTCCGACCCTGAAGATTTCTACTAAGGCCTGACCTCCCAGGGGCTGGGACAGAGGCGGAGGAACCGGGGGTGTTGCATGTCTGCTGCTGCACTCTGGCGTGTGTGCTAGGGGTGGTGCTAGGTCTGGGATTCATTTGGTTTTTTCTTTTCAATAAATAATTACCGAACTCCTGGTGTGTGACAAGGGTCATGCTGGGCTCTGGGCTCTGGGCTCTCACACTGGGCAGCAAGGAACAGTGATGGGATCTAGGAGCCTGTGCTGTACCTCAGGGCCCTCCACAGAGCTGGTGGTGTTTGCCCCATGCTGTATGATGACAGCTGACAGTCACCAGCAGCCATTGAGCACTGCACACGGGGACAGTGCAGCCAAGGACTCAAATACACTGTTTTGTATTGGCCTGTGACAGTTTATTTTAGCTTGTTGGACCTCCAAGCATTCCAGCTGGTGGTCCCTGTCCTGAGCCCTGTGCAGACCTCAGCGATTGACCCCCTGGGGGCAGGGTGGAGGGGTGTTCCAGATGGAGCCAGCTCTGGACCAGGTCAGAGGGCAGCATGTGGGTTTGTAGGCAACACACCAGGAAGCAGCACTTCCTGCTCAGGCCTGCCAGGGCCAGAACCCATGGCTCTGCCACATGAGCACACCTGTCACAAAGCTTGCTGGGAGCCGTCTTCCAGCAAAAGGTTCACTCTGAATGGAGCTCCCTGGTGTTTTGATATCATGATGATGACCGTTGTTTTTTCCCCCTGAAAGGAAATAAAATGAGCCAGACTTGGCCATCAGTGTCTGGCGCATCACCTCATCTAACTCACCCCACATCTGTCATGTTCAGACAGTTATGATCTCTGATTTTTCAGATAAGAAAACACTTGTCACTATCAGCATTCCAGTGCCAGCTATAAAGCTCAGCTAGTAAGAGTTGGACTGAGATATGGCCAGGGCCCTCGCCCTCCTAGGCTCTGCATTTGCCTGTGACATCAACAAGCCAGTCCAAGCTTTGCTTAAGATGTTTCCTCCAACCCCCTCCCAGCTCACTATGGCTAGAAATAAGCGAGCCTCCTGCTCCCTCTGCAGCCAAGGGGTGACAAAGGGGCTGATTTAGAGAAGTGCCCACTTGGCAGTGCCATCTCCTCATCTGGAGCTGGGCCTCCCCAGGGCCCTGAGAATGACCTGCCTGGGGGTGTAGGAGCTGTGCTGGGCACCGAGCCAGTCTGCTTCAGTGTGAAAGTGCCTTTCTCTTTAGCAATAAAATCAAGGCAACAGCTCGGGTCGCCAGAGCTGATACCAGTCTTGGAAATCGGGATGAAGTCCTCGTTCCCCCTTGTTGTAGATTAAACACCTAAGAAACTCAAGGCAGAGAAAGCAAGTTTTAACAGAGAACAGAGGAAGCCGACTTACCCAGAGAGAAGTTGGGGCCCCAGCTGGGTGCCAGTCAGAGTGGTAGGTCTTGCTTTCTTAATAGATTTTCTCTCCCTCCCCTTCTTCTCTTTCCTAAGTGCCTAAGGGCAGGAAGGAGTAGTCCAGTAGGTAATTGCTTGTGTTAGAAAGTCTCCCAGGTGCTAGTGGGGCTGGAGGTGTTAGCAACCCATTTCCTTTTCTTTGATGACCACCTCTGATCTTTCCAACCCCATCATTTACTATCTACATTGACTTCCTGCCCTCCCTGCCCTTCCCCTTCTCAGTGCTGTGTCCCTAAGCCAGGGAAGTCCTCACCAGAGGGTCCGGGGGTCAGGGACAACTAAGGTCCTGTGTGGTAGAAGGCCTTTCTCCACCAGAATAGGAGCCATTCCAAGGCAGAAGGAGCTTTATCCTTGGGTCCTGGTGATCAAGTGTGTTTTGGAGAAAGAGGTGACAGGCCTCTGAAATGAGCCACACAGGTTGCTCAGCAGGGAAACACTGCTCAGGAGGCACAGAGCAGAGCCCAGCCCTTCTCACCTCCTGTCTTGTTGCCTGCACTTTCCACTCTGCTTCCTTCCAGCTGCTTTCCTCACATCCCAAGTCACTTTACCTTTAAAGCTAACTGCTTGGTGCTGAGAGTGGACCAATGGACTTCCTGCTCCTCACAGGTTCTTAGGTGTGAGCAGTCAGGACTGGCCTGCCCCCACCCCAGCTCTATCAATCACCCACTCAGCCCCAGGCCAGGCCAGCCTCCCCTCCTGCCCTGAAACATGCCACAGTGGACCCAGTAAGGTCCACCTTGGGCTTAGAAGCAGGCCCTGAGTCCTCTTCATCCCTGCCCTCTGGGGCCTGTTGAATGAGGAATTCCTACACAGGCCTAAGGCAGTGCTGCCTCTTAAGGCCCCTCGAAACAGTGAGGCAGTGAGAGACCCAAGGGGAAGGCACCCTGAAAAACCAAACCCTGCAAAGGCGGCCAGGGTGACCCGCGTCACGAGGGGAGCAGCTCCTGAGCTGCTCACTGACCCCGATGCTCAGGGGGGGTGGAGGGGTCTCAGAACCCAGGAGAAGGACCCCCCAGCTTTGGCCTCATGCTAGGACTCCTGTCTCACCCTGGGTTTCTGAGCCGGGGCCTGGCACGTAGCCGAGTACCCCGCAGGCACTCAACTACCATGAGAAGGATTTGCAGTTGAGGGGACGGGAAGGGTGTGAGGTCTGCACGCACAGAGCTGGAGAGTGGGGGCCCTGAGGGCATTTGAGGGGCAGATGTTACCTTCGATCTCGTCCTGTCCCAGGGGCCTCTCCTGGGAAGGCACGCAGGGGAGGGAAGGCAGAGAGATGGTCAGGATCCAGCGCTCCTCCGGGCAGGCCCCCGTGCCCACAGCCATCCTCCAGGCCTCTCTCTGTCCCTCAGCCTCCTTCCGTCCCGACCCCTGTTCCTCAGCTCTCTGCTCTCTTTCCTTCCCATCCCCTCTCATTTCCTCTTTCCCGTATCGAACCCTGATCTGCCCCTTCCCATACGCATCCCGTGTACTAACTGCCACAGAGTCCGAGCCTCCCCAGAGGAGGAGGCGCCACTTTCGCAGCTCACGTCAGGCTGGCTCTGCCGGCTGCTGCCTTCATTTAGACCTCAGAACTGCTCCCAGTGTCATTCCCATCTCACCCGTGAAGACGCGCAAGAACAGGGAGGTCAAGGGAGCTGCTAAAGGTCACACAGCTTGTAAACGAGATCCCTGACCGGGAGAGGTGGCACGGCCACTCAGGTCCAGCACCGGGGCGCGAGTCCTGGGCTGCGGACTCCGGGTCAGAGCTCTTTCCAGGGCACCCCACTGGCTGTCTCTCCACCTGCCTCCCCTTCCTCCCAAGAGGGAGGATCCCCTGAGGTGGGAGCAGAGCTCGCGCCCTCAGGAAGGCCATTGAGGAGTGCAGCAGGACCAGCTCCTGTCCCTCTGAGAGCATGTCTTCCACACTGCCCTCCCCGCTGCTGGACGAGGCTGCAGGCCAGGCCTGGACACCAGCAGAGACCCTGGGAGTCTCCCCCAAGCTGGCCGCCACCCTCTAGGTCCCTTTGCCTGCGTCCCCCAGCGTCTCCAGCCGTCCTCCGTCCTCCGTGCAGTCTCCTCTCTGTCCCCCTGCCCCTCCTCCCCTTCCTGCCTGAGGGTCACAAGCGCAGGAATGGACACACCCGCCCTGCACTTCCTCCTGGGTGAGCTTATGACTCAGCCTCCCTTTCTTCACCTGTAAAAGGTGATGAGTCTCGAGGGCCTCGGGAGCGGTTCTGAGAATCAAATGACGCAGGAGCACAAAGGCCTTTGCGCAGAGTGGGCACATGGCAGGGACTTCGTAAGCGGCCAGTATCGTCACCCCTGCCACCTTCACCTGCCTCTTGTATCCAGAGCAAGGAACGCGACCCCATCCCAGCCCCGATTGCTCTCCTCGGCCCCCGCTCCTGAGTTTACTGCCCCCTTCATCCTGCGCTGCCCCCGGGTTCTGAGCCTCTGCTCTGCCCTCGCTGCCCCCCTCCCCTGCACCACTCCCTGCCCGCCCACCTCACCCGCTGCTTCTCAGCGATGCCCTTCCTCAGGAAGATGCAGGCGGGGCCCGCGGGGAGCTACATGGGGCAGCAGGCTCAGGCTCCCCTCTCCAGGCGGCCCTGCTGCCTGCGCCTGGCAGCCCAGCCTCCTGCTGCTCAGCCCTGGGCAGGCTCTCCTGCCTCTCTGGGCCACTCCCTCCTCCGTGCCTGCGTCTCCAGCTGTGACAGCTGGGGGCCTCCACCCAGCTAGGAGGGATCAGGCCGCCCTGCCTCCCCATCTGGCCCCAGGGAGTCGTCCTGGGCAGAGCCATCTGGGGCTCTGACACTCAGCCCAGGACGGCCCTGGAGAGGGGATCTGGGTGGGGATTAGGGCAGGTGCCTGGTCATCCACTGCCCACCAGCATCAGCTGTGCCCGCTCCAAGCCTGGCCGCTGGGCCACGGCACATGGAGAGGACACGACTCTGGCCTCAGCGCTCTCCTGACCAAGTGGGACCCATGTGCAAGGATGGCCTGTTGGCAGGGTGGCAGAGAGACAGTCTGGGCTCTTCCCTGCTCCTCCATCCCGCCTGCCCTTCCTGAGTAATTCAGAGCACAGCAGCAGGGAGTCAGGGCAGGGAGAAGTCATGGTGATGTCAGGGCCCAGGGGTGGTAAGGGGTCCACACAGGGTGGGGGTAGGGGCCATCTGATGTGGGAGCCAGAGTTCCCCTGGGTAGCAGATTGAGGGGGACCCGGAGAGGGCAGGCATGGCCAGAGGCTGCGGGGTTCAGAGGTGACCTGAGCATGTCTCCACAGGCCCACGTGTTGGAAGCTCAGTGCTCTGTATGGCAGTGGTGGGGGGTCCTTCAGGAGGAGGAGTCTAGTGTTGAAGCCAGACACGCGCGCGCGCACACACACACGCGTGCACATATATAAACACATCATCTCCCTTGTTAGATGTTCTGTTTAGATGTGAAGGTATATGGGTCTGAAACTGGGTCCACACACAGAAATATCCAGAGACAGAATTTGGAGGAGGTGACTGGATCATGAAGGTTTTAACCTCTTCAGTGAGTAACGCATTGACGGATTAATAATTTGATGGCATTATGGGAGGTGGTGGGAATGTCAGAAGGTGGGGCCTGGTCAGAGGAAGTAGGTCACTGGGGCTGTGCCCTGGAAGGCATGGTCTTGTCCCCAGCTCTTCCTCCATGACGGTCCACATCTCCTCAGGCCCAAAGCAATGCAGTCTGCCAACCGTGGACTGAGTCCTCTGAAACCCAAAGAAAGCAAACCTTTCTGTCCTCGTTATCGCCAAGTGTCTGGTCAGTGGAGGAAAGCTAAGACGGCAAGTGACTTGGAGGTGTGTTCTCCTGCTGTCCCCACCGCGAGGACACGGGAGCGTCACCAGCACCTCAAGCACCCAGATCCTGACTTCCCCACACTTCTCCACACGAGGGGCCGAGTCTCCCAGGAGAAGGGCTGACACCATGTCAGGAGCAGGACAGGAGCACGGCGAGCTGGGGCCTCTGGTAGCACAAAGCAGCAACTGTTCCAGGAATCATGGGGACTTGCCAAAAGAAACTCCACGGCCGTGCGCGCGACCGGAAAATCATGATCAGCGATCGTGACGGGTGATCTGGAACCAGGAAACCAGGAGCCGCGCAGTGTGATGTCCAGTTAAGTGCACAGCCTGGTCCCAGAGCCCACAGCGCCCACGCACAAACCCGTGAATCCAAAGGGGAGAGTCGCTTTCAGGGGAAAGGAGAGAAATCTGGCAGGTGCCAGCGTCATCAAATGACCCAAAGGAAAGTCACTGATCATGTGACAAAATCCTGCCTATCTTACAGGACGTAATGAGGACACAGCCTCCCTTTCATGGTCTTCCTGAAACTCATCACGGGAAGACGCCAGGCAAGCCTGGATGGAGGGGTGGTTTACCACAAAACCGCCTGTGACCTTCAGAAAGGTCAAGGTCAGGAGAGTCAAGGTGAGACTGAGAAGCAGCAGAGGAGGAGCAGGCTGAGGAGACCTGAGCCAGGCAGCCAGAAGCCTGGGCGGGATCCTGTGCTACAGAGCCCTGGTGGGGGCGGCGGGTGGCTCACTGTCCACCTCTGGACAGGGAGGACAGTGAGGAGGTGCCCACCACTGAAGCAGGAGAGCAGTAGATTAGGCTCTGGGGGGCTGGACCACAAGGCTGTCGCTCCTCCGTGTGGGGAACGATCGTAACACAGTCGTGTGAGCGCTGGAGGGTTCCCGTCTCACACCCCTGAGGAATAAGGCACCCAGACTCAGGTGAGAATTCAGTGGCAGATTCATGAGAAGCGAGCCGGGAGAGCTCCCAGGGCATGGGAGGGGTCCCAGAGGGCACTGTTGGTGGTCTCTGTAGGGTTTTCTACTGTTTTGATGAGGAGCTAACCTTTCACTGGAGGGGTCCCTTGATGGTTCTCTTTCTCTGACTCAGTCGGAAGTGTACAGTTTTAATCTCTGATTCCCATAATGGGTTGTTTTAATGTGTTCATTACCTGAGTGTTTTCTGACCTTGTTTGTTAAAACAAAAGAATTGCTTGGGTTCAGAGCGGCTCTCTGGGGCTGACTAACGTGAGGGCAGTGCAAAAGCGGGGACACCAGGCAGTGTGTGGCATCCGGTGGGACGGGGCCTTCCAGGGACAGCCAGCAGCAAAACCAGCTCTGGCCCAGGGTCTCAGCCTGGGCTTGCCGGGCCTCCATTGTTTTCCTAGCTGTTATTTATTTATTTATTTTCTGATTCTATGAGTAATTCTTGCTTCACAAACCAAAGTAGGCTGGGAGCCATTTCCCGGCAACAAATTCACAGTGAATCAATGAATGGAGATCACTGATTTTTTTGTTTGTTTTTTCCCCCTACAAGGAAATAAAATGAGCCAGACTTGGCCATCAGTGTCTGGCGCATCACCTCATCTAACTCACCCCACATCTGTCATGTTCAGACAGTTATGATCTCTGATTTTCAGATAAGAAAACACTTGTCACTATCAGCATTCCAGTGCCAGCTATAAAGCTCAGCTAGTAAGAGTTGGACTGAGATATGGCCAGGGCCCTCGCCCTCCTAGGCTCTGCATTTGCCTGTGACATCAACAAGCCAGTCCAAGCTTTGCTTAAGATGTTTCCTCCAACCCCCTCCCAGCTCACTATGGCTAGAAATAAGCGAGCCTCCTGCTCCCTCTGCAGCCAAGGGGTGACAAAGGGGCTGATTTAGAGAAGTGCCCACTTGGCAGTGCCATCTCCTCATCTGGAGCTGGGCCTCCCCAGGGCCCTGAGAATGACCTGCCTGGGGGTGTAGGAGCTGTGCTGGGCACCGAGCCAGTCTGCTTCAGTGTGAAAGTTCCTTTCTCTTTAGCAATAAAATCAAGGCAACGGCTCGGGTTGCTGCCAGCGGTGTTCAGTTTCTGACAAGCAAGGGGGCCAGTGCTGCTTCCCTGACTGACTCCCAAGCCAAGGAAGCCTTCGCCAGGGTGTCCAGGGGTCATGGACAGCAAAGGTCCTGTGTGGTAGAAAGCCTTTCTCCACCAGAGTAGGTGCCATTCCAAGGCAGAGGGAGCTTTATCCTTGGGTCCTGGAGATCAAGTGTGTGTTGGAGGAACAGGTGACAGGCCTCTGAAATGAGCCGCACAGGTTGCTCAGCAGGGAAACACTGCTCAGGAGGCACAGAGCAGAGAGAGCTGATCTCAGGTCGGTTTGGGGAAGCAGAGGGGTTAGGACTTGGAGCCTGGCCACATGTGAGAGGTTCAGGAACTGATGAAGTTCAGCTGCACAGCTGTGTCCCTGGAGTGTGGCTGTGCTGACTGGTGGATCTTCAGGTGTGTGGCGCCTGCAATATTCTGCATTAGTGCTGGGCGTCGTTTGTTGACCTGGGGCTGCTTTTAAAGCAGATCTGGTGGTAACTTGATGCTGTGGCCAAAGTCCAGTTTGTCTTTTCCTTGGAGAGTAGGAACTATCAGTTCTCACTAGGAAACATGGCTTTGCACTGAGGAGCTGAGATTTGGGGCATGTCTTGTTGTCTCCCCGAGCCCTCAGTTTTCTGACATGTAAATTGAGGGCAATCGTGTCCACGTTACAGGGTCAGTGTGACACCTCAGTGGGATGGTGGCTAAATCAACGTCTAGCACTTAGAAGGTGTGGCAGGTACCTTGTCAGTTGTCTGTGGCCCTGACAGGTCATCCAGTCTGTTATTTTCTTGTCTACAGAATAGAAAGAATAGATTTTTTTTTTTTTTTTTTTTTTTTTTTTTTGGTACCAGGGATTGAACTCAGGGGCACTCGACCACTGAGCCACATCCCCAGCCCAATTTTGTATTTTACAGACACTGCTGGCATCAGGCAGGTGAGCAGTCACTGAAGTCGCCCAGACAATTCCAGGCCATTCCACATCTTCCGGGCTGCTCCGTGTCCCTCAGGTGGGGCGGCCATGCAGGCACTTGCTTTCATTCTCTGCCTGAACTTGTTCCCCAGTCTCACTAGCTCTGGGACGTGGTCTCCTGGGGGATATGAACACCCCTCCTGGTGGGAGCAGATCAGCAGGCCCCTCAGGCAGCTGGCTGGGGCTCTCACCTGTGGACCCTTAGTGGTCCAGCTTCCTCTGTGTCTTCATCCTCCACCTCCACTTCTGAGCCACTGGAACCAGTTGGACTCCCTGAGCGGGTCCCAGGTCCGAGGGCCCCAGTCCTCACTAGTCGCCAGCACCCTAGTGCTCTCCCAGGCACTGTGCCCACTCGTAAACAGAATTTTATTCAGCCACGAAGAAGAATGAAAATGGAGTGTCTGCTGGTAAATGGTTGGAACCGGAGAGCATCGTGCAGATTGGCCAGGCTCTGGAGACCAAGGGTCATGTGTTCTCTCTCTTACATGGAAGCTGGAGAGAAATAAGGAAAGAAAAGGGACCTTTGCAAAGAGAGGGAAGACCTGCAGAGTGGGGACCTGGGAGGAAGGGAGGGGAAGGCGATCTTCAGAAAACACTGGGGACGTGGCTCAGTGGTAAGGTGTCCCTGGGTTCCCAATCCTCAACAAAGCCAAAAAATCACATTGTGCTCAAAATAAATAAAGAAAAAAAAGAACAAAAACCTGAAGGGGAGGGGTGGAGAGAAGAGGGAGATGGAGGAAGGAAAAGGAGAAGGAGAGAACAAGAAAGATGTTTAATAGGAGGAAAATCAGCAAGGAGAAGCAGGGAGGAGAAAGGCAGAGACAGCAGAGTCCAGACATAAGCGCAATTATTTTGTGTGTGTTATAATGTGTATTATTATTATTGTTATTATTTTACCTGTCATAGTGATGCACACCTGTAATCCCACCTACTCTGGAGGCTGGGGCAGGAGGATTATAATTTTGAGGCCCATCTTGGTAACACAGGAGAACCCTGTCTCAAATCAGTCAGTCAATCAAAAGGGTTAGGAATGCCCCTGGGTTCAATCCCTAGGATCGTGAAACAAATAAATTCTTATTTTTCAGTGATAATTTGGAAAAGCTGAAATAAAAATAAAAGATTGCAGCAAACCATGAGCAAATAAATATCCAAGAAAATTCTGAAAAATAAGAGCAATTGGGGGTGGGTGCAGGGACAGGGAGTTTGCCCTGTGAGAGTTAAAAATACTTAGTAGTCATCTTCCAATACAACGTTGTCCTGAGTCCTCAGAGTTTGATACAGTCTCAGAATACATTTTAATCTTAAGTTGGGCCTGGCCATATCAGGAGCAGGGCTCTGGCAAGTCTGAGCCGCCACACCCAGTTGGCCCAGGCAGGTGACCAGAGATAAAGGGCTCTCTCCTGCCTGATTGGCTGGGCTCTGGCTTCCTCTTGGCTTCCTTTAATTGGGCGGTTCAGGCGTTTCCCTCCTCCCTACTGCAAACTTCTGATTGCTGTTCTCGCCACTCTCTGCTGAGCTCAGGGTCTGCTGGGCCCCCCCACAATCTGTAAGTACCCCAAATTAAACTTTCCCCTTGTGATTAGGTCATGGAAGCCAGTCGGCAGTCCCACTCCTGAAGGGTGGATTTCCCTGGGACACTACTTACCAGCTAAGTTGATGGAAAACTAAAAAAAGTTTCATTCTTAGCAGGCACTAGGACAGGGACAGATCAGCTGTGAAACAGAATTTTAAAACATCAAGATAAGTTTTTAAAGAATTCTATATTGGCTGTGTGAGCCTTGTCACCCCTGCTGGTCCCCGACAGAGCAACTAACTCCCCCTGGCAATTCCGTCCCCAGAGTTGATTTTACCCGTAGGATTTTGTTTTTTGTTTTTTGTTTTTCTTTTTTTTTTCCTCCAGCTTCTATCACAGAGGCAGAGGGTGTTCAGTGGATAAAAGGACCTGGGGAGGCTGGTGGTGACTCACTGCCAGGGTCTCTCACAGATGGCCTCCTAGCTGCACATGTAGGGACTTGAGATGTTCTCACAGGGGCCTTTCACACAGGAGGGGCTTCAGGATGAAGATGGGGCCAGGACAGATCAGGGACCGCAGCCCGGTGACTCTGCAATGCTGGTGTGTGTGGTCTCACCAGGTCCCCTGCCCATGCTCACCCGGAGTCAGTCTCCCATACCTCCAGGCAGATGGTGGGCAGACACAGAGCACAAGGCCAGGAGACCCCGGCTATGTGTGGGCCACGTTCAGGGTGGGCAATGGCTGCAGGAATGACAGGTGTGCTCAGGACAGGCCTTGTCCTCTGGCATAGCTTCGTCCTGGGAATGTCTGCGTCTGCACAGATGGTTTGAGGAGACCCCTATCCTCTGGGCTGGGGAATGGTCCGTTAATTACCAAGAACAAAGTTGGCCCAAAGCCAGGGAGCCCACTGACAGTTTCCCCAAAGGGCTTTCAGCAAATTTGCTGAAGGACTGAGTTACCCTCTCTCCCTCCCGCCACCCACCCCAGTTCTCTGCCGGGTACTTGAATGTCTGCTGGGTAATGAAGCATGCAGGGAGGACGGCTCCAGGAACCCATCTGTTCTAGGGAACCCTCATCTGGAATTGTCCCCTCAGCTAGGAGTCCCTACTAGAACCCAAACCGTCTGCAGGACTCCTTCAACCTGCTGCCCAGCGGGAGGTGGGCGTGCGACCATCACAGAAAACGTTTCAAATACAATAGATTGAGGCAGTTGCACAAGATGAGCCACCGGCAGCCCTGCACATCATCACTGAGCGATGAAAACAGGTGAGTCACACGCGCAATTTCACATTTGATAGCCGTATGGTACGAGGTAGAGAGAAATAGGTGGTGTTCATTGTTTTCCCTACGCAGGTTTTTATTACGGAATGATACAGGCACCATGAAATTTACCTCTGTAGCCATTTTACAGTGACTCACCTGGTGACACTGAGAACATTCCAAGGTGCCTCCACCTCGCTCCAGGACATTTCGAAGTGGAGTCCATACCCACAGAGTGTCACTGCTGCCAGTCCCCATCCCTGGCACATACAGGGCTGCTTCCTGCCTCTCTGGATCTGCCTGTTCTGGGTACTTCCTATGAGTGGATCACCCAGGACCTGACCCTTGCCTGTACTGGTGTTTCCAGCCATGCCTTCGCGTGGGCCGCAGGTCTTCAGGGCTGAGCAATGGATGTCTCGCTGTGCAGCCGGACCTCACTCTGCTAACTGGTAGTCACTCGGTGGACCTAGGGTTGTGTGTCTCTGTTGGCTGTCACAACAGTGCTGCTGGGAACACGGGCACACAGTTTTTGCAGGAACCTGTTTCCGGGTCTTTTAACTGTGTACCCGGGAGTGAAGCTGCTGGGCCTGGTGGCAATTCTGTTTGACATCTGGAGGCTGCTAAGCTGCATCCGCTGTGGCTGCACCCTGCCGGTCTTCTTAATAGTCTACTGAACAGTCTTCCTTGGGTATCCCGAGGGACTGGTTCCAAGACCATAACCAATTCCCCTTTGGGTGCCAAAATCTCCAGATGCTCCAATGTAGTTTATAAATTTCACAATATACAACAGCGCAGTGTTGGTACATGACCCACCCACATCTTCCGGGTACAGTAAATCATCTCTAATGACTCCAATGCCTGATCCAATGTAAACGTCATATAAATAGCTGAGGCATTGTATCTGTTGGGAATAGGGCCAGAGAAAAGTCCATATATCTTCCGCACACACGGTTTTTCCCGTGTTTTTGACCTGAGGTCGGCTGAATTTGCAGACGTGGAACCTGCAGACCCCGAGGGCCAACTGAATTTATACTCACTATATCCAAAATGTTGTAACTGCAGCATGTCATCCCCAAGACAGCTCTGGCCTTCATTCCGCGTGTTCGAGGTCTGGTGTGGGATCAGCCCTGACCGCTTGGTTCTGTGCAGCTCGTTTGCTCCATTGCCACCCAGCCACTGGCCGGCTACCCTCTGGGTCGGCACCACGCTGGATAAACTCTGTTTTATTCATCTTCTTTCACTGGGTCTTGTTTCTGCTTCATTCCCGGCAGCTCTGAGGTCTTCATCATTCCCGGGCTTCAGGAAGAAGAGCGGGCGGCCGTGCAGAAACGCAGTGACCAGGTGCTCAGGGCTCTGCAGGGCCTGCACGTCCAGGCCAAGCAGGTGAGCGAGGTGGAGGCTCCCAGGCCCCAGGTGAGCGCGGCCGAGGCTCCTGGGCCCCACGGTGCCCCTGTGCAGGGTTCTGGGGGCGCCTCCACCAGGCTGGGCAGCAGCGAGGGCGGAAATAGAAGGAAGCCCACCTGCACCCCCACACTGTGGGAGGAGGCAGATGCTGCCCCTGCCCAAGCAACAGCCTCGTCTGCAGGAGCAGACCCTCTAACTGGCCTCTCCCTGATGCCCAGGCGCCGGTCATCGCAGTCCTGGGCTCCGGCGGGGGCCTGCGGGCCCACATCGCCTATCTTGGGGTCCTGAGCGAGCTGAGACGACAGGGGCTGCTGGATGCTGTCACCTACCTCGCCGGCGTCTCGGGGTCCACTTGGTGAGTTGGCCGCACTTTCCGTGGGTCAGGAGGGTGAGGTTTTCCCTCCTGACATCAAATGCCTGCTGCCTTGTCTTGTTTTTTTCCTCCTTTTTGAACTCATGAAGTCACAAGTTTTCAATTCTTCCAAAATTTAACAAATTGTACACTGGTGCATTAAAATAGGTTGGAAATCATAATTCAGATCTTATGTTATTATATTAATTAATATTACAATTATAATATTTTGAATGACACAATACACCAGAGCTCACTCCTACCTGGTGGTGACTCTGTTCTGGTTAGCAGCCTCCGCCTCGCCCCTGCCTCGCCACCCTCGCATCCTCTGGTGACCACTACCCTGCTGTTTCCAGTGCTCTTCTCCAAACCTCCACACCCCTGGGTGTCCCTCGATTCACGTGCATTCTGACACTGTCGACCCAGAGTGATGTCAGAGCCCACCAGTGAAAGGGGCTGAGCCCCACAGGACTGGCTCCACATCAGACACCAAGTTCTGGGCCACCGGGTCTTCTGAGGGACTGGCTATACATTCCCATGACCTCCTCCTCAGGTCCCGTAATTTCCTAGGCAGGTCCCAGAGCTCAGGAACACACTTTACTTCCGTGTACTGGTTTACTGTAAAGCAGAGAACTTAGGAACAGCCAGAAAGAGGAGGTGCACAGGGCCGGGCTGGGGCCCGCGGAGCTCCGTGCCCCTGAGCACAACACTCTCCCTCCACCTCCGTGTGTCCCCCAGTCCAGAACCCTCAGAACCCTATGGTTTAGGGTTTATGGAGGCTTCATTACAGAGACATGATTGATTAAATTATTGCCCCTTGGGGGTTGAAGCCAATCTCCAGCCCCTCTCGCCCTCCACCCCCAGAGGTGGGGATCTGGGCTGAAAGTTCCAAACTTTGGTCTTCCTGGTGACCAGCCCCCACCCTAAACCTTAGAGGCCCCTGGGCCAAGAGTCATCTCATTAGAGCCAAAGGGACTACTGGTCATCTGGAACTCCCAAGAGTTTTAGGAGGTCTGTGCCAGCAACAGGTGACAGACCCCAAATACCTTCCCTATACCACAGAAGGCCTGGGCCAGGCGATGCAGTAAGTGCTTGCTGATGCTACAGGATCTTCCCCCATCCACGTGGGCTTTACACTTCAGGTGGATGGGACAAACACAGCCCCGTGAGACTCCCCAGCCTGTATGACAAAGCACTGCATCAAGTCTGGGCAGGACTTTCTCATTCAAGAAACCCCGGTGACAGGGATGAAGCAGACTCAGGGCCTGCTTCTCAGTCCAAGGCAGACCTTCCTTGGTTCACCTTGGCATGTTTTCAGTGCAGGAGGTGAGGCTAGACTGGCGTCTGAGCTGAGTATGCAGAAGGTTAATGATGAATGGCAAGAACCAGCAGGAAGAGCAGAGTCGCAGAGCTGAGGGGAGAGGCGGGTCCTGCCTGCTCACCTGAGATCCCTGGGTTCCCTGCCAGAGGGCACAGGGCTTAGCAGAACCGCCCTGCGGCTAACTCCAGGTGGCGCTGCTGCACCAGGAATTGCAAGATTTCCTTCAGGGTGCAGGGGCTGCAGCCTGTGGGTAAAAGGCAAGCCTTACATTCCCGGGAGCTGTCCTTGTGAGCTGTTGTAAGCCCGATGCAGCCGTGCTGTGCCTCAGTTTCCTCAAATGTCAGAGAGGTTAACAGGACTAGCCTCTGTGCTGTTGTAAACAGTGTAACAATTGTAAACAGTGCATCCCATAGAAACAGCGTAAGCTACACCTGCCACTTAAAATTTATTTAATGAATAAATTTTATTATTTTATTAAATGAATGATCATTTCCAGGAGGGAAATGAAAATTAATTATTTTGTTTAATTAATTATTTAATGAATTATTTTATTTAATTATTTAATGAATGAAAATTAATTATTTAATGAAAATTAATTATTTTATTTAATGAAAGATCATTTCCAGGAGGGAGGCCTGCAGGTTAAAATTTAAATGGCAGGTGTAGTACTATAGGTGTTAAAGTACTGTAGTCCCAGTACTTGGGAGGCTGAGGCCAGAGAATCACTTAGAATCCAGGACTTTGAGACCAGTCTTGGGAGACCTTGTTTCAAAAAATAATAATAAACCAGGCATGGTGGCGCACATCTGTGACCCCAGCGACTCTGGAGGCTGAGGCAAAAGGATCGCAAGTTCGAGGTCAGCCTCAGCAACTTATTGAGGACTTGTCTTAAAATAAGGATGAAAAGGACTGGGGATGTGGCTCAGTGGTGGAGCACTTGCCTAGTACGTTTGAGGCACAGTGTTCAATCCTCAGCACCACATGAAAATAAATGAAATAAAGGCATTATGTCCAACTACCACTAAAATATACATATATATTATAAAAGATATATATATAAACAGTTTTTAAAGATAATGAAAATTAAGTAAAATTGAGAATCCATTTCTTAAGTCACAGTCGTCACATTTCAGGGGCTCAAGAACTGCATGTGGTTGTCTTGATCATGTTGGACAGCGCCAGGTTAGGCAGCACTCAAGAAGTAGTATCACGAACAGCAGAACTATTTAGTTAGTGAATAAATGGACATCAAGTCTCCTTACTAGGAACCGGCAGGTGCTCCTGCTTAGAAAATCCTATCTGGGCTTGTTCTCAACTTGATGCTGTCAGGTCTGCTACAGAAGATAATGTGGAGATGGTCGACTATGGGAAAATGTACAGATCTGCTTCATATGACCTGTGTCATCTTGCAGCAGTTGCTTATCCTCTCTGTGCCTCAGTGTCTTCCTCGTGAACTGAGAATAATCTTATCATTCTTTTTGTTGGCTTGTTATAAATGTCTACAGATAACACCTGTGACTGTTGCCTATTAACACTGGATAAATGTTAGTCTGGAAGAATGCTCCTGGGCTCTCATCAATCATTTCTATCTTGCTTTCATTTTCCCATCACCCTGGAGGCTGTTGGAGGCCTCCCTGGAGCTTCCTGCTCTGCCGTCTCACTTACTTTATTTAATGAATGATTATTTCCAGGAGGGAGGCCTGCAGGTTAATGGAGGCCCTCCCAGCCTTCTAGGTCCTCATGTCAGGTCCTCCACCCAGCCCACATCCTCTGCCCCCAGGGCAATGTCCTCCTTCTATGCCAAGGACGGGAACACAGAGGACATCGAGGCCGAACTGAAACGTCGATTTGACCAGAGGGAGTGGGACTGGCGCAGGAGCCTGGAGGAGACAGTCCGGTCAGCCAGGACCTTGGAGAATTACTCTCTGACTGACTTTTGGGCCTACTTGGTCGTCTCCAAACAAACCCGAGAAGTAAGTCAGGCCAGCAGAGGGCCTGGGGCCCTGGGGACAGTTCTTGGCCAACATCTCCCTTCGCGCCTCTTAAGGCTCTCAAGTCTCCAGCTCTGGGCACTCAGATCTTGCTTCAGGGTGCAAGACAGTGGGGTCGCTTTGGTTGCAAGTGGCAGAATCAGACTCTGATTCATTTATGCCAAAAATAAAGTAACGCGCTCTCCAGGAAAGCTCCCAGCGCCTCCAGGGCAGCAGGGAGCCCGGTCAGCTCCCTCACCTGTCCCTGTACTTGCTGTCCTAAGCACAGGCAGGCTGGGCTCCTCAGCTTCCCTGTGAACCTAGTGGAAAATGTTTTCCCAGCCCCAAAGCAGCTGGCGTCCACTCTGGAGCCTCCAAGCCTGGGACCAAGCCCCAGTCTCCTGAAGTCACCAGTCGGTCATCTCAACTCAGGGCAGATGCTGCCCAGGGTCCAAATGTCCATGGTGCCAGGGTGACCTCCACATGGGGTGCAGTTCTCAGAGCAGGAGGGTTGAGTGACTGTGGAGTGGGATCCCAAAATGAGCTCTGTAAGCTCAGGGACATGGCTAGTGGTCAAATAAAATCGGACAGAAAGTGGCCCAAGCACGCTTTATTGGGTGAAATTCCCAGTACCCCCGGGGGGTTCAGGTCAGGATAGGGAGCCAGAGAAAATCGCACATGGTCCAGCTGCCCAGGGTCTTTATAGGCCGGAATGGGCCGGGGTCCTGCTGAGTGACAGGTGGATGTGAGGGTCAGTGGAGTTTTCCTGCCATTTGATTGGTCGCCGTGTGGCCCACTTCCCTGTGCCTCAGTTGCTCTGCTCTCCGTCACACTGTCGTCCAAATTCCGACCTAACAGGCTCCTCCTCCCAGTTGGGTTGGGTTGACCCTGTCCCATTCTCAGGCATTGGAAGGGACAGAGAGAGCCTCACCTATAGAATGGGGACTGAAAAGTAATGACTGCACAGGATTTCTACCAGATGTGTCATTGGGGGTCGGGTGCGGCTGACAGAGGGACCGGCTGCCTGTGGTTGACGGGAGCCTGGGGCCGGGACGTCCTCTCCCCCATAGTTTAACCTGCTGCCTTCGGGCTTTACAGAGATGTGACTGGTAGTCCCCGAATTGGACACGTACAAGTGTTTGATGGACACATCTGGATGAGTTGGGACATACGTGTGTACCTGGGACCCCATTGTCACAATCAAGGCACCAAACACCCAGAGACCCCCTGTGCTCTAGGGTGCTCGTGGTGGAGGTGTGGGTTGGCGCTCCTCATGGGGCCCTTTCCCTCAGGTTACACCAGGTGAGGTGAGCCAGGCGCAGGAGGACCCAGGCCGCGCAGTTCCACCTCTGGGAGGCTTCGGGGACAGCCAAACTCGCCTCGGCATGTTGGAAATACTCTGGGTCCTGCGCCCCCCGGAAGCCAAAAAAGAACACTCGGGGATTGGCCTGCTCTGTTGGCAGGACAAGCTTTTTCTTTCCCTGCAGAGGGGCGCACAGCAGTTAAAACCAAAGCAGGCCTGCAGAGCAGGCAGTCTGCTCAGCCTTTGTCCCCGAGGTGTTCCCGGAGGGCGGGGCTGATCCACAAGCTTTGGGGCCCCAGCTATTAGGGAAAGAGGTACTGACCACTTGGCATTGGCATCCGCTGATAATGACCATTAGGCTATTTAAAGAAATACACCTTTAGTTCTCCCCACCTCCCTCTCTCCCTCCTGGTAGGAAGGTTCCCCTGGGTGGAGTGCCTTTGGCCTTTGGGCACATACAGCTTTGGCTCTGGGGGTCCATCCGGCGCCTCCTTCTCACTTCCTGTCTGTCAAGGGGCTGTGGATTTTTACCCCCTGGTGTTAGCGGCTTGTAACTTTCCCCCTGCTGTCCCCTCCAGTTGCCTTTCCTGCATCCGAAGTCATTTTACATTTAAAGCTAAATACTGTATTTTAAAAATGGACCACGGGGATTTTGTATTTCTCAAAGCCGAAGCTAGAACAGTGGCCGCAGGACCTGGGGCAGAGGGGAGGCAGAAATGGGAACTTGTTGCTCAAAGGGCATAAGGTTTCAGTTCCGTGAGGTGAATGGGTTCTGGAGATCCCTGTACAGCATAGGATCTGCCACTGACAGTGCAGTCCTGTAGCTGAAAGCTCGGTCCTTGTCCTGGATGCCCATTCAATAACGAGGACACGATTTTGGGAAAATGAAGTTTCATTGCTTTGCAAGCAAAGGACAAGTACAGGGGACTCCTGTCCCAGAGGGTGTGATTCTGTCCCTCAGGAGGAACAGGGAGGTTTTAAAAGGTGCTCTTCAAAGGCTCCATTCCAGGTGCCCTGACAGGGGGTCCCAGGGAGCCCAGATGGTGTGTTAACATTCACTTATTAACTTGGGAGATATTCACTTCCTAGATCCTCTGGCAGATATCTCCTTCCTGTGGAGCACAGAGAGCTCAGGGTAATCTTGTTAGGGAGGGGGAGAGGGAGAAGTGGAAAAGGAAATCTTGTCCTTTTTAAAAATAAGCCCCAGAACTATCTTCAAGAGGTGAAGTGGACCCCCTGTTACCGTGCTGTACCCTTTAAAACATGTTACAGGCCAGGTGGCAAAGTCTGTAATCCCAGTGACTCGGGAGGCTGAGGCAGGAGGATCGCAAGTTCAGGACCAGCCTCTACAACTCAGCATCCCTGTCTCAAAATACCAAAATAAAAAGGGCTGCGGATGTGCCTAGTGATAAAGCACCCCTGGGTTCAATTCCCATTTACCCCCAAAAAATAATATGTGAGGAGGCAGACAGTTCTCCCACTGTGAGTGTTTGAGGTGATTCAGGCCCTGTCACCCCTCTTTTGTCAGTGGCTGTGGTCCACGCAGGTCTGTGCCCTGTGGGGACTGATGGAGGCCTCAAGGGGATCCCCATGGGGTGGATCCTTGCTTCCACCTGGTTGCACCTCTGCTGCTCCTAAGGGTTCAGAGGCACCAGATTTCCCAACCAGATGTGTGCTTTTGATTCCTGGCCATCCGTGTTGATAGGACCCCACGAGGACAGCATAGGAAGCTCAGGACAGCAGTGCCCTGCGTCTGCCTGCTGACCTTCACCTCGCAATGTGGTCGAACACCCAGGCTTTGCAGTCAGACGCGTGGGTGTGGAGACCAGGCAGGGCGGCTCGTCCCCAGCATCTGAGCTGGGGACCACACCAGGCCACCTCCCCGAGGTTCAGGGGCAGGGCCCCAGGTCAGGCTGCAGTTGATCCTCCCAGGGGCACCCAGAAAGGGTCCCAGGGAAAGTGATACTGGCCTTCAGAACTGCCCACTGAACACCTGTTGTGTGTGAGTCGATTGTTGAAATGGGGAGAAAGGACATTCCAGCCGAGGGTGGGCCGTGGGGTGGGGGAAGGCCCTCCGGCACCCCCGCCACTCAACCTTGGTACCTTCTCTCCAAGCTGCAGGACTCTCACTTGTCCAGCATGAAGACGTGTGTGGACGAGGGGATGATGCCCTACCCGATATTTGCAGCCATTGACAATGACCTTCACGCTGCCTGGCAGAAGGAAAAAAGCCAGAGTAAGCAAAAAGCTGGAGGCGGGGAGGTAGCTGGGGGCCCAGAGGCACTGAGTGAAATGCCAGGAAGTCTCTCCCCGACCTTCCCTCTGGGGAGCCCAGGAGGAGCAAGGCTCCCAGGAGGGCAGAGGGAGGGCAGTCCCAGAAGCCACCTGAGGGCACACGCTGGCTTCCTGTGGACCAGACAGTCCTAACAGGCACCAGAGGGACGGCAAAGGGGCGGCACTTGCCTTTCACACCTGGTCTTTCTCTGGGTCCAGGTGCTATAGTTTCCAGAAGCTCCAATTCAGATCCTGAGACCAAGACCTCCTGACCCAGTTCCCTAAGCAAGAAATCATCTGTCACTCAGCAAACTCTCCTGACTTCTCCCCCGGGGAAGTGTCCCTGTGTGGGGACATCTCCTGGCCTGGCTGGGTAGTTCCTGGGGCCACCACTCCATCTCTCTCCTCCTGATGTGGAGCCTGTGCTGTTTTCCCATTAGAGTGGATGGAGCCCATCTTTTCCAGAAGCCCCCAGCCCAGTCCTTCCCAGGCCCTCTAGACCTCCTCTCCTCACTGGACTCCATGGTCCTCCTCACCACGTCCTGGACTGGGTCTCACAGGCCTTGGGAGGCCTCTTGTAATTGGTTTATTACTGGCCTCCCTGTGCCAAGCCATCCCCTCCTTCCATGGTTGGCTGTTTTGAAAGTTTCCAGAACAGAAATCTGATGGAGTGGTTTCCCTCCTTGGAGCATCGAGTGACTCCCTGGCACACACAGACAGCCCTCTGTGTCCCAGCGTCTAGACTTTCCTGCATCCTAGCCTCCCATAGCTGGGAGCTGCGGCCATAAGATGAGAAGAAAGATGGAGGTGGGGGCTGGTTTGGGGAGATATTGGAAGCAGGATGTCAGGGACGTTCGGAGCTGCTGAATAAGGACCGGGAGCTCTGGGTGTGAGATCCCCAAAGAGTTTGACATTCTGCATTTCATACATTTTTTTTTTTTCCTGAGCACCTACTATGTTGCAGGTTCTGTGCTGGCAACTCACCCTATATTTCCTCCCCAGAGACCTGGTTTGAGTTCACCCCTCACCACGCTGGCTACCCGGCGCTCAGGGCCTACGTCGCTGCCACCCACTTTGGAAGTCAATTCACAGAGGGCAGAATGGTCAGGCAGGAGCCCGAGCGAGACCTGACCTTCCTGAGAGGTTGGTACCAGAGTCCAAAGGGGATAAGTGGGTTATAAAGTGGAAGGAGGACCCTTCTCCTGAGGGTCCACCTCTGCCTGGCTCCTGCATTTCTGGAAGGAAAAGAAGGGACCTGGAGGCTTCAAGAGCATGCATTCTTCCTTCTCAGTCACCAGTGTCTCTCGGGGGCATGACGTGAGGGCGAACGATCCAGGAGAAGTGGGTTCACAGCAGGGCTCACATAAGCCAGGCTGCGGGTCTAACTTCTGGGTTTGCAAGAGGACACCTGACACTTGACATTCTGAGACTGGCTTGTTTCATTTAGCATGATCTCTGATTCCATTTATTTACCAGCAAATGCCACAATTGCATTCTTTTCTCTGGCTGAGTAAAACTCCGCTATGTATATGTACCACATTTTCTTTATCCATCTGTCTGTTGATGGACAGCTGGGCTGGTTCCATGACTTAACTATTGTGAATGATGTTGCTATAAACTTGATGTGCCTGTATCACCATACTACTCTAATTTTAGGTTTTTGGGGGGTAGAGTCTGAGGGGCGGGAGAGCTGGTCACATGGTGGTTCCATTCCTAGTCTTTTGAGGAATCTGCGTACTCCTTCAAATGTGGTGGTAGTAATTTGCAGTCTCACCAGCAGTGAATGACTGCACCTTTCCCCACACATCCTCACCAGCATCTGCTCTTATTTATGTTGTTTTTTTTTTGTTGGTACTGGGAATTGAACCCAGGTGCTTTGCCACTGAGCCACATCCCCAGCCCTTTTTATTTTTGATTTTGAGGCAGTATCTAGCTACGTTGCTTAGGGCCTCACTAGGTTGCTGAGGCTGGCCTTGAACTTGCCGTCCTCCTGCCTCAGCCTCCCAAGCTGCTGGAATTACAGGCGTGGGCCACCACACCCAACTTATGACTTGTATTCTCGATGGCTGCCAGTCTCACTAGAGTGAGATGAAAATCTCAGTGTAGTTTTGGTTTGCATTTCCCTGATTGCCAGGAACGTTGAACATTTGTTTCCATATATTTGTTGACCATTTGTATTTCTTTCTTTTTTTGACAAAATTCTGTTTTATCCGTTTGTTGATTGGCATACTTGTTTTGGAGGGGTTTTTTTGGTGTTAAGTTCTTTGAGTTCTTTATGTGTCCTGCAGAGGAACGCTCTATCTGAGGAGCAGGTGACAGAGATCTCTCCCATTCTGTGGGCTCTTTTTACACTCTGAGTCATTTCCTTTACTGTGCAGAAGCTTTTTAATTTGTTGCTGTCCCAGGACTTGAGACTTGATTTCAGTTCTTGAGCTGTAGGTGTCTTGCTGAGAAGCCCATGCCGGCACCCGTGGGTCAGGTGTTGATCCCGGGCTTTCTTCCAGCCGGGACAAGGTCCCCACTCTGATTCCTGGGTCTCTGATCCCCTGTGACTTGACCTCTGTTTTCTCTGCAGGTTTATGGGGAAGTGCTCTAGCCAGCCTTGAAGAAATCAAGAAATTCATTTGGGGTGAGTATTTGGCAAACAGAAGGGTCAAAGCCTTGAGGTATTTTATACGTACTTCCTTCCCTGTACACATGGCAGAAGACAGACCTGGTCATCACGGTCCTCTCATTTGCCTTTCCTACAATTATTGCCATCTCCTCAGCCCTCATTAAGGGCAGCCAGGTTGACTACAGAGTGGCCAAGAGCATGGGCTGTCTTGGAAGGGTTGTTCTAGTTCACACATGCTTTGTGACCTTTAGGAAGTTGCTCAATCTCTCTGTGCCTCAGTTTCTGCATCCATAACATGGGGAGGGAATGGAAGCAGTTACGAGGATTTGGTGAGTTAACCCTGCTAAAGCAGCGAGGACCATGCCAGGTGCATAAACGTACTCGGGAACGTTCACAGTTACCATCTACTCTGTCACGAACTCCTCGCAAAGTTCCTGAGAAGAGGATGCTACAATCACCTGCATTTTGCTGAGACCCACAGAGTCACAGGAAAGTTGAGTGACTTGCCTCCTGTCACTGACCAGTGGGCGCGAATGCAGGGTCAGTGGAGGTTCAGACCCAAGGTCTGTACCTGGACCCATGTCCTAGCTGTGGCTTGTGTACACTGGTGACCCAGGAAAATGGCTTAATCTGTGACCTAGTGTCTCTGTCCATGAAATGAAGACAACAGTAGTCCAGGTCTCCTACACCAGACAGGAGATTTAAATGCCTGATATACCTAAGATGCTCAGGGCAGAGCCGGACACAGCAACGTCCCATTGGATGTCCGTCTAAGTAGCATTCTTGTTGCTAAGAATCACACCTATCTGGGCACGGTGGCACGTGCCTGTAATCCCAGCGGCTCAGGAGGCTGAGGCAGGAGGATCGAGAGTTCAAAGGCAGCCTCAGCAAAAGCAAGGTATTAAGCAACTCAGTGAGGCCCTGTCTCTAAATAAAATACAAAATAGGGCTGGGATGTGGCTCAGTGGTCGAGTGCCCCTGAGTTCTACCCCTGGTACCCCCCATGCCCCACCAAAAAAAGAAAAAGCCACACCTGCGTCACTGGCCTTTCACCCAACACCTACTTGTGGAGCCTTCTGTCTGCCCGGCGCTGTTCTAGGTCTCCCGCTTTGATGTTGTTCTTTGACATCTGTGTTCATCCCACATTGGTTAACGTCTGACCAGAGACACTGCCCACCTCCAGCGGCCCGGTGCTGACCACTGCTGGGGGTTGGGTCTGAGTTTTGCGTGTCTGGTGGGAACACTAACCTTGTTTCCTAGAAAAAGCAAAGCCAGCGGTTCTGGTGTTTGCCAGTTTCCGTGGTGTAAATACTCCGCCACAGGGAATTCAAGGTGGAGGTCTGAGCCCGCTGAGGGCAGAGTGGGAAGCGGCTCTGGAGGGCTGGCATCAGCAGGCCTCTGCCCAGGGCGGCAGCACCAGGAAGGGGCTTCCCCGAGGCAATCGCAGGAGCCTGGGGAGCACGGCTCACCACAGCCAGGACGGCTGACGCTGACGCTCTCCCTGCCCCTGCTCCCCCACAGACCAGCTGTCCAGCCTGAGGGAAAAGTTCGCACTGACGTATCAGCATCATCCCGTGGAAGGTGAGCGTCCCCGCCCGCACCGTGTGTCCCTGGGGATATTGGGACGCGAGCCTGCTGCTGACCTCGGGGCTCGACGGGTGCTGATCACTGAGTGCTCACGGTCACCCTGGGAGCCAGCTCCCTGTCAGCTGGGCAGTTGGGGATGGCTGTGAATGTGCCCCAGAGTTCATGGGTTGGGACCAGGATCCACCGTGCAGGGGCGTCGGGAGGTGGAGCCACAAGTGGTCCCATGTGCCGAGAGTCACCAGAGAGGCGTGGCCCATGGTGGGGAGCACAGAGGAGAGCAGGACTCCGTCATCAGGCCAGGGAGGCCACACTGCAACAGAGCAGAAGCCCCGTGGCTCTGGGCTGAGGCCAGAGGCCTCTATTTTGCTCCTACAGAAAAGCAGTGCGGGCGGGCGTCCCTCCCGCCCTCTCTGGGCTGCTCCCGGCTGAGGCAGAAACCACCTCGACAAGCCGCTCAGGTCTCGGGTGGCACCAGGGGTGAGGTCCCAGCCTGGTCCTAAGGGTCTGGAGCCCACCTTACTCTCAGGCCCTGTCCTACCTGGAGCCTGGGGCTGGGCATCCTCTCACACAAGCCCACCAAGGCCAGGGTGGACCAAGGAGGGACGCCTGGGCCGGGTCTGTGCACCTGGGGGAGCCACTCTGAACCAAGGTGCAACCCTTCACGCAAGGCACGCGGGGGTGGCAGGAGCTGGGAGGCCCTGCCAGCGGGGCCCAGTGTCTGCGTGCTCCGTGGTGTTTTCTTCTCTAAGCAGGGACAGCAGTGGCCAGGACAGGCTCAGGGACGGGTGTGCTGGTGGAGCTCCTGGATTTGGTGATGGCTTATATAGAAGATCCCAGATCCCCCAGGATCCAGGAGAAACTCCAAGGACTGCAGGGGGCGCTGGAAGCGGGGAGCAGAGGTCTGTGCACAGGGAGGGGGCTGCACAGGCGGTGCCAGAGGGTGGGCTTCTCTCCTTCACCTTGCTTCCCCCAGGGGCCAGGCGGTCAGGTGTGGCTGTGTGACAGGGGCCGAGGTAATGGGCAGCGGCAGGGACAGAGGGGACCTAAAGGGGCCTCGTCCACAGCTCCTCCAGCTGTCACACTGTGGAAGGAGGGACCCTAGGCATGCTCAGTGTCCTTGTGCCAGGCTGTGTTCTGCATGTCTGTCACATGTCCCCACGCCTGGTCCTCATGACAGCCTGTGAAGTGGGCGCTCCTGGTCTCCCTGCTTCCCAGTTGAGGAAACGATGGCACAGAGAGGTTGAATGACTTGTCCAGGGTCACACGGTTTTGCTGGTGTTAGGACACAGCGCCCTGACTCCTATCCTGCAGGTGAAAAGCCAGAAAAGCTGGGATTGTGGGAAGTCTTCCCATTTTTAAGCGCTGATAGCTAATTTGCATTTGTTGTGGGTCCTGGCAGGAGCTGGTCCCATTTGGGATGGGGTTAGGGCCTGGACTGATGTTGCCACGGGGAGCCCCTAACGTGGGGAATCCACAGTGGGGAAGTGCGTGGCAGGCCGGCGGGTATCATCTCCCTCCGCAGCTGCATGGCACTGGGACCCGTCCCAGGAGTGGGTGAAGGCTGGAGGGGGATGCGCGTGTCCTGCCAGGTGGCCCGACTGTGCCAGGCGCTCGGCTGGGGTGTGCCCTGCTCCCACCTGAAGGGGCACCTTGGGTGGTTGTGGGGAAGACGGAGAGGTGGAGGCTGGGACCCGAACCCCAGTGTCAGTGTGCAAGGGAGGGAGGGGGAGAGGGACGGGGAAGGAGGCGGCAGGACGGGCCCTTACAGGGGGAGGCCAGGGGCGCCTGGCGGCAACGCGGGCATCCTCGCAGGGCCGAGCCGGGAGCGTGGGGGAGCCCCTGGTGACACGCCTGGGTCTCCGGGGTAGGTGACGCGGGTGAGCCCGACCACAGCTGGATGACGGAGGTGATCCAGAACTGGAGCCAGATCTCCCCCGAGGAGCAGGAGCAGTTCCTGGAACACCTGGCCCACTGCATCAGGAGGCAGGAGCGGGTCCTCGCGCAGCTGGAGGGGACAGCCGCGGCGGGTGAGCGCTCCCTGCCCCGTGTCCAGCCTCCGCAGGGGCAGATCCATGTTATGGAGGGCACAGGGTCCCCACTTCCCCACGGCCTTTCTTTCTGCAGTTGCAGTTACCAGTGGCAGGAACGCGGAGCAGCAGGCGACAAGCTCCTTTGAGAGGAGAGAGAGGGGGCGGGGCACCGGACTTACATGATTGCGGTGGTCGTGTATTCTCCTGCTCATTCTCTGTTACTGTTAGATACTGCTGTTCATCTCTTGCTGTGCCTCAGTCACTAATTAAACTTCATATAGAGATGTAGGTGTAGGTAAAAGACCGTACACAGGAGGTTTGGTACCATCTGCAGGGAACAGGTTCCCTGTGGAGAAGGGGGAAAGGTCAGGAGCTGGGGACTGGGAGCAGGGAGGCCAAGGGAGGCCGGTGTGGCGTCCTGGGTGGGGATTGCTGCGTAGGAACCAGCGGCTGAGGTCAAGAGCAGCAGAACTGTGCGAGACAGGGTTGGCTCCTCCTGAGCCCCTTCCTCAGCCTGCTCACCGTGTTTTGCCGTCCCTCCTTTGCACATGCACGTCCCTGGTGTCTTTTCCAGTCAATGAGGACACACGCCCTCCTGGATTAGGGCCCCCTTACCACCTCATTTAGCCTGATTTTCCTCCTGGAAGGCCTCTCTCCACATACAGCTGCCATGCAGATCAGGGCTTCGGCATGGGCTTTGGGGAGCGGGGACCAAATCCATCTGGTGACTTTCACCTGGCCCTCTCCATCTCTCCCTTTAGCTACATTTGGGGACTATTTCACGTTTCTGCTTAAGACTGGAATATGCTGTTTCAAGTGGGAATGGGGGACCACCCACAACTTCCTGCATAAACATGGTGAGAAAGCTCCTGCTCTCCTGGGTGCCTAGTGGAGATGGGGGAGCTGGGGAGGGCCAGGGGCCAGGCAACCTCAGCTCCTGCTTCCCCAGGACCAGGGAGGAGCTGGCAAGGCTGGCGGGTCTGAATGCAGGAGCTGCCCTTGGGTGGTGTCCATGGTGAGGACCTGTGGCCTTGTTGCTGCATCAAGACATCGTGAAGGGCCCTGTCCCTGAAGAGCTGATGGTTTTCTCTGGCTCTGAACAGACACAAAGAGCCACATCGTTATTCTTTGTTGGTCAGGCATTGGATCTGGCTTGCATAGACTGTGCTTTCCTAGACCGAGCCTCGCCATGTGGGTAGAAAGGACTTTGGCCCAGGGGTACCCTCTGTAAGACCTCAGAAGCTTCTGCTCTCATAACTGATGAACATCCTCTCCCAGGGCATTGCTGCCCCTGCCCATGGGAAATGTTCCCACTCTCGTGATACAACAATAGTGGACATCTTTGTGTTCTTGAAAATGTTGTCTTTGTGAAAATCAAGAGAAGGTACCTCTTTCTGCAGGAGGAAAATTCCAAATCATGCCCTCTTTGGTCAGTGGTGGGCATGGCTTTGAAGTTGTCTTAATTCATTTTCTATTGCTGTAAGAAAATACCTGAGGCTGGGTACTTTAGAAGGAAAAGAGTTTTTAACAACTCACAGTTTTGGAGACTGAAAGCCCGAAATCAGGTGACCCCATCTATTCCACCTCTGCTGACAGCCTGCTTGGCTGTATCATAACATGCAATAGAATAAAAGGGAAATGGCCATGTGTGGGGTTGGGGGCACGTACATGGAATGCCCTCAGTTTATGGCAACTTGCTCTCTGGGACTAATTCACTCTGTGAGACCAGCACAAATCCCCATGAGGACGGTGCCTCCAGGTCCTGATGACCTCCCACGAGGCCTGACCTCTTTCCAGTCCCTCCACCCCAGCACAGTCACACTGGGGACCATGCTTCTAGCACATGAGTCTTTGGGGACCTGAAACCATGGCAGAGGTGAACCCCGGCTGGGCCTGGGCCCCTCTCTGGGTGCTGGTGAGGTTGGGGCTGAGCTGCATGGTGCGCCAAGCTGCTCACGCTCCGTATCAGGGCCTTAGGGGAGGCTGGCGGGTGAGGACTCACTGGGTCTCTTCCTGGTCACCACAGGTGACATCGAAGACCTGGCAATGCACAGCCGGGAGCTCCTGCACCTGGTCGACGCGGGGTTTGCCATCAACACGCCCTATCCACTCGTTCTGCCCCCAGTGAGACACGTTCATCTCATCCTCTCTTTTGACTTCAGTGCTGGGGATCCTTTCGAGGTAACCAACTGAGAAGCCCTGGGCTGGTCCTGGGTGAGGGCGGAGCTTCGCGGCCAGGAACCTGGACACAGCCGGGAAGTGGGCAGAGTGGGTGCTGAAGGCAAGTCCTCTCGTCCTCAGTTCCCACACGCTCCGGGCCTGGCTGGGTCCAGCTGGCTTCTCAGTCCAGCCCAGACCTTCCTGGACCCCTCTGCGGGTAGGTGGTCCTGCTCCTCTGAGTCCTGCCCTGACCAGTGACAGTTCAGCTTCTCCCCGGGCGCCTGCCCACCCCCAGGTGCCCAGCTGGGGGCCATTTCTTCCTCTTCGCCTGGCTTGCTGCAGTCTGGCCCTCAGTAGCTCTCCGTTCGCATTGCTGAGTGGGAGAACCCTGAGTGCGGTCCTACCTGGCCCGGACCACACCTCAGGACACTCGGCTCTTCTCTCCGCTACTCTGGTCAGTTATCCCTGGCCCCACACCCAGCTGGGCACCTGCAACATCTGATTCGCTTCCGTGTGCCTCGGTTTCCTTAAGTGTAAAACGGATTCCTCTTCTTATCTTGGGGTGGTCGCGCAGATTAAGTTGATGCTGGTTAACGCCTGTAGCACTTAGCACAGTGCCACCCCTTAGCGTGGGGTTTATAGACACTGTCTCTGAAATACACACCGAGGGACGGTGGGATGAGGAGCACCCTCAGCTTCCCAGTGGGGCGCGTCCTCAGAGATGCAGTGAGGCGGTTTCCCCTTCGTGCCAATGTCCGCGGGTCCTTATGCCATTGAGGTGGATGGCCAGCTTGTTGATGTGAGCAAGGGATGCAGGGCTGTGAGACCTCGCAGTCTGCTGCTGCACACCACGGCAGGTAGCAGCAGGAGAGCCCTCCAAACTAGGGCACACGGCCCGAGAAGCGCGGAAACCAGCAAGGCAGCCGCTCACCTGCATCAGCAGGTGTTATGCACTCTGCCAGACTATAGGTGCTTTTTCATATCAATTTTCACTTTTTGCCAATCAGGGACTTAACACAGGGGCACTTTATCACCGAGCCACATCCCCAGCCCTTTTTATTTGGAGATTCACTAAAGTGGCCCGAGGCCTCACTAAATTGCTGAGGCTGGCCTCAAACTTGCAATCCTCCTGCCTCAGCCTCCTCGTAGCTGGGGCTTGGGGCATGGGCCAGCACACCTGGCTGGGCTGTTGTTTACACGACGGGCAGCACAGGAGGTCTGTTCACACCAGCATCACCACCAACACCAGTGCCACCCTGTGCCAGGGCGTCATGACGGCTGTGACGGCACAGGTGATGGGGACTTTCCAGCTTCCTCATCCCCTCAGGAGGCCACCCTTGGATATGAGATCCAGTGTCAACAAAGTGTCACCGTGTGGTGCAGGACTGCGCCCGTCAACGCTTGTGGATACTGGTCAAGGGCTTAGTGTGGTGCCCGCCACTCAGTATGGGGCTTGCGAACATCTTTAAAAACATACCCTCAAGCACAATGTGGTCATACCTACGTTGGAGCACACACCAATAGAGCATGCTGCCCACCAGGGTGGGGACCAGGCCTTCTGTCCCTCTGTGTGACATGACGTGACCGTGCACGCCCGCACGGGCACCAGTGGGCATTTCCACCGTCTGAACAGAGACCTCCACCCTCCTGGTGGCTGTTGGTCCACCCCACCGCCCTGTCTTCCTGGGTTTGCACCGGGGGCTGGTCAGGCTTTCAGGTTCCAGGATTTCTATTAAAATCAAGATCTCCAGACGTTTCAGCAAAGAGGGAAGGCGGGTCCCGGGAGTCGCCCTCCTGGAAACCTTCATCATGTGACCCTGAGCAGCAGGCTCAGCCTCCAGGCCTCGCCTTTCTCATCTGCAGAAGGGGGATGGCATGACCCACTTCAGGAAAGTCCACAGATGCTCCTCGCAGTAAAAAAAGAAAAAAAAAAAAAATGCTGGTCTTCAGTGGAAATAATGCCATTCCTGAGCTGGTCTGGAAACCAAAACTGCCTCTGTGGAGGGGAAACTTGGGGAAGCGCTGGGCAGAGCTGCCCATCACCCTGGTGCACCAGAGACGTGCCCCCTCGGAAGGGCGATGTGCTGAGTGTGAGGCTCACCGGAACTTCAGTGACTGGTGGAGGAGAGCACATCCGAAAGCCCCTGCCACCGTTGCCTGTGGATCACCCACGCTCTCCATGTACTGGGTCAACTGAACCTTCTTTTCAGACCGATTTGGCATGCTTCGTTTTCCTTACCGCTACAGTGTGGACCTTGAGTGTCCCCCAGAGGCCCGTGAAGCTTGGTCCCCAGTGGAGCTGTGAGGAGGTGACCCAGTGGTCACTGGCAGTGCCCTCACAGGGGACATGGGCACTGGCCAGCCCCTTTCCCTCTCTTCTGTTGCTCTGTGGCTCAAGACACAAGTGGTTCTGCTCCATCCTGCACCCTGCCGCGAAGCACTGCCTCGCCACAGGCTCAGAGCCGCGGGGCCAGCAGATTGGGGCCTGGACCCTCCAAACCCATGAGGGAGAATAAGCCTCTTCTCTTTATAAGCTGGTTGTTTTGTGTATTTTGCGATAGTAACAGAAAGCTGACCACTGCCCTTACTTCCTGGGCAGCAACTAGACAGCTTCAAAGCACCGGGTGGCTGACATGCCGTCACTAGCAGCAGCCCTGGCCTGGCGAGTCTACGTCACCGTCCAGGCCCACCGTGAGGTGACAGCATGGCATCCCTTGCAGGGGCCATGAGATGGACGTGGACCACTGGTCGCTTGTGGGGCAGCTGAGGTCTGAAGCGTCACCTGATCTCCCTTTCCCTCCCCTCTGAGTCATGTGGCCCCCAGCCCCTAGGCTCATGCCCAGGCTTGTGAACACCAGGAGCATCGTCCCCGGGTGGGCTGGCAAGCGGGGTGCTTTCTTCCTGTTAGAAGGCTTCATCGTCCAAGCCAGCGCCTGCTTGGCCACGTGTCCTGGCTCCTGGCTGAGGTTCCGCTGGGTCTCCGGGTCCCAGGGGGCTTCTGAATATTCTGAGACAGGCACCTGTCACCCCCTTGTCAGACCATCAGGGCCACCGCCGACTACTGCCAGCAGCACGGCATCCCCTTCCCTCCAGTGGGCGAGCCTGAGCTCCAGGAGTGCTCCAGAGCGCCACGCAGCTGCCACATCCTGAGAGGCGCAGGGGGGCCCGTGGTGATGCACTTCCCCCTCTTCAACACCGACAGCTGTGGAGGTGAGCGCGGGGGAGGGGGGAGGTGAGCGTGGGGGAGGGAGGGGAGTGCGGGGGAGGGAGGGGAGGGCATGGGAGGGAGGGGAGGGCATGGGCCTGTCCAGGCACATCAGGCCTGCCCTTCCACGTCTGAGGGTCACAGAGTGCGAGCAAGAAGCCTGTGCCCTGTCCAGCTGTGGCCTCCTGAAGGGAGTCCCCCTCACGGTCTCAGTCTTGGGTCTTTCTGCATGCTGCCTCCTCTCTTGGGGACATGTCTGACCTAGCTGACCGTCCACCCTCTTTTAAGCACCCACATTAATCTTCCAGGCTCAGGTGAGCAGCCCCCTGGAAGGCCAGGCAGGCAGGGTGGGTGTTCCTACAGGGCACACCGGGCTCTAGGGGCCTTTGGGCCCCTCCACTCTGCCTTCCAGTGAGAGGCGCACTCTCTGGTCAGGGTCATCTGTCTTCCTCACTTAGCAAACATTTACTGGTCACCCAGGCTGGGTCAGCCGTTCTTCCAGCTGACATGGATGAACAGAAAAGAATACAAGTTCTATCCTCACATGGTACTTCTGCAGGTGGGGGACGTAGATAATAAAACAGAGATAATTTTATAACGTCAAGTGCCAACAAATCTTTATTTGTAAAGTCAAGTAAGGGGCTGGCTGGATTTGGTGCATGATGGACATTAGCCAAGACCTGGAGTCAGTGGAAACAATTGCTAGAATTAATTGTCCACACCTGTGAGGATTTTTTTTTTTTCTGAGGTGCTGGGGATTGAACCCAGGGCCTTGCGCTTGAAAGGCAAGCACTCAACCAACTGAGCTATAGCCCCACCCCCATGTGAGGATTTTCTATCCTGTTCTTGTTCTACTTCAGATGAGATCCAGTCATGGATGGACAGATACGGCACATTCCAGCTAGCGGACAGCTACAGTGTAGACATGGTGACCCAGCTCCTGGAGGTGTCCAAGAAGAACGTCGAAATAAACAAGATGAACATCCTCAGAGAGATAAAGAACGTGGCCAGGTAGGGCTGAGGCCACCGCACTCTGACCTCAGCACCTGCTCTGTAAATGTGTGCTGCAGAACCCTCTGTGTCTGGTGTGAGGGCTGCAGAGGGTGAGAGAGGCCCTGCCTCCCCCTGGAGTTTGCATCTCTGTGATGGAGAAGGACCGTGGGCAACGTTGGGGAGAGGACGGCTTCCTGGGGACGGATGCAGCAGAGCGGACTGGCTCCTCCTGAGGGCGGTGAGGAAGGTTGTCCCAGGCCTCCCTCCTTGGGCTGTAGATGGATGGCCGTCTTCTCCCTGTGTCTTGCACACGCTCTTCCTTCTCTGGGTGCTTCTGGAACAACTTTCCCATTTTTGTAAGGATGCAAGTATGTGGGCTTAGAGCCCACTAATAAGATCTCTTTGCCCCCTAAACACACGTCTCAGATAAGGGCACACTGCGAGGTACTGGGGTAGGACCTCAGCATGGAACTTGGGGGGACACAATTAGACACACAGCTCGGGCTCAGCTGAGAGAGACAGGTGGGGCTATTGAAGGGTCACATCAGAGCAGGCTTCTAAATGAAGCGAAGGATCAACCCTCACACTTTCTCCCTGGGGAGGTGGAGGTCCCTGCAGGGGTCCACATGTGTAGAGTTTGAGGTGGAATGACCCTGGAGAAGAGTCAGAGAGAGAGGCGGAGGAGATGAGGCAGACAGTATCGGCATCCTCTTGCTGCTATAACAAGTGGCCACCAGCTTAATAACATTAAAACCAAAGATTTATCATCTTCCAGTTCTGCAAGTCAGATACCCGAAGTGAGTCTCATGGACTAAATTCAAGGTGTCAGTCAGGCTGATTCCTTCCAGGGGGTCCAGGAGAAGTTCCCTGTATGACTTTTCAGTTCCTGGGACATTCAGTTTCTGCATTCCTTGACGTGTGGCCCCTGCCTCAACCTCTTGCTGCCATCTTCTCTTCTCATCTCCGACTCTGACCTCTTGCCTCCCTCTCAACAAGAACACTTTTGGGGGCATTAGGCCCCCCTGAATAATCCAGGATCATCACCCCACCTGAGGATCCATTGGGAGTCATTATGCAGCTGCAGAGAATAGGCAGGGCCCAGCTGAGGAAATCCAGGGAGGAGTTTGAATTCTATCTCAAGGCACCAGGAAGCCCCTGTCATGGCATCATCTGAGTCACCCTTCAAGGACCACCCTGGCTCTTATGAGGCCTGAGGCTGGATGAGCAGAGGCCACACAGAGCCGGGGAGACCGTCTTTACTGACCCTCAGAGGAGGGAGGACGGGGCTTGGCTCCCTGGGAGCTCAGGTACTTTGGCTGCTCTCAGGCCTCAGCTCTCCCGTCTATTGCTGGGAGGGGTTGGCAGGGCCCCTCTCCGGAATTGGTAGGTGACCATGAGGGACACACGGAAGCGTCAGCTGTTGCCGGCATCCCTAATAATGCTCAGTGCGTTCCCCAGCGTTTTCCTTACAGTGTGCCGGTGGGGATTCTTTGAGTCCTTCGAGGACATGCCGGGCGTTAGAGAGGCTGGGACTGTGCCCGGTTCGCAGGTTGAGAGTCAAAGCTGATCTCAGACAACTGAGCAGAGAAGAGAGCTGAGTGCAAAGAGTGGGTGCATCTCACAGAATCGGGGTGCCAGGCCACAGGGCGACAGGAGCCTGCTCTGGGGACCTGGGAACATGGGTGGCTCGACCTGCCCGGCCGCGTCCTTGCCCCTCGCTGGCACCTCCTCTTGCTGCAGCCGTGGCCTTTTCACGGCGGGTGCCTATTGGAAAGTAGCGGCCCCAGAACGGCAAGGCCTCCCCCGTCCACCTCTCCACCCAGATCGAGTCCCCGCCCCAGCTTGCTGGAGAGGGCTCTGGTTGTCCTGGGGGTCCACCACACACCCAGCCCCATTCATGGGAGGCAGCCCCCCACACTGCTTCTCAGGTGGTCCTGGGCTTCCTGCCCAGCACTGTTGGCTTGTGGGCTGGACAATGCTCTACTGTGGGCACAGTGACCCTGAAGGACGGCTTCCAATCCCTGGCCTCTGCCCTTCAGAAGCCAGGAGCACCTCCCAGTCACGACAGTCAGATGTGTCTCTGGACCTGCCCAGTCCCCAGGGACACAGTCACCCTGGGCGAGAATCACAGCTGTTGCCAGGAGAGTTTGGAAAACTAGATGACATTTAAACAGCGCTCTTTGCTGCAAGACGTACCGGAGCCTTTAGCAACCTAACGTGCATCTGCAGCCCTCAGCAGGGTCTGGCAGGCCGCCCGTGCCAGCCTGTGACGTGTAGATCACAGAGACTCCCAGGTCGCGTGCTGCGCGAAGGTTCCTTCAAAGCAACGACCCTGTGGCTTTGGGTTTTGACTCCAGGAGAGCCTGGTTCTGGCCTGATCAGATGCTTAGACACTTACAGGGACGTGTAGAAAATTCCGGAAGGATTGGGCATAAATAAGCAAGCGGATGACCTCATATTGGGTTTGTGGGGACTCCCCCCCGGGGTTGGAACGATTCCAGCTGTGATCCCGACGGCTCTGATCCTCACAGGGCTTCTGAACCCGCCCTTCTCCCCCTTCAGCTCAGCAGTGCTGCTGAGTGTGCACAGGCGGCTGTGAGTGTGAGCTGCGGGGAGGAGCCCACGTGACGTGAGCTAGTGCCGTGTCCATGTCCTGTGGTGGATTCTGGGGTGGCTGCATGGAGCCTGGGCACCCGGGAGGAGGGTCCTGAGAACTGAGTAGAGCACTGTGCTGACGAGGCTGTGGGTGGCCAGAGCACCTGGGTGCAGCCAGCTCACAGGGCACGTCCTGCAGTCAAGCCAGACGTGGAGGACGGCCCTGCCGTGGCCCCTGATGCCTCCCTTGAGTCCTCGTGTCCCCACCTGGCCAGCTCTGAGTGTCACCATGTCAACCTTGGTTCTTGGGCTCAGTTCGGGCTAGAAATGGAGGCAGGCAAACTGTGTGACTGAGTCCTTCCTGGGCTCGTGCGACAGCCCCGGGGACAGGGCCCGGGCTGCTCCCTGGACCCTGGGGCGCAGTGCAGGCATCACAGGCGGGCTGTGCAGTGCTCACTGGACAGTGCTGCCGGGGAGCAGGGCCCTCTCTTCTCAGTTCTCTGCCAGGACCCCAGGGTCGGCTGGCAGCTCAGAGACCCCTGGGCCCCTGGGGTCCTGCTGGCTCTGCTCAGGACAGGGGGAGCTCACCCACACCAGCCAGGAGGGCTCCACCAGGAGTCCAGCTCCAGTGCGGCGTGCTGTGCGGGTGGGGTGGGGAGACAGCCGCTCCTGCACTGGCCACCCGGGAAAGATGTCTGAGGCGGCTGCTCTTGCGGGGAGCCTCAGTGGGCAGCGGGGTCCTCCCCACTCTGTCTCACTAGCTGCCCGGGCTCCTGAAGCCCCTGTTGGGCAAAATTCACAACTTCTTTGGATCTCAGGGAAGACCGGACGATCCCAGCTGCAGTTGGAGAGCGTTGTCCAGCGGACACAGTGGTGGACATCCGAGGCTCCCGGACCGTGAGTGTCGAGATCACCAACAGGATGGACATGACGTCCAAGGATCCCCTGTAAATCCCTGTGGTCTGCTCGCTCTCCGGCCCCGAGGCCGGCAGGGAGCCCACCCCTGGGACCAGGGGCGCCGTGCACACACCTCGAGTCAGAGGCCGGGTCTGGGTCCCAGGCTGACGGACACTGGCCCCAAGGCCACCTCTGGAAGCCTGTTCCCTTCTCCATGGAGACTTCACAGCCAGGAGAATCACCCAGAGTCAGCTCGTGGTGACCTTTGTCCCCAGGACCTGCTTGTCCTCTCAGACTCTGTGTCCCCCCTGCCGCTGGCCTGCTGGTGGGACCCCAGTCACATGGGCACCAGTCCATGGCATCAGAGCGTGAAGACTGCAGCCAGCACAGCGTCCAGGCCGTCCTGGCCCTGCTGTGCTGGCTGCCAGGCCTCAGGCAGGCCAGGCCCAGCCCTGAGCAGCAGGTGGGTGGGAACTGGGAGCATCAGGGGAGGGGAAGTCCTGAACCCCGGCCAGGAGGCGTTGCAGACCACATCAGCCTCCCCTGGGCATTTGATGGTCACCTGTCCTCTGAGGAAGGGGCCCGTGCTGCGCCTGGGGCTACTGTAGTGCAGGACCACCCACGGGCAGCTCACAGGCAGCTCCCTCTGGCTGAAGTGGACCCCAGCGTCCACAGGGTTGGTGTCTCTGAGGGCTCCCCGGCTCACGGGTCCATCTTCTCTCTGTCCTCACGGGTTGTGCCCTGGGTCTGCGTGCTGAGCTCTTCCTCTGCGGACACCAGGCACATTGGATTGGGTCCCACCCCACAGACCCTGTGGTGGATGGGTCGCCCCTTAAGGCTGCTGTGTGCAGATAAGGCCCCGTTCTGCGGCACCGGGGTTGGACTTGAGCGTCAGAACTGGGGCGCTGCAGGGGACACGATTCAGGTCACGGCGGGAGCCACCTCGTCGGCTCCCGAGTGCTGGGTGAAAACCTCTCAATCACAGGCTCCCAAGCAGCAGAGCAGAGGTGGCTGGGCACAGGCCCCACATGGTGCCCAGGCTGCCTCTCACACTGCACTTCAGCCCCGGGGCCCTGCCTGCCTTTAGGCAGCTTGTTGGCTGGGGCAGGGAGACCCCCTCAGCTCTGCCCATCGCTGGCTGTCCACCCCCAGTGGCAGGCGGAGTCTGTGTCCTGCAGGGAGCTGGTCTCCATCCAACCTGAGAAGTTTCCCTAACGCCTGCCCCACTGTTCCTGCCCTTTCCCCCAGATGTCCCTCCTGTTCTGCTCTGACCTGTTCTTGCTTATGGACTCTGTCCTCATAACTGGGTCTGCAGTCCTGGGGTTGGCCCTCAGCCTTCTGCTCATCCTGGTGTCCATTCATGCATTCCATGAACACTTATTGGGCACCTGTGGTATACTGTATTGCAGCGAGCATTTGTCAGACAAACAAATAAATGTAGCCAGCAGGAGGGCCCCAGTGGGTGAGATCTGGGTACTCAGTGAAGGAGCACCTCTGCCCGTCTCGGGACACTTGTGCAGTGCACAACACTGCCCGCAGGCACGAGGTGCCCAAACTCCTCCTCTCCCAGGCTCTACTGTCAGAGTGGCCAGGTACGCGTGAGACCCCCACCCCTGCTTCCCCGGAGGTCCACCATCCACTGCTCCTTTGTGAAGATGAGCTCCAGCTTCCGGGGCACAGCAGGCCTGCTGGCCTACCAGGGCCCAGGGGAGGCCCTGGCCCTGCTCTTCTGCGTTCCCCTCAGCTACGCCCTGCACCGCATCCAGTTTGCTGTGGCCATGCTCACGGGGCCGCTCGCCCAGGATGACCTGGAGCGTGTCTTTGATGACGTCATGCAGTGGTCCCCGGAGCTGAAAGTGGCGAGGGGTGTCCTGCAGACCCTGCAGGGGGCCCTGGAGCTGAGGCATGGCCCCCTGACCATCAGAGCCGCCGTGTCTAATGTTCACATGGCCAAAATGGACGTGGTGGTGGAGACCAGAGCCACGTGGCTCTCCTTGGTCATTTCACCTCTGTGGCTGCTGCATCCCAGCGGGTGGGTGAGCTCTGGGGAAGGGGGAACCTGGGGCTGTCCTGGGCTGTAGCCTCAGGGACAAATCAGTGGGGTGGATACAGCTGCCTAGTAAAGCTTGCTAACCGGCTGCGTGACTGTGTGGCTTCAGGTCGGCTGTCGCACCGCTGCCTCCCTGTTCCCCAGGCTCCCTTCCTGCCCTTGTTACCCACCTCCTTCCGGGTCTGGACTGCAACCCTGTCCCACTTACCCTGGTGTCTCCTTCCACCCTCTTCCTCATGGGGACGCCGTCCTCCGCTGCGTCCCTGCGCCCTGGCCTCCTCTGACCTTCTTCCCTCCCCCTCCCTCCCCGCGGCTCTCCCTCAGTGACTAAGCCCGAGCCCTGTGCAGCTGGGGCGGCATGGCTTCTGCCGCTGCTCGTCCAGGACACAGGCGGGCCCTTCACGCCTGTGCCCCAGTGTCGGACCCAAGGCCTGCAGCCCGGACAGGGCAACAGGTATCTGAAGTTCCCAGAGCAGTATTGGGCGTATGCCGAGTGTCCTGGACATTAGCCGTTGTCTGTCACACCCAGTCTTTCCTAAGCAAGGGCTCAGGAGGTGAACCCTGTCCGCCAGAAGATGCTGAGGTCACGACCTCCAGCACTTGGACTGTGACCTTATGTGGAAATAAGGTCTTTACAGATGTGAGTTCATGACATGAATCATCAGGGGACCAAGGCCACCAGGACTGGCCTCTTTATAAACAGGGGACATCTGGACACAGGGCGATGTGCCCATGGGTAGACCAGGTCCCCTGAAGGCAGGGATAGAGTGACACTCCTATGAGCCACACAACACTGAGGTGGACAGTGAGCCACCCCTCGCCCCCACGCGGAGCTCAACAGTGCCCTCTGGGACCCCTCCCATGCCCTGGGAGCTCTCCCGGCTCGCTTCTCATGAATCTGCCACTGAATTCTCACCTGAGTCTGGGTGCCTTATTCCTCAGGGGTGTGAGACGGGAACCCTCCAGCGCTCACACGACTGTGTTACGATCGTTCCCCACACGGAGGAGCGACAGCCTTGTGGTCCAGCCCCCCAGAGCCTAATCTACTGCTCTCCTGCTTCAGTGGTGGGCACCTCCTCACTGTCCTCCCTGTCCAGAGGTGGACAGTGAGCCACCCGCCGCCCCCACCAGGGCTCTGTAGCACAGGATCCCGCCCAGGCTTCTGGCTGCCTGGCTCAGGTCTCCTCAGCCTGCTCCTCCTCTGCTGCTTCTCAGTCTCACCTTGACTCTCCTGACCTTGACCTTTCTGAAGGTCACAGGCGGTTTTGTGGTAAACCACCCCTCCATCCAGGCTTGCCTGGCGTCTTCCCGTGATGAGTTTCAGGAAGACCATGAAAGGGAGGCTGTGTCCTCATTACGTCCTGTAAGATGGGCAGGATTTTGTCACATGATCAGTGACTTTCCTTTGGGTCATTTGATGACGCTGGCACCTGCCAGATTTCTCTCCTTTCCCCTGAAAGCGACTCTCCCCTTTGGATTCATGGGTTTGTGCGTGGGCGCTGTGGGCTCTGGGACCAGGCTGTGCACTTAACTGGACATCACACTGCGCGGCTCCTGGTTTCCTGGTTCCAGATCACCCGTCACGATCGCTGATCATGATTTTCCGGTCGCCCGCGGGGCCGTGGAGTTTCTTTTGGCAAGTCCCCATGATTCCTGGAACAGTTGCTGCTTTGTGCTACCAGAGGCCCCAGCTCGCCGTGCTCCTGTCCTGCTCCTGACATGGCGTCAGCCCTTCTCCTGGGAGACTCGGCCCCTCGTGTGGAGAAGTGTGGGGAAGTCAGGATCTGGGTGCTTGAGGTGCTGGTGACGCTCCCGTGTCCTCGCGGTGGGGACAGCGGGAGAACACACCTCCAAGTCACTTGCCGTCTTAGCTTTCCTCCACTGACCAGACACTTGGCGATAACGAGGACAGAAAGGTTTGCTTTCTTTGGGTTTCAGAGGTCTCAGTCCACGGTTGGCAGACTGCATTGCTTTGGGCCTGAGGAGATGTGGACCGTCATGGCGGAAGAGCTGGGGACAAGACATGCCTTCCAGGGCACAGCCCCAGTGACCTACTTCCTCTGACCAGGCCCCACCTTCTGACATTCCCACCACCTCCCATAATGCCATCAAATTATTAATCCGTCAGTGCGTTACTCACTGAAGAGGTTAAAACCTTCATGATCCAGTCACCTCCTCCAAATCCTGTCTCTGGAAACCTGTGCATTGGGAACCTGGCCTTAACACGCACACCCTCACGCACACCTCTTTGGGTGTGCAGTGCACCCCCATTCCAGTGCAAACTCACAAGATCCTTCCACCTTCCCGCCTTTGTCTGTTAGTAACATTCTATTCCATCAGAGAGAGACCTGGCTCCCATTTCCTTAACAGAATTCCCAAGTGTAACCAATCTCCCTCTCTGTTGTCTTTCCACCTCGGTGGGGATGCCTTTCTCCCCCTACTCTGGTTTTAACACTGCACCACCCTGCCTCCCTGAGTGGACATCTTTCATCCTCTGCTCAGGTTATGAGCCCATGCCAGATTCCCCACGCGAGGACACCTTCTATCCCAGTCTCTCCCTGGATGCTGCCTGCTCCTGGACACCTCCTTGCTCCACTCACGCCCCCATGCTTTACTCCAGTTGCCCTTTTGCAGGGCATCCTCACCTTCTCAACACCATGGATTCGTTTGTTTTGCATTCTACACAGAAGGGCTGACTGAATAACGATTAAGAAAGAGGTTAATGTTGCTCGAAGTTCTGGAAGTTAAAGCAGTCACTCTGCATGTGGCTGATCCACTGCCAGTTCCAGTGGCTCCAGTCGCTCCTGGCTCAGCATCTCTCAGGACTTCCAGGTCCTTTCAGCTAAGTTCCTGGGTGCCCTTGTGGCTCTAGGTATAGTGTCCTTGTTGCAGACTCCACCCCTGTGGCTACCCAGCTTCAAACATGCCAGGTTCCCCCTCTGCAGGCTGGTTATGTGTCACAGCCTCACCCCAGAGTGCTGTCCAGCTGGGCGTTTTCACTTCTTGTCCCTTTGCCTCATTCAGACGTTTACTGCAATGCAGTTACTCAGTGAGGCCCTCAGTTCAGAACCGCACACCTCTGCCCTTGTTCCCTTCATAGCAATGATCAAACATGACACGTTCTATGCATTTCCTTTGGAAATGTGTGTTTGGTATGCATTTCTATCATATATTAGGAAGTCAACACTTTGTTTTTAGTCATAAATTGCCTAAGACTTGGCTTTTCCAAGAATAGCATGGCATATACTCAGTAAATATTGTTGAAAAGATTAATGAAGAATGAGTAAAGTACCAGGATCATACCCTGTTTTACAGACAAGGATTTAGGAAGCCCTGGAAGGGTTACCATTGAGATCTTCCAAAACTTCGAGAAACATTAACCTCTTTCTTAGTCATTGAGAAGGTTGGGGGTGGAATGGAAGCTAAGGATATGGACATCAGTCATTGTCTCACTTATATGATTACAGTATTATGTATCAGATAAATTAATTTTTACACAGTAAAGCAATCTAATTAATTAACAAATATATAACAATATCTAAGCTAATATATCCTATGCATGTAAACACTATACTCATGTGAATATAAAATACTAGAGTGTCTAACATGGTTGCTGTCCTATAAACACTCATTCTTACTCCAATTTTCATTGTTATCTTCATTATCAGACCATCTCTATTGATTTCTTCTGCTAGGCTGTGTTCTCACACTGAGAAACATCCCCAGTCCAGAAATACAAATGGACAACAAATACATGAAATGATACATGAATTTTCAATATCCTCAGGAATCAAGGAAATGCAAATCAAAACTGCAATAATATTTCATCTCAGTCCACTTTCATCTCAGTCCACGGAGGAACTTCAGATTGGGTAGAGGGAAATGAGGCAAAGAGCAGGCGGAGGTAGGAAAGATAGTGGAAGGAGACAGACATCGTTAACCTATGTACATGTATGATTACACAAATGGTGTGAATCTACATCCTGTACAACCATAGAAACGAAAAGTGGTGCCCACTTGTGTATAATGAATCAAAATTCAGTCTGAAAATTAAAAATAAAAATAAAAGAATAATAATAAATTTATTATTTATAAATTTTGGTGAGGGCTCAGTAGAAAGAAGCACTTAAACATTCAGGAATTAGAAATTAGTACAAACACTATGGAGATAGGGTGGAGATTCTCCTGATGATTAGGAATGGAGCCACCACATGACGCTACTCTACCACACCTTGTCATTCATTCAGAAAAACCCAAGTGAACATTCTGCGCAGCAGTACATGCACATCCATGCTTATACCAGTGAGATTGACAACAACAAAGTTAAGGGAATCAACCTGTCAACTGATTAATTCATAAAAAAAAAGGTGGTACATATTCACCAGGAAACTTTTCTCAGCCATAAAAAAGAATGAAATTATGTCATTTGCAGGAAAATGAATGGAAATGGACAACATGTTTAACTCAGATAAGTAAGAATCAGAAAGCCAAGAGTCCTATATTTTCTCTCATGTGCAGAAGGTGGGAAAAAAAAGGAAATAGAAGAGACACTAAGAAAGAAAATGGAAGAAAGAATAGAGTCTCGGAAATGGATCAAGGAGGGAGGAGGAGAGGAAAAGGTAAGGGGGACTCAGCAGTGAGACACAACAAACTATGCTGTGTACATGCATGAGTATATGGCACAAAACAAAGTGTTTTGTGTAATCTTGATGCACCACTAAATCATTAATGTAAAAAAGGAAACAAAATCTTACTGAAGTTCAGATCCCTGCCAATTATCATAACTGTACTTGGTTTTCAAATCCTCCCTGGAAAACCCCAATCACAGGTCAATAAAAATTGTTTCATTCTGATGGAGATGGGAAGATGCAGTGGGTCAGGTGTTATCTTCTACAAGAGTAAAGATATTTTTTCCAGTTTTCATTGAGAACATCTTGCAATGCAGCTCTCAAACCAGTGGAAACATGTGAGCATCAACGTCAGGTAGACTAACATTCAAATTCTGGAGAGTCCGCTGTGTTAGTGGGCACAGGAGCTAAATGACTCACTCTGTATCTGTGGCAGTGGTTGTTTAGTAGACATGTTTCACACTTGCACAGCACACAAAGAAAGCAGGTGTTCAACCTGCATGGGTGTGTCTTGATTGTTGTGACATTCATGGGCATTGACCATGGGCTTCTTGTGAGCTAGGTAAAGAGCTCTGCCAGGGAGTTTCACCCCTAGAACATATTATTCCATATTTTCAGACAGTGTTACTAAGTTTCCAGAGTGACCTCTCACAGGCAATCCCCCTGCCTCAGTCATAGAGTACCTAGGATACAGGCCTGAACCTCAACACCTGGCTGAGTATTTATGGACTTGAGGGTTTAACAACTGTACATGAGACACCGAATTCCTCCTGAAACTCTGGTATTCGAGTTGTTGAGAGGGCCTTCCACTCAGAAGACCTCTAGAGCTGAGCAGCAAACCACCCCCATGCATACCAGGCAGGATTTCAGCCATTCCTCAAGGGGATCAAACACAATTTGATTTCAACTCATCGGCATTTTGACTGGGTCTTCCTGAAACATGGCAGGCAGTTCCCTCTCCCTCCTACAATCCTCATGTCGTAGCCAATCCACATGACTGTTCAGAGGGGACTCCTTCATCACTGTCTAAAATGGCTATTCCAGCAGCTCTGTCTTCTCCCTTACCATGACTCGCTGTTCCACAGTGAGCATCTCTGCCTGGCTTCATGGTCTACGTTGGTGGCCTCACCTACGTTGACATTCATATCTGTGAGTGTGTGGGCTTCTAATCTTTCTCCTCAACCACACAGCATACTCTAGGATGGTGGGGTCTTTGCTTTAAAAATTTCCCCCTAGGAAGGTAAAACATTGCTGAAAGTGTGCTCAGGATCCACCACCATTTGTGTAATTAACACACAGGCCCTCCTCACAGATTTGGTGTGAGGAATTTGTGACTTGACGTGGAGAGAGCTTTCAGACCCAAAAGTACACTGCTGAGCTGTGAAGAGGAATGTCTGTCACTGGCCATGGGTCTAGGACCTGTGCCCTGCTCTGTAACCTTCATAAGTAATTTCTGATGATCACAACCGCCACTGAGTAGAGGAGAATGCTTTCCGATCTCTTCTCTATTGCTAAGCTGCATGACTATGTGTTTTCACCAGTGAGTACTTCCAATTAGTACTTCTGGGACTGAAGATCCGAAAGCCGAGATTAGGCTTTGCCATCAAAAATGCCTGAAATGTACAGTTAACCATCTCTGGTACACGGTAACATTGGGAAAGCCTTGTGTGTGGGCTGGTTTGGTCACTCTTACCAATGTTACATGATCAAGCTGGGGAGGTGTTTAGCCATCACTCATGGAAACACATAAATAAAATACTCACATTGGGTTGGGGAGATAGCTCAGCTGGTAGAATCCCCTGAGTTCGATCCCCAGTACCGCAAAAAAAAAAAAAAAAAAAAATACACATATTATGTTTAGAGTATGGTTGGATTGATAGAAAACTGTGACTCAGAATAAAAGAGAATTTGTCATTTCTGCTGCTGAGTAAATTCATCTTAGGCAATTAGTCATTTCACAAAAGCTGTCTCTGTTGTCAACCTCTCTGGATCAGACTGCTGGTTTCACATTTACTGTGCGGTGTATGCTGCTTTCTGCCCCATGTTCCTTTTAGGAAAATGAAGGTAACAAAGCACCTTACTCAAAAATTTCCTGGACTGCACATGATATTACATGGTGAGCAAGGAAAACAATTTCTAGCACATGGTAAGTGCCAAGAAGTGTTTATTTAGTCACTCTTGCTACTCTTGCTCCTAGTACTACAACTAATAACAGTGATTGACCATTTTAAAGGATCATGCTGTTTAAAACAAACTTCCAAACTCCATACCATAGGCAAGGTATGAACACATAGTATTGATGGAGAAACTTTGCCCTAAAAGGTTAGGCACCCTATGTCATTACTGTTGTTACAATTTGATGTAGAAATTCCAATATTATGTTCTGTGAGTCTGTCAAGATCTAAGTCACCATGCCATTTTACCTGTGTGGATGGAATTTACTGAGTTCCTGAACTAACTACACCCAAGATCATGAGCTTTGGTTTCCATCGAGGTAGAACTGTGTTTTAAATATAGAGAGCAAACCGTGCTAATGCCTAGTGGATTCCTCCAGAATAGCAAGTGAGAACAACTGCCGAGTTGTTGCTTGCGCACACTTTTGTGTGGAGCCCTTATACTGAATGCACAGTTCGGCTGGCTATATAATTGCTGATGCACAAACTTATGTGAGTTGCTTTGTAGCATTTCCCTCACATTTCACTGCCACTGAGGATTGGTGTGGTGTACTATCCCTCCAGTCTAATAGATTTCTCTGGTAGCTAAAGGTCTGTTAACTGCTGAGTGGACAAGAAGAGTGTGGCAGATCACAGCACTGGCATCTCTATTCAGCCTAAAGAGCCATGCAGTTGTCTTGTTCAGGGCTACGTGGAGGGACCTCCAGGACATGATAAGGGACATAAGCCAGCCACTGGAAAAGCAAGACTGCACTTGCAGTGGAATTTAGGACAGTCCACAGCACAACAAGGGAATACTACTTAGGCAAGAGCAGGGATGGTAGGGAGGAGGGAAGGAGGGAGCTTTGTCAATGGTACAGCTTCACGGGTAGGTTGCAGGAATATGTTGTGGTGTTCCATGACACGCTGTGTCACTGTGACTGACAATGATGCCTCATATACCTTGGACTAGTTATAGGTTAGAAGCAAAGTTTTAAACAACTTTGTCCTTTGTGGATGCTTGAAGTAATCAGGATGCTTCATGCTACATAGTTTACTTGGACCTGATTTTCTTTGCCTGTTTTCTGTATTTAAACATTTTCTGAAATGGTCTTTATATTTTGAACATTTTTTTTCTTTTCTTCCAACATTATGTGTATGACCCTTCTTGAATTTGATGATTGTGTTGTTGATGGCACTTCTGTTTCTAGCCCTTTGGCCCAAGCTAACAGAATTTCTGACCTGGGTGATCAGAGCAGATGACAAGTAATCTCTGCTCTTGGCCATTCTCTCTTAGGAATCATTCTGCACATGTGGCCATTGCTGATCCATTGCCAAGTCCAGTCTCTCCAGCCACTTCTGGCTCAGTTTCCCAAGATTCCAGGTCCTTTCAGCTAAATTCCTTGGTACTTGTGGCTCTAGGTATAGTTTCCTTGTTGGTTCAGACCCACCCCTGAGGCTACCCAGCCAAACACGCCAGGCTCCCCCTCTGCTGGCTCTTTTCATGTCATGACCTCTCCCCAGAGTGCTGTCCTCCTGGACGTATTCACTTCCTGTCCTTTTGCCTCATTCGAACCTTTACTGCAAAGCAGTTACTCAGTGAGGCCCTCAGTTCAGAACTGTGCCCCTCCATCCTTGTGCACTTCACAGCAATGATCAAACATGACATGTTCTAGACTTTTCCTGGTGTAATGTGAAAATGGTATGCATTTCTATCATATTAGCAAGTCAACACTTTTTTCATAATTTGCCTATGACTTGGTTCTTCCAAGAGTCACATGGTATACACTCAATAAATACCGTTGAGGGCATTGAGGATGAATGAGTAAATGTGAGCATCATACCCTGTTTCACACAAGGATTTGAGAAGCCCTGGAGGGGTTAACATTGAGAGGAGGGGGTGGAATGGAAGCTAAGGTTATGGACATAAGTGAAACCTTTTACTTATGTGATTACACTACTATTTTATGTATCATATACATTAATTTTCACATAGTGGTCCAATCTAATAATTAATATAATATGTAACAATATCTAAACTAATGCATTCTATGCTTGTAGACACTACACACATGTGAATATAAAGTAGCAGAATTTCTAACATGTGGTTGCTATGCTATAAACACTCCTTCTTATTCCCATTTTCATTGTTATCTTCATGATCAGATAATTTTCATTGATTCATCTGCTGGGCTGGGCTCTCACACTGAGCAATATCCTCAGCCGAATTCTCTGTTTTATCCCTCTGTACTGCAGGTACTCTGTGTCAGGAATCCTGAACTCTTGAGTATCTTTTGAAGCATTTGGTAGAATTAAGCCATGATTCACCATTCCAGATACATGTGAACTGGAGGAATTTTGGAAAAACAGGTTCTGCCATCACTTGCACTAGACATTTTCAATAGGCCTGAATCCAAGGGTGTTGATGTGATTCATCTTTCCTCATAGGAAGGAGGCCTTACATAGTCTCGTAGCAAATGACCTCCTCTCTACCTTCTTCAATTTGCTCTTTCTTTGGGTATCACTTCACTTTCTTTAGTGCAATTCCTGGGAAGTCACCAGTGCAGTAGCCCAGACATCACCATCTCCAGAACCACCCTCCTCTCCAGCACTGAATCAATTTTCCCCAGGTACCTGCAGGCAATACCACTGCCACAGAAACATGTCTTTCATAAGGGAACACTAGCAGCCTCACGGCCTTCAATGACTGAAGTTGATGTGTTCAAACATCTTCACTCTTTCTGTCAAGTGGTAAAGAAAAGAGTACCCTCTAAGTAATCTCATCCATTCTGAAACCAGAGCATTTACCTTTCCTTGTCAATGAGAAGTGATTACGAATTAAAGTTTCAGGCAACATTTTATAATTGGACATCTTGTTTTGTTTCATGACGTGGAAGGAGCTGTTGGTGAGGACTGAATCCAATTCTTCTGGATTGAGCTTCTTTCCCAGAAACTGACAGATCTTCTCTATGGTGCTTCTTGGGTCCTAAAGTGTGAACAATCAAGAGTGATGCTGTGAAAAGGAAAGACAGCAGACATGGGAAGATTGGAATGGAAGTGTTAGGAGACATGTGGGAGAGAAAGAGGAGAAGAAGATTTATCCAAATGGAAAAAGGCTGAGATGGATTCCAGAAGGAGAGAGAAAGAGAAAGTGGAGAGGAAGAGGTACATGAAGGGTGTGTGATATCAAGGTCAGGACGGGTTCCCCGTGGGGTGAGTTTAGGGCACCGCAGAGGCAGGTGTTGGGATTTCTAAAGAGACTCATGAGAGTGCAAAATAAGGCCAGGAGACAAAGACCCCGAAGACTCCTCCTTTCTCCAAATGACACCCTGTCCATAACCAGCACTTGAATAATGGGTGGGTCTGGAATGTCTTCCTGTACTCGAGTCCCAGGATCATGGATATTCCTGGGACATCACTGGGTGATCATATGAAGAACACAGGACTTTATAAGAAGAAACAACGTGCTCAGGCTCCACGCCCTTCCCGTTAGGATGGTAGTGCTTCATTATTAGGTTTCTTCCTGAGACCCAGTGACTGTATGACAAGGAGACACACTACTGTGGCAATAATTTAAAAATGTATTCTCTGAATTGATGGGAGAATTACAGGGAAGGGTGGGAGTTTGCTGCTGAGGTAGGTGAACGTGGATCCAAGGCTCCTTGGTGAGAACTGATTTCATGCTGAGAACAGGGAAGAACATGAAGTAGCTGCAGGAAGGAGACCAGAGTCCTTTCTTCAGGGGAAGCAGATGCCTGTGCCTATGGCATCCTGAATGTTCCCCAGGACACCACTACTAGGCAAGCATTCTCTAAAGTGCTGTTCACTCTTCTAGGTTTTATTACATTGTTTTACAATTCTGAAATAAAATTTATAAAATTTTAAAGCTTTCACTTATGTCTTCACCTATGAAAGTTACTCAGAGAACCAGGCAGCTTTGGGCAATTCAGTGTGGCACTGTCCTGCTCCAACAGAGGAATAACTTTAGAATAAGTTCATCTTCAATATACAATGATCCAATCATTGTATGTGGCTTATCTAAACACTCAGACGTATATCAGTTATTTACTTGCGAACAAGCAACTGCTTGCTATTTGGAAAAGCACACTGACTGTCACCACAGTCACCATCCTGTGCTCGGACCATTACAGGTCTTCCTGTGACCCAGCTCTACCTGGACCCAGCCCACCAGTGCTGAGCACCACCTGCAGGCCTCTCCTGTCCCTCCAGCCCCTGACCTCTCAGAAGAGTCACACAGAGTGACTTCTCAACTTCTTGTCACCTAGTCAGTCAAAGGGAGAAGCCACAGAGGTGGACATATCCTGGGGTTAGTGCTTTCTGCCAGTCCCTTGGGATGACTTGGCTCCTGTCAGCACCCTGGGTTCTGCTTAGAAAACCTTGACAGCCACAGGTGTGAGCTTAAGCCCTGGCACCCTGCCTCCATGTGTGGAAGGGCCCTTTAGATGTTGCCAGATGAAACCCAGGATGAGGTGGAGAAAGAGCGTGGAGCTTGGGGAGGTTCCAGCAGCATCAGGGCAATGGAGAGCCAGGCCTGGTTCTTCCACTCTTAGTGACCTCTGAGATTATGTGCATTGACAGGGAAGGTGGAGTGGGCATTTAGCACCAGGACCATCTGAGGGGAGAAGGATAGCGGGGAGCAGTGGGCACTAAATAGGAGAGCCTGCTTACCTTCTTGAGCTCTTCATAACTCAGCAGCAGGAAGTTCTCCCTGTGTCTCATGGACATCCAGCCACGTATGTGCTCGAACCATGATCCATAGGGCACTGCAGGGCAGGCACAGAACTGCAGGTTACACACTAAAAAACAGGGGCTCGGCGGTCCCTGTCATTTATGAAACCTGACCACTTGATTCAGGCATAATTTATACATTTTCCTCAAACTAGCTAATGAAACTGACAGGGCGACGATTCTGGAATTCATTCTACAAAGCCACTATCATCCGGATAACAAGCCAGAGAAAAGACATATCAATCATAAAACAACAGATCACTATTCCTGATGAACACAAACACAGAAAACATTATTAAAAATATTAGCAAATCCTATTCAAGAGTAAGCTTATACATCATGATATGTTGATTTTATCCCAGGGATGAGAGTTTGGTTCAACATGTACAAATGCATAAAAGCACTTATACACTATTGGGATTGGAAATATGTACAACCATCATGGATATCAGTATGGAGTTTCCTCAAAAAACTAGTAATGGAACCACCATAGCATCCAGTTATACACTCCTTGGTATTTATCCAAAAGAATTAGAGTCAGCATACTATAGCAATGCATCCATAGCCATGTCGATAGCAGTTCAATCACAGCAGGTAAGGTATGGAGCCAGCCTAGGTGTCCACTGACTGATGAATGGGTACAGAAAACATGCTACATACACATGGTGTGTTTCACTCAGTCATAAGGAACAACTCAGTTCTGTCACTTGCAGGAGAAAGGATGGAACTGGAGAACAACATGCTAATTGAAGGAAGCCAGATTTACAAATCAGGGTTGTCTGCTTTCTCTCATAGGGGAAAGTATGCAGAAAAATAACACAAAAGGGATACCAGGAAGTGAGGAGAATCACCAGTACAGTTGAGGAAGCAGATCTATATGTCACGGAACACTCACCGTTTCCTTGGATGAACCATTTAAAGTATTGTTCCAGTGATTCGGTTTTCTTAGAAAGTGTTGTCATACTCCAAAAATAATAACCTGACACAAGAACATCTTTGGGGTTTCTCATGATATACAGCACCTTAATGTAAGGAAAAAAGAGAATGAGAAATCAGTATCAATTAGTCATTTCCACCTGATCTTGGTTGTTACCCAGGCAGTCCTTCTGAGTTCCTATTAAGCATCAGCACGTTCTATTAAAGAATTAGTTATAGCACTCATAAATCAAATAGACTATTTAAAATTCCTATTGAATATTCATATGCTAGGAATGTAAGAAGAATACCTTGTCTCTTCTACTATCTGGGATATTATTCTCCTAAACATGGGAAGCTGCTGGAAAGTATTAAATGGTAAGTGGTGAGGTGTTTGTGTGTCTTCCCAAAATGACCCCAAACAGCAGATGGATAATGAATTATTTAGGTACCTAAAAATATACACTCATTCACACACTGAGGACCACTGAGGAATCTACAGATATTATGTTCATGCAGCATGAATGCATTTATGGAAAATTCAAGAATAAGCAAGCTAATCTCTAACTATATTCCAGGATGTGTTTCCCTCAGTTGGTGGGCACTGAATGGTAGTGGGGGCATGGGGAATTTTTCTGAACTGTAGAAATATTCTACGTCCTGTCTGGAAGATAGCTGCCCTCCTGTGTATATATGTACATGTTAAGAGGCTGGTAACAACATAACTGAACCCATACATACACACACAGACTGGGTCTTGAACATCATAATTTGATGATGTGTTTGCACCAACCATACTAGTATTATTATTAGAGGTCTTATGTCTCCTTAGGCCTCAGTTTAATCAGGCAGAGGTTAATGAAACCCAACAGGAGACATGGAAAAGGTTCTATTACATCAGCATCACTGTGAGCAAATTTATGGAATTTGCAGAAAAGGAGATTATTAATCTGGGGTTTTTGGTGTTTTTTAAAGAGAAACATGAAAAAAATTCAGAAGTCAATGGACACCTTAACAAAGTATGTATCAAAAACAGACTGTGCCCCCTTAGGTCATGGATATGCAGGTCCGTGCTGATCATCCTCAGCCACAGGGAGGCTGAAGTGGCTGCTATTCACAAAGCACCTTGACAAGCAGTGGGCTGCAGTGGGTAGAATAGAGAGCCAGGCTCCTGAGCAGTTTCAGGATTAATGCATGTATGAATATATGTATGGTCTCCTCCCCCCACGGGCAACGCGGACTTGGGTGAATCCACCTACCTAGCAGGAGGTCTTATTGAATTAATGTTGGCTAACATGGTCAAGAACTGAAAAGTAGGGATACTCTATGTGTATATGCAGTTATGAAATCTGGTTTCACAACAAATACTGTTTTCTAGGATCCTGGCATTAGCCAGTGCCACCACCCCTGAATTCAGGCTGGCTATGTGTGCCATGATCCAAATTCACGCTCAGGTGGGGTGTGAGCTATGTTCTCATCAGTCTCACTTAATGTCTGAAGATCCCAGTTGTCTCCCAACTTACCCCATGAGCAGACACCCAGGCCAGATCTGCAGGGGTTACATAGGCACATGGAAGTTCAAAAAGCATTGAGGAAATATTAGGCACTGACCTTGGCCTTGGAAGTGAATAAAGACTTGGGGAAGAGATGGATGGGAAGGTGAGACATCAGGAGCCGTGGGCCCTCTCTCTCATTTAGCCATTTGTAACCCACATCTGTCTCTAAGCAGGGTGAGCGCTCCCAGATGGGGACAGACTGAATCCACTTGGTATCCCCTTTGGAATGAACCAGGCAGAGAATTTCTATCAACCAGTTGGTGCCTAGATAAGGAAGGAAAATTGATGGTCACTCATTTCAACCTGACTTGAGAACAAAATTCATGATAAAATACATAACATAAACATAACCATATACCCATTCCAAGCATGCACGTGGGCAGTGCTAACTAGTGGTAAGCACATTCCCCTGTTGCTCAGCCAATTTCCAGAACCTGTCTATTTTGAACCACTGAAACTTTCTGCTTATTAACAACATTTCCCTACTTATTGCATCTTTCAGTCCCGGGATCCACCATGTAGTTCTCTGTTTCTATGAACAAAATGACTCTAGGTATTTTGCACCAATGGAACCCTAACATATTTGCCCCTTTTCTCCAAAATATCACATTGAGCATGATGCCCTCAGGATTCATCAATATTATAGAAAGTTTCTGAATATCTTTCCTTGTTAAGGCTGATTGTATTCCATTCTATCAATGTAATACACCTTGTTAATTCATTGTCTGTCGATGGATATGAGGTTGCTTCCACCTCTTGGCTCTTTGCTGAGATCCCTTTATGAGTTCCCACTCTCCTTGACTTCCAGCACCCTGCCCTGCCCTGACTATGCCATGGTCTCAGTCCTCACCCAGTTTGCTCTGCTCCTGCCCCAGGCCCACTTCCATAGGTGCAGGATGCATGTCCTTTCAGGCCCTTGCACTTTCCTGCCTCATTTCTGATCCCCAGTCATTGTCCATGCTGACTCTCCTACTCTACAATACTCCTCTTCCCCTATGTCCTCCCATTCAGTCTTTCCACTTCTCTTGAGCTGCTCTTTTGATAATAGGTCTTCACTGGTCATCCTCACCACCCCTTCCCCCATGCAACCACACAAACACCTGAACCTGCTCAAAATGCACTCCTCTATCTTCCTCCCAATCCTTAATGATCCCCACTGAGCACTCATGTCACACTTGAGCACTTGTCTGAATGGTCGTGCCATAGGGCACTGTCCCATCCTCCCAAAGCAGGGCTCCTTGGCATCTAGAGTACATTCCATCCATCTGCTGAGTGAGTGAGGAATGCAGACCTCACCTTTATCATGGGTAATTCTTTTCCTCTGTCCTTACCTGACTTAGGGTAAGCCACCATTACTGTATCTTCATCCTTTATCACAAACTTAGTACATACTTCTTTTATAACTTCCGCATTGTAACCAATAACAGGGAAAGGTAACCCTTCAAACCACACATAGTCATCTGCCATGATGAGGAGTTCTGTGTGTGTGGTGTTGTGGGTCCAGATGCAGCCACCATTGTAAGTTGTGGGAGATTCTGGGAGCCCAGATTTTAAAGGAAAGTTGAATGAATAATTAACTTTTCCTTGTTGCTACATTAACTGCTTGATAAAATCATTGTGACTGGTGATGAAAAGTTTCATCGTATTGAGCAATTTTGGACTCTGAGAATGTGAGGATGACAACCTGAGCATGAGTTCTTTGGCAGAACCCCACAGCAGGTGCTGCAAAATAATGCCACAGAGGAATCCCTGGACCCTTTCTCTTTGTTTGCATTTTGAAGAGTTTTCAGACTAGAATTATTGCAGGAAACCTGTAGATACGGTATTGCAATAATAGAATGGAGGGAAAATCAACTGTGAAGTGGAGACTCTTTGAGGCTGAAGGACATGAACCTGCCTTAGATGGGTGTAGACTGTAACTGGACTCCAGGGGCCAGTCCTCCTTTACCTTCTGATTGATGTACGGGAATGGGTCTCATGCTCTCAGGATTTATGGACTGAGGTAATAGAATTTTCATATCGACCACATCAATGATCCATGAAAGGTCATTTACATCTCTGGTCTAGTACTTTCCATTCCCAGTGGACTCTGGGGGTGAAGAACTTCACATGTTCAAGCAACATGCCAAATCCAGGGAGCCCATGCACTGTGATCTCCTGATGTCAGGAATACTTAAGGAAACACCTGCATTTTATCAATTCCCCACAGGCTTCTGTCACTTCCAATGAGAACCATGTGATGATTGAAGTCAAATCTACGTTGAAGGCAACGGTGTTTCATATTGAATACGTCATCATGAGGAGCAAAAACCCTTTCCACTGTTCCTGCTAATTACTGGGAGTATTACTAGGCTGAGCACTTGTGTATTCAACTGGGAGCTGTTGATGCTGAATCTAAGCCTGATCAGCACAGCTTCTGTGTGCCAAGAATGTCCAACAATTGGTGCACAAATACGATACTGGCTGAAAGAAGAGCACGTTTAATCTGCACAGTTGCAGGGGATACATGTGCTCTGGACAGAATACGAAGCACATCAAGATGAAAGAGTGACCTTTCATAACAGGGAAACTCTTTCATGATTCGTGATTCATTCTTAGTATTTCCCAGTAATTCTAGAGAGTTATCTCAATCACAGTGACACTGTGAATGTCCAATGATTATGGGGACTGACCTGTCTCTACAGCATTCAGAACTCTTAGTGCATGCCTACCGTGACATCACCTCACCAGCCCCATGAATTGAATGAGGATGTGCTGAAACCCACCCACTTGACAGAGCCAAATGTTGAACTTTCCTGTGGTTTCATTAGTGCACTAGGTTTATACATGAGAGTTGGGCTCATTTGAAGGGATCATTCATGGATGGAATGGAAGTTGCTGCACTATGTCCCCAGTGACTCTGCTTCACCCCCCACTCTCCCCTCCTCTACCTACGAGTATGCTTTATAGACACACATTAAGAGGGATGCTCGTTGGTGTATTTATACTCCTTCGCAGCACAATTTTTTCAATTTCCTTCTGCATTTCCTCACCTTCCCCTTCCCTCCCTACTTAGTCCCTCAGTCTTCTTCTCCACAGATCTTCCCTCTACCTTTATGATATCACTGCCCTTCCCAACTTTTCACCCTTACTTTACTGTAGCTTCTGCATATGAGGGAAAACATTTAACCCTTTGATTTCGGAATCTGGCTTATTTTAGCCAGCATGATGTTCTCCTGTTCCATCCACCTCTCTGCAAATGCCATCATTTCATTCTTTGTCATGACTTAGTAATACTACACTGTGAATATAGACCATTTTACTAACCATTCATGTGGTAAGAAGGACCTGGCCTAGTGGTGAAACTTAGCCTTTGTGAGTTATGCTGTTATATACATAGTTGTGACATTATCATGACAATATTCTCACTTTATAGAGAGATAATTTCCAAAGAGTAGGATTGCTGGTCATATGGGTTTTCCTTTCCTGGTCTTTTGAAACCGTGTGTGACCTGAGTTTTTCTCTCTGCTGGTATACACATGTTGACAGACGTCCTGTTCAGTAGTGACCTTTAGTCCTGGCCCTGTCCTGGACCACTGTGATGTGTGAGGAACAGCAGAGTCCAGGGTCCACTGCACTACATTGATCTCTGGATGACCCTGAGTCCAGCTCTGTGCTGCAGGACAATTCTTCCCTGTGATAACCAAGTCCCTGCTCTGTAAGTGGGAAACCATGGGTGACTCCTGAGACAATGCTGCACTGGCTGAAATTATCCCCATATTATTATCCCTCAAATGCATGCTGTGTGGTGGTCTGCAGTTCACCTTGGTGACACATGAGCTCTCACTCTACTGGTTACACTCGCTTCCTCTGGTCTAGTCTCTCTGCTGGGATGTCTTCACAAATCAACCACAATGATTTTTCAAGAAATTGATGAATTAGATTCCTGTACTTCATATTTACATAATACTCTATACAAAGTTGGTCTAAGACCTAGAATCAGACCAGAAACTTTATCAGTGCTAGAATAACACATTGAGTCGACTCCCCAACATACACTTACAGGCATTCACTTCCTCAGAAAGACTCAAAACTGTAGGAAATAAAAGAAACAATTTACATATTGGAAAGCATCGAATGAAAAGGGTCTGCACAGCCGTGAAAGCAGGTGTGTGTAGGAAGATGCTACAGAATGGGACTAAATCTTTTCCAGTGACTCTTCTGACAGAATGTAAAAAGAAGTCAAAAAATCTTAAACCCAAAGTGCTAATACTCCAATTGATAAATGGGGAAATAAACACAACACACAATTTCCACAAGAGGAAACACAGATGCCCAAGAAATACATGAAACGATGTTCAGTATCCTTAGCTATCAGGGAAATGGAAGTCAAAACTACAATATGGTCTCATTTCACTCCATTTCGAATGTCAAGTATCAAGAACAAATTCATTTTGGTAAGGGCTCAGAAGAAAGAAGCACTTAAACACTCAGGAATTAGAAGTTAGTACAACCATTGTGGAGATAGTGTGGGATCTCTGGATGATGAGGAATGGAGCCACCACATGACCCTACTCTACCACACGTTGTCATTTATTCAGAAGAACCCAAGTCACTGTTCTACACAGCAATATATGCACATTGCGTTTATAGCAGTGAGATTGACAACAACCAAGATAAGGAAATTAACCTGTCAATTAAAGAGTAGATTTTAAAAAAGGTGGTATATAGTCACCAGGAAGCTTTACTCAGCCATGAAAAAGAATGAAATTATGTCATTTGCATTAAAATGAATGGAAATGGAGAACATGTGTTAATTGAGGAAAGTAAGACTCAGAAAGCCAAGAGTCCTATATTTTCTCTCATTTGCAGAAGGTAGAATGAAAAAAGGAAATAGAAGAGACACTAAGAAAGAAAATGGAAGAAGTAGAGTCTTGGAAATGGATCAGGGAGGGAGGAGGAGAGGAAAAGGTAAGGGGGACTCAGCAGTGAGACACAACAAACTGTGCTGTGTACATGCATGAATATATGGCACAAAACCAAGTGTTTTGTGTAATCTTGATGCACCACTAAATCATTAATGTAAAAAAGGAAGCAGAATCTTACTGAAGTTCAGATCCCTGCCAATTATCAGAGCTGCACTTGGCTTCCAGATCCTCCATGGAAAACCCCAATCACAGGTCAATGAAAATTGTCATTCATTTTGATGGAGATGGGATGGTACACTGGGTCAGGTTTTACTTCTAAAGAGTAAAGATATTTTTTCCAGTTTTCATTGATAGCATCTTGCAATGCAGCTCATAAACCAGTGGGAACATGTGAGCATCAACATCAGGTAGAGTAACATTCAAATCCTGGAGAGTCCTCTGGTTAGTGGGCATGGGAGCTAAATGACTCACTCTGTATCTGTGGCAGTGGTTGTTTAATAGACATGTTTCACACATGCACAGCACACAAGGAAAGCAGGTGTTCAACCTGCATGGGTGTGTCTTGATTGTTGTTGTGACATTCATGGGCATTGACCATGGGCTTCATGTGAGCTAGGCAGAGCTGTACCATGGAATTTCACCCCTAGAACATATTATTCCATATTTTCAGACAGTGTTACTAAGTTGTCAGAGTGACCTCTCACAGGCAATCCCCCTGCCTCAGTCATACAGTAGCTAGGATACAGGCCTGAACCTCAACACCTGGCTGAGTATTTGTGGACTTGAGGGTTTAACAACTGTACCTGAGACACCGAATTCCTCTTGAAACTCTGGTATTCGAGTTGTTGAGAGGGCCTTCCACTCAGAAGACCTCTAGAGCTGAGCAGCAAACCACCCCCATGCACACCAGGCAGGATTTCAGCCATTCCTCAAGGGGACCAAACACAATTTGATTTCAACTCATCGGCATTTTGGCTTGATCTTCCTGAAAGATGGCAGGCAGTTCTCTCTCCCTCCTACAATCCTCATATCTAAGCCCATCCACATGACTGTTCAGAGGGGACTCCTTCTTCACTGTCTAACATGGTGATTTCAGCAGCTCTCTCTTCTCCCTTACCATGACTCGCTCTTCCACAGTGAGCGTCTCTGCCTGGCTTCACACTCTGCACTGGTGGCCTCACCTCTATTTACATTCATATCTGTGAGTGTGTGGGCTTCTTATCTTTCTCCTCGAACCTAGTGCATAATGTAGGATGGTGGGGTCTTTGCTTTAACATTACCCCTGGGAGATAAAACATTGCTGAAAATGAGCACAGGATCAATTTTGTTGAATGAACAGATCAGGCCCTCCTCATAGATTTGTTGTGAGGAATTTGCCACTTGATGTGGAGAGAGCCCTGAAGCCCAATCTCGGACTCTGCTGAGCTGTCAAGAAGAATGTCTGTCAGTGTCCATGGATCTAGTGCCTGTGCCCTGCTCTGTAATCTTCATAAGTAATTTCTGATGCCCACGCCTGCCATAGAGTAGAGGAGAATGCTTTCCCATCTCCTCTCTATTGCTAACCTGCATGACTATGTGTTCTCACCAGTTAGTACTTCCAATTTGTACTACTGGTTCTGAAGACCCAAAAGCCAAGTCAATGCCTGAAGTGTCCAGTTAACCATCGCTGGCACATGGATAATAGTGGAAAGCCTTGTGTGCAGGCTGCTTGGGTCACTGTTACCATTGTCTTCGTGTTCCCTGGCAGTTTAGCAATTGCTCATGGAAACACATAAATAAAATACACATATTATGTTTAGAGTATGGTTAGTTGATAGAATATCCTGTGACTCTGTTTGAATAAAAAAGAATTTGACTGTTATTTCTGCCAATCAGTAAAATCATTATCTGAGGCAATTATTAATTCTACAAATGCTATCTCTGTTGTCAATCTCTCTGGATCCAACGACTAGTTTTTACATTTACTGTGTGGTGTACAATGCTTTCTGTTCCACTTTGGTGTTATGAAAATGCATGTAACAATATCGCCTTACTCATAAATTTGCTGGACTGCACATGACATTATGTGTCAAGCGAGTAGAACAATTTCTAGCACAAGGTAAGTGCTAAGGAAGTGCTTTATTTAGTCACTGTTGCTACTCTTGCTCCTAGTACTACAACTAATGACAATAAAATGGCTATTTTAAAATGATGATTCTTTATAAAACAAAATCCCAAAGTCTATATGATAGGCAAGGTATGAACACATATTATTGATGGAAAAACTTTGCCCTAAATAGTTAAGTAGCCTATGTTGTTACTATTGTTAAAATTTGATGTAGAAATCTAAATTTCATGTCATATAATTCTGGCATGACTACGTCACCATGCCATTTTACCTGTGTGGATGGAATTTGCTGAGTTCATTAACTAACTACACTCCAAGTTCACGGGCCTGGCTGTCCATTGAGGTAGAACCGTGTTTTATATTTGGAGACTGAAAAGCACTGATGCCTAGTGGATTCCACCAGAAGAGCATGTGAGAAGAATTACCAAGTCGTTGATTGTGCACACTTTTGTGTGGAGCCCTTATACTCAATGGAGAGTTCGGCTGGCTATAGAATGGTTGGTGCATGTGCTTATATGAGTAGTTTTGTAGCATTTCCCTGATGCTTTACTGTCACTGAAGGTTGGTGTCATGTCATCTCCCACCAGTCTGATAAATTTCAAAAGGTCTGTTAACTGATGAGTGCACAAGAAGAGTGTGACAGATAAATGCACCGGAATCTGTTCAATCTATAGAGCCATGCAGTTGTCTTGTTCAAGGACACATGAATGGACCTGAAGGACATTAATAGTTACTTAAGCCAGCCACTGGAAAACCAGTACTACACTTGCAGTGGAATATAGGAAAGTTGACATCACAACAGCAAAACAGGGCTTAGCAGAGACCAGGGATGGTAGGGAGGAGTGAAGGATGGAACTTGGTAAATGGTGCAGCTTTACAGGTAGGTTAGAGGAATATGTCCTGGTGTTCCAGGTTCTGGTATAGCACTGTGGTTGACAATGATGCTTCATATACCTTGGATTAGTTAGAAGTTAGAAGGAAGGTTTTTAGCAAGTTTGTCCTTTGTGGAAGCTTGAATCAGGATGCTTCAAGCTACGTCGTTTACTTGAACATGAATTGGCATCGCCTATTCAGAGTAAATGTTTCCACTTACTGGTTTGCCTTATAGATTTGTCAGGGTAAGACCCTTGGGATTTTATGAATGTTCTCTTCATTACCAACATTGAATCCTTCCCTACAAACTGCAATTATTCTCTGTCTGATCTTCTTTTCCTGTTTTCTGTATTTAATCATTTTCTGAAATGGTCTTTATCTTTTCAACACTGTTTTCTTTTCTTCTACTACTATGTTTATGATCCTTCTTGAATTTGGTGATCATGATGTTGATGGCACTCCTTTGAATTTTATACTCATTTTTTTCCTGTTTTTAACTTGAGCTTCTATAGGTTTCTGAATAATATACTTTTTTAAGATGGTCATAGTTTGAGGTAGTTGAAATAGTATTTATTGTTTTTCTCAACAGTGAGGTGGACATTATTCACATTGGGGATAAATAAAGCCAGAAAGAGAGGAAGAGGGGAAGGAGAGAGAGAGAGACAGAGACAGAGACAGTAGAGACACAGAGATAATAAGAATATAAGGATGATAATACTTGCAATCATGGATCATTGTTTGGTTTAGGCAGCTGAAAGTACTGACTTGTATATCACCAAGAGAAGGTTTTACTGCCTCTTTAATTTTAGTTAAATCTACCATAGCCACCATGGGAGACACTGCAGAGAAACTGCGTAAAACAAGGCATCTGCATGGCCCCATCTCTTGGTTCTCCGTATTGGGAGCCTGGATACAGTAAATGGTTGTAAGAGGAGCCTGAATTAACAGGGAATGCTGCCGTGAGAACCTCCACTCACATCCTTGACAACACAGGTACAAGACAAATAAAAGTGCACAAAGCGCAGTAATAATTAAGAATAGTAGAAAGCTCTTAAGGAAGGAACAACATCACTAATTGACATCAGAACTGTCACTGAAGTGAATCATTTGCTTTCCACTCAAAAAGGCCAAGATTTTGAGGCCAAGCTCTTGGGGAAGGAGAAAGGTTTATTTGGACAGGTAGCAAGCCCAAGAAGATAGGAGGCTGTCACCAAGAAAGCCATGATAGGGACCCTGCATGCTAAAGGGCCAGAGGGGCAGGAAAGAAGGGGCGGGTGTGGGAGTGGGCAGGAATGAGCTGCTGACTGGAGACTATGAGCCACTCCCGAGGCCTGGAAGGCACAGAGTCTTGGTTAACTTCATGTTGCTGTATGCAGCCTTCATGGGAGCAGGCAGGTTAGGTCAGCTGGGGTCAAATCAACCTGTACTTGAGTTCCAAAGGAGCCACTTGAGAAATGATGAGTATGTTTTCCTGCAGAGTTAAACAGAAACCTGACCCAAAGTTTTAGGGTAGCAGAGAAGAGAGATAGGTCAAGAAGGCAGAGAGGGCAGCTTCTCCATTTTGTTTTCAGTGACCCATTGGACACCTGCAGCACCAAATGAACAGACAGGTCTGTTTCCAAATGATCTACAAATGCCTTTACAGAATCCTAAGTAACTATTATCATCGTATTTCATTATTATCACCATGTTTTCTACAGAAAGGTAGTGAAAGACTAATACTATATACCTCAGCTGTTTGACCTCCAATATTAGTAAATTTCACAGTCAAGTCAAAGTGGGCAGAGGTAGAGGAGTTGATTTGCCTTTTACCTTCATTCCAAGATGACTGGAGAAACATTTGGTTACACCTACAAGAGGTCAAGAAGTGAACAGTCACGTTCAGTTCTAAATATCCACCTGAGGAAAACACTGACCTTGGTTTTTTCCTGCTTTCCTAATAGGGCTTTAAATATGGGGAAATTGGTGAGCGGAACCCAGAGTTATTTACAAGACAAAAGGTAACTCAATGGTGTCCCAAGCCTCAATTCAGTTCTAAAGTACTCTATACATGTCAGCTCAAATAATACCACAGGTTAAATGCTGAGAAGAAATAAAAGTCTGTGAATGTATCCTACTAAACACGATTTAGGTAAGTTTTAACAGTTTCATACACACCACTTATTATGCTATAAACACCACCAGAATGAAAACAAAACTAGCTTGGAAATTAGACTCCTCCAGATCATCATCATCATAAATTCTGGAGATACATGTAATAGTCAAGCAACCTTAGTTTCTTCTACATTTTATTACTTGTTTTAAAATTTAGACTTGATAGTGGGTGATATTGACGTTATGCTTGTAGCCTTCTGTATGTTTAAAATACTACAAGGATCTTTAAAAAGCTGGAATGTGATGAAGTAAATAGGAAAATCCCAGTAATTTTTAACAAGCAGGTGATCAGAGAAACAAAAATGTATGATTCAAGGCTCCAGAGTGAAGATATAGTTTTTTTGTTTGTTTGTATGTTTGTTTGTTTGTTTTTGTTTTTGTTTTTGTTTTTGTTTTTGTCAGAGTGCAATAATTATACATAGCAGTTGGGTTTATACAGAAAAACTCATTCATGCATGGAAATCCATTACAGTCCCTGCTTGCCCTTTCCCTGCCATGCCCCTCTCCTCTCCCATTCTCCTTCTCTACTTCACTGGATTTCCTTTTGCTCCTCTATTAGTTTATATTTCATTGGTTCTTTATGCCATCCTGTCCTTCCCTCCCCCTTTCATGTAGAAGTGGGTTTTATGCAAAGAACTCCCCACATCCTCTACCTGTTCCTGGACAGGACAATAAGTATCAGCATCCATACAAGATCCAGAGTCTCTTGGACATTATTCCCATGGGAACAGGTCTTTGGGAAAACCTGCCATCTTCTCCTGGAATACTTTATGAAAGGCTTCAGCTTGGGCCACTGTGAAGTGATTCTTCCAGTCCCCACAGATGCCTGCAAACATGAAGGAGAGACAGATCAGATCTCGTGACAGGTCTGAAGACTGAGATGTCCTCCTTGCTCTGTCAAGACAGCACAATGGTCACTGAGTTAAGGTGAGCCCTCCTGCGGCCTGGACACCATACCCATTTACACTTCTACCTGCCTTGAAAGTTTGTCCTGACCTCCCTTCTCTCCCAAATCTTCCCATGCAAAATCTATAAGCAACTATGCTGGCTATGAAATCAGAACATCTGGAATGTAACTACCTCTGACTACTACCTTTTTTAGACCTTTGGCCCAAGAAAACAGAACTTCTGACCCGGGTGATCAGAGCAGATGATGAATCTCTCCACTTTTGGCCATTCTCTGTTAGAAGGTGTTTTGCATGTGGCGCCCATGCTGATCCATTGCCAGGTCCAGTGGCTTCAGTCACTGACGGCTCAGAGTCTCCCAGGACTTCCACTTTCTTGCAGCTAAGTTTCTGCATGTTTTTGAGTCTCTAGGTATAGTGTCCTTGTTGTTTCAGACCCACCCCTGTGGCTACCCAGCTTCAAACATGCCAGGCTCCCCCTCTGGTGGCTCTTTACATGTCATGATCTCACCCCAGAGTGCTGTCCTGCTGGACATATTCACTTCTTGTCCCTTTACCTCATTCAAACATTTACTGCAATGCAGTTACTCAGTGAGGCCCTCAGTTCAGAACTGTGCCCCTCCATCCTTGTACACTTATCAGGAATGATCGGTATGACATGTCGTATGTGTTACCTTTTGGAATGTGCATAAGTATGCATTCCTATCATATTAGGAAGTCAACACTTTTTTCATAAATAGCTTAAGATCTAGTGCTTCAAAGAATGTAGGTTAAATTAATAATTGTTGAAAGGATTAATGATGAATGAGTAATATATCAGCATAATACCCTGTTTTACAGATGAGGATTTAGGAAGCCCTAGAGGGGTTAACATTGAGAAAATGGTGGGGGAGGAATGGAAGCTGGGGATAAGGGCATCAGTCATGCCCTGTACTTATGTGATTACAGTATTATTTTATGTATCATATAAATTTTCACATAGTAGACCAATCTAATTAATTAATAAAATATGTAACAATATCTAAGCTAATATATCCTATGCATGTAAACCCGATAGTCATGTGAATATAAAGTAGCAGAGTGTCAAACATGTGGCTGCTGTCCTGTAAACACTCATTCTTACTCTTATTTTCATTGTTATCTTCATCACCAGACAATCTTCATTGATTTCTTCTGCTAGGCTCTGCTCTCCCACTGAGTGACATCCCCAGCCCAGTCTCTGCTTTATCCCTCTGTGCTCCATGTGCACCATGTGCAGGAATCCTGACCTCTTGAGTATCTTTCGAAGCATTTGGTAGATTTATTCCATTGTTCACCCTTCCAGATACATATTAGCTGGAGGAATTTTGGAAAAACAGGTTCTGCCATCACTTGCACTAGAAATTTTCAATAGGCCTGAATCCAAGGGTGTTGATGTGATTCATCTTTCCTCACAGGAAGGAGGCCTGACAATGTCTCCTAGCAAATGACCTCCTCCCCACCTTCTCCAACTTGATCTTTCTGTGGGTATCTTTTTCTATAGGGCCGTTCTCTGTGGTAAGTCAGCAGTGGAGTAGCCCAGACACCACCATCTCCAAAACCACCCTCCTCTCCAACACTGAATCCACTTTCACCAGGTACCTGCAGCCAATACCAGTAAGATGGAAATGTATTTCCTATAAGAGCACATGAGCAGTTTCCTGGGCCATGAATGACTAAAGTTGATGTGTTCAAACACCTTGACTCTTGGCAGTAAAGACAAGAGTGCCCTCCAAGGATTCTCATGCATTCTGAAGCCAAAGCATTTACCTTTCCTTGTCAATGAGAAATGCTTACTAATTAAAGTTTCAGGCAATATTTCAAAATTAGACATCTTGTTTTGTTTCATGATGTGGAAGGAGCTATTGGTGAGGACTGAATCCAGTTCTTCTGGATTGAGCTTCTTTCCCAGGAACTGACAGATCTTCTCTACGGTGCTTCTTGGTCCCTTAAGTGTGAGCAATCCAGAGTGAGGCTGTGAAAGGGAAAGACAGCAGACATGGGAAGATTGGAATGGAAGTGTTAGGAGACATGTGGGAGAGAAAGAGGAGAAGAAGATTTACCCAAATGGGAAAAGACTGAGATGGATTCCAGAAGGAGAGAGAAAGAGAAATGGACAAGAGGAGGGGCAGGAAGTGTATGTGATGTCAAGGGAAGGATGTTTCCCAGTGGGGTTGAGTTTAGGTCACTGTTGGGGGCTGTGCCATGTGGATGGCACCCGGATGGTGCCTGGCAGTCAGCCAGAGGTTGTCGGCAGCGAGGAGGTTAATTGACATAAGCACACTCAGGTGATTTATCGTCCATGCACATAATGCATGCACATGTGTTCTCGAGCACTCCTAATCATGCCTGCTCAGACATCTAGCTTCTTGCCTAATCTTTGCATAAGAGGCGTGGCCCTACTCTCCGCCTCCTGGAGGTGATACAAGTGGGCCTTAGGTGGAAGGTGGGGTGCAACAGTAAGGAGCAGCAGCAAGCAGAGAGAAGCAGCACACCTTTAGCACATACTGCTAGCATGCACCTTTAATTCACAGGATGCAGGATGCACCTTTAAGAAGAAGCTGCAGAAGCCTAAGAAGAAATAGATCTCTGATAAGCGTAGAAGCCTTTCTTTCTCTATCTTTCTCTGAGTCTCTCTCCCTTCAAAGATTCTTTCTTATGCAAAGTCTCTCTCTCTCTCTCTCTCTCTCTCTCTCTCTCTCTCTCTCTCTCTCTCTCTCTCTCTCCCTAAGAAAAGCCTTTCTTCCTCTATAGCCCAGGGAACAAACAAATAAGCGAGAAAGCAGCCCACTAAAGAAAGATAGTTAAAGTATTTCGTTTCCCGTCCACCACCGATAAAGACTCGGGCAAATTGTTGCTGCAGGCGGTGACAAATACCCACGGATTTGGTACCGCAAAGAGCCAGTGACGGGTCACCTCTGAGGCAAGTGCCCAGATTTCTGAAGAGACTCCTAGAGTGCAAGATAAGGGCAGGAAACAAAACCCCAAAGACTACTATCCCAGATGATACTGTGTCCCATAACTGGCACTTGAATAATACATAGGGCTTTGGAATGTCTTCCTAAACCTGACCTCCATGATTATTGATGGCTATCCCTGAGAGATCACACCAAGGAAGAAGATTTTATAAGAAGAAAGAATGTGCTTGGGTGCCTAGAGCTTCCTGTTAAGATGATAGTGCTTTATTATTAGTTGTTTTATCCTTGAGCCCCAGTTACTATATAACAAGAAGACACACAAGTGTGGCAATAATTTAAAAACATGTTGTGATTTTGGGGAGAATTACAGGGAAGGGTGGGAGTTTGCTGCTGAGGTAGGTGAACGTGGATCCAAGGCTCCTTGGTGAGAACTGACTTCATGCTGAGAACAGGGAAGAACATGAAGTAGCTGCAGGAAGGAGACCAGAGGCCTTTCTCCAGGGGAAGCAGATGCCTGTGTCTATGGCATCTTCTCCGTTCCCAAGACACCACTACCAGGCAAGCGTTCTCTAAAGTTCTGTTCACACTTCTACTTTTTCCAGCATTGTTTTACAATTTTTAAAACATTTCTTAAACTGTGAAAGCTTTCAATTTCTTCTGGATCTATTTATGTTACACAGAGAACTGTGCAGCTTTGTGTGGCATTTTTCTGCATCAAAAGAAAAATGAATTTAGGATCAGTTCATATCATAGTGCAATGTTCCAACGAGTGTAAGTGGCTTATCTACACACTCAGACATCCGTCAGTCATTTACTTGGGAGCCTTCAACAGTGTCTCCATTTGCTATGTGGAAAAGCACACTGACTATCACCACAGTCACCATCCTGTGCTCGGATCATTAGAGGTCTTCCTGTGTCCCAGCTCTACCTGGACCCACCCCAGTGCTCAGCACCACCTGCAGGCCTTTCCTGTCCCTCCAGCCCCTGACCTCTCAGAAGAGTCACACAGAGTGACTTCTCAACTTCCTGTCACCTAATAAGTGAAGGGGAGAAGCCAGAGAGATGGAAACACTCTAGGTTAGTGCTTTCTGCCTGTCCCTTGGGATGACTAGGTTCCTGTCAACATCCTGGTTTGTGCACACAGAAACCTTGACAGCCACAGGTGTGAGCTTAAGCCCTGGCACCCTGCCCCAGTGTGTGGAAGGGCCCTTTAGATGTTGCCAGATGAAACCCAGGATGAGGCATGGAGAAAGAGCGTGGAGCTTGGGGAGGGTCAAGCAGGAGCAGGGCAATGGAGACCCAGGGCTCTTCTACAGTTAGTGACCTCTGAGCAGCTGCACTTTGACAGGAAAGGTGGAGTGGACACTGAGGACCAGGGAAGTCTGAGAGAGCAAGGATGGTAGGGACCAATGGGCACTGACAATGAGAGGCTGCTCACCTTCTGCAGCTCTTCATAACTCAGCAGCAGGAAGTTCTCCCTGTGTCTCATGGACATCCAGCCACGTATGTGCTTGAACCATGATTTATAGGGCACTGCAGGGCAGGCACAGTGAAGGTTACACACTGCTAAAACATGGCCTGGGCGGTTCCTGTCGTTCTTCAAACCCTGACAGCTTGATTCAGATATAATTTATAAATGCTCCTCAAACTAGCTAATGAAACAGAGACGGGGACCATTCCAGAATTCATTCTATGAAGCCACAATCATCCTGATACCCAAGCCAGACAAAGACACGTCAATCACAAAACAACAGATCACTATTCCTGACACAGAAAACATTATTAAAATATTAGCAAATCCTATTCAAGAGTAAGCTTATACATCATGACATGTTGATTTCATTCCAAGGATGAGAGTTTGGTTCAACATGTGCAAATACATAAATGTATTTAACCTCATCAGAAGAATTTGCCATGACAGAGCAACTTGGCTGAACAGCATAAAAGCTCTGTGTATCAAACTCAAAGCCATCAACTAAATGAGGAAAAACTGGAGGCATTTCTCCTAAAATCAGGAACAAATCAAGGATGTCCATTCTCACCACTCCCATTCAATAGAGATCTTGAAACTCTAGTCTGAGGAATCAGGCAGGAGAAGGCAATCAAAAAATTATAAGTACTAAAGAAAGAAGCCAAATCATCACAGTTTGCTGATGATATAATACTATGCTTTGAAGACCCAAAATTCTCCACAAACATTTCTAAAACTTATTACCAGATTCAGGAAAGTAGTAGGTTACAAAATAACATACATAAATCAAGAACTTTTCTTCATAATAATAATGAATCTGCTGAGGAAGAAGTGAGGAATGCAATTCCATTACAATGGTCTCAAAAAATATCTAGGTAGCCAGACATGGTGACACATGCCTATAATCTGAGAAAGGAGGATCATGAGTTCAAAACCAGTCTGAGAAACTTACTGAGGCTCTAAGCAAATCAGTGAGACCTTGTCTCTAGGTGAAATTAAAAGAACTGGGAATGTGGCTCAGTGTTCAAGCATGCCTCGGTTCAATCTCTGGTACCAAACAAACAGCAAAGAACCCTTGGCATAGTCTACCTAAAGAAGAGAATGAAAATCTCTTACAATGAAAGTCATAGAACACTAAAGTAAGAAGATGAATCAGACTATAGAATATGCAAAGCCCTGCCATGTTCTTGGATCACCAGAATCAAAATTGCCATAGTCCCTAAATAAATCTATAGATTCAGTGCAATCCCCATCAAATACCCATGACAACCAAAAGTTGATTGAAATGACAACCCATGATTGAAATGACAACCAAAAGTCCAAAGCAATTCTAAGCAATAAGAACAAAGATGAATGGCCAGGGAGATGGCTCAGTGGCAGAGCACTTGACTGGCATGTGCAAGGCCCTGAGTCTCCTCCCCAACACACATGCAAACTGAAAAATAATGCTGAAGGTACCACCTTCCAAGTCTTCCCATGATCAAATCATACTAAAGAGCTACAGTGAGAAAGATTGAACTAATATGAAAATAGTCACATAGATTCATTGAGTAGAAAAAAGACACAGAGACAAACCCACAAGGAATCATCTGATCCTTTAACAAAGACACCAAAGCAAATATTGGAGAAAATACAGCCTGTTTAATAAATGGTGCTTGGAAAACTAAATATCCACATGTAGGAGAATGAAGCTAAATCCTGCACTAAAATGAACTCAAAGTGGATCCAAAAAAACATAGGAATTAGACCATAAACACTGTAACTACTAGTAGAAAATAGCACATTCACTCCAATGTGTAGAAGCAGGCATGATTTCCTCCATAAGACTCCTAGTGTTCAGGAAACAAAACCAAGAATTGGTAAATGGAATGACATCAAATTATAAAGCTTCTGCATAACAAAGGAAATGAAACAGAGAAGAGAGGGTCTACAGAATGGGAGAAAATCTTTGCCAGGTACTCCTGTGACAGAGGACTAATATCCAGAATATATAAAGAACTCAAAACTCTTAACACCAAAAACCAAATAATCCAATCAATAGATGGGTAACTGACAATCAATTCTCAAAAGAAGAAATACAATGGCCAACAATTTTATGACAAAAATTTTGACATCTTTAATAATCAGCTAAAAGCAAATACAAGCTACTCGAGATTGAATCTCACTCCATTTAGAATGGTAATTATCAAGAACACAAATAATAATAAATGCTGGCGGGGATGTGAGGGAAAGGAACACTTACACACTATAGGGATGGAAAATTAGTACAGCCACTATGGATATCAGTATCGAATTAACTCAAAAGACTAGGAATGGAACCACCATATGACTTGGTCATTGAGCTCCTTGGTATTTATCCAAAAGAATTAAAGTCAGCGTACTATAGCAGTACATGCATGCCCCTGTTAACAGCAGTTCAATCACAGCAGCTAAGTTATGGAAACTGCCTAGGTGTCCACTGACTGATGAACAGATACAGAAAATGTGGTAAATATACATGATGGAGTTCACGCAGTCATAAAGAAGAACTCAATTCTGTCACTTGCAGGAAAAAGGATGGAACTGGAGAACAACATGCTAATTGAAAGAAGCCAGATTTACAAAGTCAACAGTTTTTTGTTTTTTCTCACATGTGGAAAGTAGACAGAAAAATAATACAAAAGGGATACCAAGAAATGAGGAGAAACACCAGTAGAATAGAGGAAGCAGATCTATGTATCACAGAACACTCACCGTTTCCTTGGATGAACCACTTAAAACATTATTCCAGAGATTCTGGTTTCTTAGAAAGTTTTGACGTAGTCCAAAAATAATAACAAGACACAGGAACATCTTTGGGGTTTCTCATGATATAAAGCACCTTAAAGTAAGGAAAAATGAGAAAATGAAACATCAGTCTCAATCAGTCATTGATACTGATCTTCACATCTGCAGTTCTTATAGAATCCCTAGTAAAGTTCAGTGGGTTCTGTTAAAGAATTAGTTATAGAATTTATTAATCAAAGAGACATTTTAAAGTTCTTATGGCATATTCATATGCTAGGAATATAAGAATACCTCGTCTTTTCTTTCCAGGATATTAATCTGCTCACATGAGAAACTGCTGGAAAGTTTTAAATGGTAAGTGGTGAAGTATTTGTGTGCTTTCCCATAATGATCACTAACAGCAGATAGATTAATAAATTATTGTGTATTCAGATTCAGAACAATATACAGTCATTCACACACAGAAGATCACTGAGGAATTTCACAAATATTTCATTCATATAGCATGAATGCATTTACAAAAAATTCAAGAATAAGCAAACTCATCTGTAGCTGTATTCCAGGGTGTATTTCACTCAGTTTGTGGGCACTGATTGGTAGAAGAGGCCTGGGGAATCTTTCTAGACTGTAGAAATGTTCTAAGTCTGGTCTGGGTGATAGCTGCCCTACTGTACATATGTGCATATTAAGAGGCTGTTGCTTAAGATTATTGAACACACACACAGACACACACACACACCCCACTGGGTAATGGAACATCAGAACTTGATGTTGTGTTTACACCAACTCCATTGTGGTTATTATTGGAAGTCGTATGTCTCCTTAGGCCTCTGTTTAACCAGGCAGAGAGAAATGAAACACAACCGGAGACATGGAAATTGGTCTCTTGGAGCCATCTCACTGTGAGGAACATTATGACATTTACAAGACAGGAGATTATTAATCTAGGTTTCCTGGTGTTGTTTAAACAAAAACATGAAAAATTTCAAAGTTGACACTTTTAGAGAGTATGTTTCTGAAAATAGTCTGTGGTACCTTAGATCTTGAATATCCATGGTCTGTGCCGATGATCCATCAGTCACAGGGAGGCTGGAGTGCCTGCTGATCACAAAGCACAGTGCCACGCAGTAGGTTGAGGTGGTGAGAATAATGAGCCAGGCTCCTGAGCAGTCCTAGGAGTCATGCGTTTACAGTGTATGGATGCTCTGCTCCCCACACAGGCAACACTGGGTGCTTCCACCTCCCTGGTTGGAGATGTTTATTGAACTAATATTGGCTAACATCTTCAAGAACAGCAAAGGAGGGATAGTTTAGTGTACGTGCAGTTATAAATCCTTGTTGCACATGAGATGTGGTTTTCTAAGATCCTGGCATTAGCCGGTCCTGTTACCCCTGAATTCAAGCTAGGTACTGTGTGCAATGGTCCACATCCTTGCACTCAAGTGTGGTCTGAGTTGTGCCCTCATTAGCTTCACCTAGTGTCTAAGAATCTCAGGTGTCTCCCAACCTATCCCATGGGCAGACATCCCAGCAAGATCTGCAGGGGTTACATAGGCACATGGAAGTTCAAAAAGTATCGATGAAACATTAGCCACTGACCTTGGCCTTGGAAGTGAATAACGACTTGAGGAAGAGATGGAAGGGAGGGTGAGACACCAGGAGCCGTGGGCCCTCTCTCTCATTTAGACATTTGTAACCCACATCTGTCTCTATGCAGGGTGAGTGTTCCAAGATGGTCACAGACTGAATCCACTTGGTATTCCCTTTGGAGTGAACCAGGCAGAGAATTTCTATCAACCAGTTGGTGCCTAGATAAGGAAGGGAAAGTGATGGTCACTCATTTCAACCTGACTTGTGAACAAAAATTAAGATAAAATCCATAACATAAACATAACCATATGCCCACATTAAGCATGCATTTGGGTAGTGCTAAGCAGTGTTAAGCATGCTCCTGCTGTTGCTCAGCTAATATTCAGAACTGTTCATCTTGAACCACTGAAACTCTGCATAATAACATTTCCCTTCTTATCCTACCTTTCAGTTCCTGGATCCACCCTGGGGTTCTCTGTTTTGATGAACTTAACTGCACTAGGTATTTTCACAAGTGGAACCATATCATATTTGTCCTTTTGTGCACAACATATTGCATTTAGCATGATGCCCTTAGGATTGATCAATGTTGTAGAAAGTATCTGGATGTTTTTCCTTGTTAAGGCTGATCGTATTCCATTGTATCAATGTGACACACCTTGTTCATGCATTCACCTGTCAATGGATATGAGGTTGCTTCCACCTCATGGCTCTTTGCTGAGATCCCTTTATGAGTTCCCACTCTCCTTGACTTCCAGCACCCTGCCCTGCCCTGCCAATGCCGTGGTCTCAGTCCTCACCCAGTTTGCTCTGCTCCTGCCCCAGGCCCACTTCCATAGGTGCAGGATGCATGTCCTTTCAGGCCCTTGCACTTTCCTGCCTCATTTCTGATCCCCAGTCATTGTCCATGCTGACTCTCCTACTCTACAATACTCCTCTTCCCCTATGTCCTCCCATTCAGTCTTTCCACTTCTCTTGAGCTGCTCTTTTGATAATAGGTCTTCACTGGTCATCCTCACCACCCCTTCCCCCATGCCACCACACAAACACCTGAACCTGCTCATAATGCACTCCTCTATCTTCCTCCCAATCCTTAATGATCCCCGCTGAGCACTCATGTCACACTTGAGCACTTGTCTGAATGGAAGTGCCATGGGGCACTGCCCCATCCTCCCAAAGCAGGGCTCCTTGGCATCTAGAGTACATTCCATCCATCTGCTGAGTGAGTGAGGGACACAGCCCTCGCCTTTCTCCTGGGTGGTTCCTGTCCTCTTTCCTTTCCTGACTTAGGGTGAGACACCATTACTGTATCTTCATCCTTTATCACCAACTTACTACAAGCTTCTTTTATAACTTCAGAGCATAACCAACAGGAGACAAAGGTCACCCTTCAAACCACACACAGTCATCTGTCATGATGAGGAGTTCTGTGTGTGTGGGACTGGGGTCCAGAAGCAGCCACCATTGGAAGTTGTGGGAGATACTGGGAGACTATACTTCAAAGGAAAGTCCAAAGAATCATTAACCTTTTCTTGTTGTAAGATTAACTGACTGATATAAACAAATTGAGACTGATGTTTCAAAATTTCATGGTATTGAGCAATTTTGGACTCTGAGAATATGAGGATGATATGAGCTTGAGTTCATGGGCAGACTCCACAGCAAGTGCTGCAAAATAATGCCACTGAGCAATCCCTGGGACCTGAAGAAAGCCATTCTTTTCTGTTTGTATTATAAAGAGTTTTTAGAAAAGAACTTTTACAGGAAACCAGTTGATACACTCTAGCAATAACACCCTGGAAGGACGATGAGGAACTGTGAACTGAAGATTCTTTGAGGCTAAAGGACATGCACCTGCTTTAGAGTCAAAAGATATGGGGGTGGACCGTAAGTGGACTACAGGGTCCAGTCCTTCCTAACCTTCTGGTTGACATAGGGAAATGGGTCTCATGCTCTCAGGATTTAGGGACTGAGGTAATAGAATTTTCATACCTACCACATCAGTGATCCATGAAAGGTCTGTTACCATCCCTGGTCTAGCACTTTCAGTTCCCAGTAGACTCTGGGGGTGAAAAACTTCACATGTTCAAACAACATGCCAAATTCAGGGAGCCCATGAACAGCAATCTACTGTTGCCAAGAATGCTTAAAAAATGCATTTTTATCAATTCCCCGTGGACTTCTGTCACCTCCAATGAGAACCATGTGATGAATGAAGTCAACCCACGTTGAAGGCAGTGGTGTTTTATGTAGAATGTTTGGTCATCAGGAGCAAAAACCCTTTCCACTCTTCCTGCCAATTCCTGGGTGTATTACTAGACTGAGCACTTGTGTATTCAACTGGGAGCTGTTGATGCTGAATCTAAATCTGATGTGGCTCAGCTGCTGTGTGCATCCTGGGGAGAATGACCACCAATTGGGGCACAAGTATGACTCTGGCTGAATGAAGAGTGGCATTTAATCAGGAAAAGTTGCAGGGACCACATGCGCTCTGGACAGACAGAATATGATGCACATCAAGATGAAAGAGTGACCTTTTATAAAAGAGAAACTGATTCATGAATTTTGTTTCTTTCTTAGTATTGTTCGATATTTCCAGAGAGTCATGGCAATCACAGTGACACTGTGATTGTCCAATGGTTGTGGGGGCTACACGTCTCCACAGCATTCAGACTCTTAGTGCATGCCGTCGGTGACATCTTCCCACCAAGCCCATGAATCGATGAGGAAGTCCTGAACCCCACCCACTGGACAGAGCCAGATCTTTAGCTTTCCTATGGTCCTATTAGTGCACTATGGGGTGTATAATAGTTGGGCTCATTCCGAAGGAATCATCCATGCAAGCAATGGAATTTACTCCACTTTTGTCCCCAGTGACTCTGCTTCCCTCCCCCTCTCTTCCCTTTTCTACCTATGAGTATTTATTGATTTATGCTTTGTAGACATCATTAAGGGGGAATCCGCTGTGGTGTACTTATTCATGCACACAGTATGATTTTGGCAATTTGCTTCTGCATTTCCTCACCGTTCCCTTCCCTCCCAACCCCCTCCATCTCCTTCTCCTCTACTGATCTTCCCTCTGTATCTATGATATCACAGCCCCCCTCCCACTTTTCCCTCTTACTTTGCTGTAGCTTCTGCATATGAGGGAAAACATTTAACCCCTTGCTTTCTGAGTCTGGCTTATTTTGGCCAGCATGATGTTCTCCAGTTCCATCCATTTAACAGCGAATGCTGTCATTTCATTCTTTGCCTTGACTTAGTAACACTCCACTCTGTGTATATACCACATTTTCTTAATCCATTCCCCTATTGATGGGTACCTGAGCAAGCTCTTGTGAGTTATGCTGTTATATGCATTGATGCAGTTGTATCACTATAGTATTCTGATTTTAGAGATGGATAAATACCAAGGAGAGGGACTGATGGTCACATGGGGATTTCCTTCCTATTATTTTGAGGAATCTTCATACTACTTTCCAGAATGATTGTACTGATTTCCAGTCCCACCCACAATATACAAATGCACCCTTCCCCCACATCCTCCCAGTATTTATTATTTGTGTTTTTGATGACTGTCATTCTGACCGAAGTGAGATGAAATCTCAATGTAGTTTTGATTTGCATTTCCCTGATTGCTGGGGATGTTGAAACTGTTTTCATATATTTGTTGGCCATTTGTATTTCTTCTCCTGAGAAATGTCTGGTCAGTTTTTTGGTAGAATGGTTAACATTATTGGAATGAGTCCATGTGTCAGGAGTGTGGTGACCCTTATATATAGTTCCTTTGAAGTACTCTCTGCCTACAGTGTCATCGGGTGTGGCTCAAGTGCAGTCTCTCTGCTGGTTTACACATGTTGACAGAATCCCTGCTCACTACTGACCATCAGTCTCTGTCCTGTCCTGGACCACTGTGAGGTCTGAGGGACAGCAGATTGCAGGATCCACTGCACTACAGTGATCTCTGGGTGACCCTGAATCCCATTCTGTGTTGTAGGACACTTTTGGTAACCAAGTCCCTGCTCTGTAAATGGGAAACTCTGGGTGACTCCTGAGTCAATGCTTCGCTGGCCACAGTTATCTGCATGCTGCGTGGTGGTCTGCAGTTCTCCATGGTGGTACACGAGGTCTCACTGTACTGTCTACCATTGGTTCTTCCTCTCCAGTCCCTCTGTCTGGGTGGTCCAAACGTGCCAAACAGAAGATTCCAGAAGAAAGTGCCACAATCCACCATGAAATGACCTTATTGGGATTCCAAGGATTCCCTTAATACCATGTTGATTGATAACAACATTTATTGGAAACTTAATCATGGGCTTAAGGGTCTCCTGAGTGACAGTTGAGAAAAATATTCCACATGAGCAGGTGAGTGTAGATTCCCCATCTCTGGGAACACACTTGGGAGCAGACTGTGGTTTGGAGCATGCATATTTCCAATTGTTTGTTCTGCTTTCCATCTCCTAGTTTCTCTAGCATTGTTTAAACATGCATGGGAGCTGGATTCTGCAAAGGCTTTTCCTGCTCGTTAGGTGATCATTTAATCCTTGTCCTTCATTCTGCTATGTGGAGAATTACACTTATTGATTCATGTATGTTGAACCAACTCTGCATCCCTGGGATGAAACCCACTTGATCATGGTGTACCATCTTCTTAATTTGTTTTGAATGCACTTTCTTAACAGTTCATTAAGAATTTTTTTATGTCTGTGTTTGAAAAGAAAATGGGTCTGAGGTTTTCTTTCCTTGACTTGTCTTTGGTTTGAATATCAGAAGGATATTGGCTTCATAGAATGAATTTGGGAGTGTTCCCTCCCTTTCTATTTCATGGAATAATTTGAGAAAAAAATAGTATATGATTTTAATTAAAAGATCTATAGAATTTGGTTGAGAACATAGCTGGTCCTGAGATTTCCTTTTTAGAAAGCTTTTCATTTCTGCTTCAATCTCATTGTTTGGTATTGGTTTCTATATCTTCATGTCTGGATTTGGATAGTTCATATTGTCTAGAAATTTGTCAGTCTCTTCCAAATTTTTCCAGTTTGTTGGACTATAGATTTTCCAAATAGTTTTTACTGATCCTCTGAATTTCAGAAATGCCTGTGTGGGTATCTTCTTTTTAATCTCTAATTTAGGTACTTGACCACTAAGCCACATCCCCAGCCCTGTTTTGTATTTTATTTAGAGACAGCGTCTCACTGAGTTGCTTAGCACCTTGCTTTTGCCGAGGCTGGCTTTGAACTCTCGATCCTCCTGCCTCAGCCTCCCAAGCCTGTGGCATTACAGATGTGTGCCACCGCACACAGCTCTTCTTTCACTCTTTTTTGGTTAGTACCAATAGGTTTATCAATCTTGTTTATCATTTCACAGAACCACCTCTTTGTTGTATTGATTCTTTGTATTATTTTTATTCTTAATTTCATTAATTTGGGCTCTGATCTTATATCCTTTTATTCTAATTATTTTGAAATCACTTTGTTCTTCTTTTGAGGTCTGACATTAGATAATTTGGAATCTTTCTATTTCTTTAGATGTAGGTTCTTAATGCTATGCTATAAACCTTCCTCTTAGAACTGCTTTCATAATGTCCCAGAGATTTTATGTTGTATCTCTTTTCTCATTTGTTTTAAGGTATTTTTAATTTCTTCTCTGATTTCTTCTTTGATCCATTTCTCATTCAGAAGTATAATATTTAATCTGCAGATGTTAAAATAATTTATTTCATCATCTTGATTTTTAAATTTATACCATTAAAAGATATAAGGAATAATTTCTATTTTTTTATATTTGCTAAGACTTACTTTGTGTTGTGTCTATTCTGAAAATTCTCCATGTGCAGCTGAGTAGAAAGTGAATTTTGTTTTTGATGGAAAAACAAAATTTTGATGGAAATATTCTAGAGATGTCTGTTAGGTCCATTTGATATAGTATATAGCATACATATTATTATGTTCTTATCTTGAAATCTATTTTACCAGATGATACTAGCTACCTCTGTTTATTTTTGGTTTCTAATTGCATGGTATATCTTTTTCCTTCCTTTCACCTTTAGCCTGTGGATGTCTTTACCTGTAAGGTGGGTCTCTATAAGCAATACATGGTAGGATCCTGTTTTTTAATTCATTCTGCCAGTCTATGTGTTCTGATTGGAAAATTTACACTCAGTGTTATTGTGGAGATGATTTTTATTTTCTAACACATTAATTTGTTTCTAATGCTTAATTCAGACTTGCTTCTTCTGTAATTGACTACTCATCCAGTGAGATTCATCCATATCCTGGCTCTGATAATTATTTTTCATTTCTTCTGCATGAAATATTTTTGCTTTGCAGTGCTGGCTTAGTGGTTATGAATTTTTCTTTTTTTTTTTTTTTTTTTTTTTTTAGTTTCTGCTTACCATGAAAAGTTCTTTCATCTTAAATTCTGAAGAATAGGTTTGCTGGATACAGAATTCTTGGTTGACCTCTGTTATCATTTAGGATTTGGCATATATTATTCCATGTCTCCTGACTTAAAATGTCTGGGCTGAGAAATCAGTAGAACTCAGCTTACTTCTAAATGTAGTCAGCTTTCTCCCTTACAGCTAGAATTCTATCCTTGTTCTGTATAGTAGGCATTTTCATTATAATTTGTCTTGGAGAGAATCTTTTTTGATCTTATTTATTTGAGTCCTAAATGCCTTTTGTGTTGGGATTTCTGTCTTGTTTTCAAGGTCTTGGAATTTTTCTGTTATTATTCCACTGAAAAGTTTGTGCATAACTTTAGTTTGTAATTTGTTGTCTTCTTCTATACCAATGATTCTCATATTTGGTATCTTAATCGTGTCTCATATTTCTTTTATTTTATGGACTAGGACTTGATTTACTTACATGTCACTAGTGTATCATCAGGGCTCTCCAGAGAGAGAAATCAATAGAATGACAGTAGATGGATAGAGTGAGAAATACATGAAGGAGAATTTATTAGAGCATTTTCTGATTTGAATCTCTTTTAGTAATTTTTTTAGTGGTAGATGGGGATCCAACCCACTGCCTCACATGTACAAGGCACGTACATCCTCTCCTGCTGAGCTACAACCCCATATTTCTTAAATATTCTGGCCATGATCTCTTAACATATCTTATTTATGGTCAACTTTATTTTTGAGATTATAGGCTTTCTCTTCAAGGCCTGAGTATCTGCCTTCCAAGTAGTCAAATCTGTTGGTGTTGGTTTCAACTTAACTTTTAACTTGATTTATTGAGACTTTCATTTCCAGGATCTCGGTTTGGCTCTTTTTCAGAATCTCTATTTCTTCATTTGAATGTTCTTTCACTTCCTGCGTATTCTTCCTCATGTCCTTCCTTAGCTCTTCTTTTAGTTCACAGAAAATTTTAAACATCAACTTTTCGAATTCTTTTTCTGGCATTTTCTCCACTGTTATATTAAGGGGGTCGGTTACACTGTGAGCTATTTGGGGTGGCTTTTCATCCTGATATTTTCACATCGTTGCTATTCTACTCATGTTCTGGGATAATCGCCTCTTCTCATATTATATGAGGGCGTTTTTAGTGAGCCACTTTCTCTTTACCACGTGTCGGGTGGGGCAAATGTCCTGGTATCAATAGGGTCCTGACTCTGAACTTGCTCTTACGTCAAGGCTCCAACACCACGTCAGTAGGAAATACTAATCCTCAGTAATCGCAGTCACTTTTTTGAACAACACTCTATGCCAACTGATTTAAAAAAAAAACTTATTGACAGTATTCTCCCCCAGTCCACTAATCTGAGTGGAAAATCGGAGTCATTTTCTTGAATTGGTTGAGAAATTATCTAATAAGAAATGTGAAGTTGTTTTTGTATTAGAGCACTGTATTTCTACATAGTATTTGAGTCACTTTTGATATAATGATACCTATGAGGAATTTATTTCAGTCCCCTCTCCCTTCCCTTCCTCTCCTCCTTCCTCTGCTTTTCTCTCTCATCTCTCCTACCGTATCTGGCTCTCTGGCCGGTTGTTGTTCCACCGATGTGATTTTGGCCTGCGGAAAAGAGGAGGCTTAGTCTTTCCCCTCCACCATTTTCCGGGACTCAGTTTGTTTATTTTTCTTGCTGAGTTTTTTTTTTTTTTTTTTTATTTTTTATTGGTGTATCGTAATTGTGCATATCAATGGGATGTGTTGTTCCCTATCTGCACACGCACACCATATGATTTGGCCAATCTCACTCCCCATCTTGCTGAGGTTTTTTAAATGGAGTGATTTCTCAGGTTCCAGTTTGTTTGTTCTCACCTGATCCCACGTGGTCAAACTAAGATGGGGAAAGCCTGCAGGTGGAGTTTCACCTCAGGGTTCCACTGGCTTTTTGACTGTCCAGCTCCGACACAGCCCTCTTTCTGGGAATTGGACCGTGAGCGTGGGGAGGGGAGTGGAGTGCTCCAGCCTCTTCTCCAGCCCTGTCTAGGCTTGCAAGAGACGACTCAGGGATCACCAGATTTGTCAGTTTAACTGGCCTCAGTTCTCTGCCCCAGCCCTGGGGTCATCCTGGCTCCTTTTCCTGGAGCTCAGACAACCTCCTTCAAGCAAAGGAGTTCCTCCCTCTTCTCAGCTCTGTAGAACCAGTGTGCAGGTGCTGAAGTGCTGTTAGGAAGCATTCACGGGGCCTGGCTGTGATAGCGTGACTTTCTCTGAACCACCTCATTCCCTTCACCAAAGGGATAAAATGCATGGATTGAAAGGATATTTTTTTAAAAAGTAGCTCATTAAGAGTAAAGAATTGCTTTGACTATTCTGGGTCTCTATTTCTTCCAAATGAATTTCATGATTTCTTCCTCTATTTCTGTGAGGTACATCTTTGAGATTTTAATTGGAATTGCATTTAATCTGTATACCACTTTTGGTAATGTGGCCATTTGACAATGTTAATTCTGCCTATCCAAGAACCTTCCATCTTCTAAGGTATTCTTTAATGTCTTTCTTTTGCGTTCTGTAGTTTTCATTGTAGAGGTCTTTCACCTCATTCGTTAGATTGATTCCCAAGTTTTGTTTTGTTTTTGGAGGCTATTATGAATGGGGTAGTTTGGTATATCTACACAATGGAATATTATTCAGCCATAAAGAAGAATGAAATTATGGCATTTGTAGGTAAATGGATAGAGTTGGAGAATATCTTGCTAAGTGAAATAAGTCAATCCCAAGAAACCAAAGGCTGAATGATTTCTCTGATAAGTAGATGATGATATGTAATGGGGGTTAGGGGGTAAGGGAAGAACGGAGGAAGGATGGATTGTGTAGAGGGAAATGAGGAGTGTGAAGGGGGCGGGGGACGGAGAGGTAATAGAATGAGAAAAAAATCATTACCCTATGTACATGTATGATCATACAAACAGTGTGATTCTACTTCGTGTACAACCAGAGAAATGGAAGGTGTACCCCATTTGTATGCAATCAATCAAAAAATAATAAAAAATAAAAATGAATTTAAAAATTAAAATTTTAGAGGAGAGTAAAGAAGTTGGATATGAAAGTTGGAATATTCAAGAGGTGCGAGGAGAGAAAATGGAAACTAGGTAGTTCATAAAGGTCTTAAAGAGGGAGGAAGTGAAGAAGTGAAGAAAGAGAACAAGCTAAGTTTTAATTAGAGGAAGAGATGAGAGTAAGCAAGAAAAACACCACCAGTAACCACCCCAACATCAAACAAACAAAAACCCTTTAAAAAGCCAAAAAAAAAATCCCTACTATCTCTTAGAAAAACAGAATCAAAAAGTAAAAGGTTAATAAAAGGAAAATAAATGATATAAAGGAAAAAGAACCCAGAAATGTGTGTGTGTGTGTATATACATGAGCCAATCAGTAAATACAGCCAGAACATCATCTAAAAATATTAATAATAAAAACGAAAGAAAAAAAGGGGGAACATTCTTAAATAAAAATACAATTTTTCCAGCAAGGTAGCTGAAGTTGAGTACTTGTGTCCTATTGCAGATCAGCCTCTGTCCCTTGCTTCTTGGATTCTGTGCCTCTTAGAGAGCTAGGACTGGATAATATTTAACCTGACTTCCTTTGTGATATTCACCACACTGCCTGATGAATTCAATTGGAAATGGTGCTGGTTGAAATGACTCTCAGCTTCTCTGCTCACCTGTCCAGGGGAGATGGAACTGGCAGTACCTTCTGCTGGATTTGGTTTAAATGCCCTAGATTGCTGTTTTTCCTGGCTGGGAGTAGTGCATAGATCTCTTTGGAAAGTTCTCACTGCTGGAAATAAGCAATAAACAGAACTTTGAACCTTTGTTTGGTATCTATTCCAGAGTGATTCAGTCCTTGGCAGCCCAGGGCTAGACAGATGCCAATCTCAGCTGGACTTATGGGTTTCTAGCTTCTCTTTTGAGTTCTACTCTTAGGGCACGGTGACCAACCTCTCTGGATGGATGGAGCATAGCCCGTTTCCCACACCCCTACCCCACTACCTAGGAATCTCCAAGTCTCCTTTCCTGAATGTAATCACACCTGTGTGATTGATTTCCCTCCATCTTTTTCAGCTGGTTGTTCACTCCAGAGACCTCAAAAGGATATGGGGCTGTCCTTCCTGTCACCAAGGCCATCACACCACCTGACCCATTTCCCTGATCCTGTTTTCACTGGTGGCCTGCACCACAGGGCTCGGAGGGAAAGCAGGTTGCATCCCTCCGTTCTGCCGTCTGGAACCTCCTGGATCCACTGCTCTCCACAAGTCTTTTGCAATCGTGATTTGACTGGGGCAGTTCAGGTCATGCAGAAGTACTGCCTGCGGCCAGAGTGGAAGTGTTTGCTCCTTCCCCACAGGAACGAGATCCAGCAAAACTTCCTCAAGCGAGATCTCCTGCGCAGCGCTTCGCACGGGCACACTTGAATCCCCAGCCACAGTGCCGCCTTCAATCGGCTCACACGCCAGACCTGTCTGCACTCTATGCCCCTTTGTGTGGTCCCTTCCCTTCGCGGTGACACAGCACCGCTGCCTCTGCCGGCCGCAGGGGTATTTCTTTGCATCCTCCACTCTTGGCTTCTCTGAATCTTGACGATTATTGATTTATAATTCTTCTTATGACACTCACTTTACGATGAAGCCATATTCCTGTCGTTGTGATTCCAAACAGCCGAGCAAGCGGGGATCCTCCTTCCCCGACTCTGCCTCTTGCTAGCCTGGCATAAAGTTTTCCAAGGGTCATCCACAGGAAGTGCTGCCATCATCCACCTGGAAGAAACACAGGTGTTCAGGCTAAATCCCTTTTGTTGGAGGTAGTTTCCCACATCTGATAATGATTCTCACAAGCAGTGGTTTTCAAGGTGGGGCCAGGGTCGGTGGAAGGATATTTTCATGAGGTCTGTGAGGTGCGGCCTATTTCCATCATCTCATGAAGCCTTGTTGGTCCTTTTACCCTTTCATGGACCTGCAGGGGGGTTTCCCTGGGGCTAATTGGCATGTGATGACATCATCACTTGGGGGCTAAGACACGCTCCTCTGGCATTCTTGGGGTTTTAAATTGTTCTTGTTTTCATTTCAAACAGTAAATTTTCTTAAATTTTTTTTTTCATGCACGTATACAGGGTAATAATGTCTGTCTCATTCTACTGTCCTTCCCATCCCCACCACCCCACCTCTCCCTTCTGCACAATCCAAAGTTCCTTCATTCTTCCCTACCTTCCCCCCACTATGGATCAGTATTCAGTTATCAGAGAAAACATTTGACCTTTGTTTTTTGGGGATTGGCTTATTTCACTGAGCATGATATTCTCTACTTCCATCCAATTACCTGCAAATGCCATAATTTCATTCTTCTTTAAGGCTGAGTAATATTCCATTTCCTATATGCACATTTCCTTTATCCATTCATCTGTTGTAGGGCATCTAGGTTGGTTCCATAGTTTTACTATCGTGAAATGAGCTGCTGTAAATGTTGATATGGCTGCGTCTCTATAGTGTGCTGATTTTAAGTCCTTTGGGTATAATCCAAGAAGTGGGATGACTGGGTCAAATGCTGGTTCCATTCCAAGTTTTCTTAGGAATCTCCATACTGCTTTCCATAGTGGTTGCACCAATCTGCACTCCCACCAACAATGTGTGAGTGTACCTTTTCCCCCACATCCTTGCCAACACTTATTATTGCTTGTATTTTTGATAATTGCCATTCTAAGTGGAGTGAGATGAAATCTTGGAGCAGAACATACAGTAAATATTGATAAATGTAACCCATATCAACAAAATGTCTTTGGGTACTGTGTTAGTCAAGGTTCTCAGGAGGACAGAAATAAAGGAACACATGCACACAGAGATAGACATATGAGAGAAGGGTTTCTAGAGGAATCGGTTCACATAGTTAGGAGAATTCCCATGATAGGCCTTCTGAAAGCTGGCAGTGAGCTCAGTCCAAATCCAAACGGTTCAGATCCACTGACTCACAGAGTAACCCTCAGTCCAAGACCAAAGTCCTGAGATCTGGGGAGGAGATGGGGCAAGTTTTTGAGTCCAAAGACTCAAACCTGGAGTTCTGATGTCTCAGGGCAGAAGAAGCGTGCCCAGCTCCATGAGAGAGAGCATGCGTCCACATGGTCTGTGGTTTGTTCTCTGTGCCCTCAGCTGACCAGCTGGCCCCCACCCACACCGAGGGCAGATCTTCCTCACTCAGTCCACTGCTCAAATGCCAAGGTTGCCAGAAACACCACACAAGTATTCCCAGAGAGAATGCTTGCAGCTCCCTGTGCATGCTTAGCCCAGTCAGGCTGACACATAATGTCAACCTCCACAGGTACATCAATGATTTGGGGTGGGGGGCGGTACCAGGGATTGAACTCAGGAGCACTTGACCACTGAGCCACATCCCCAGCCCTATTTTTTTATTTTATTTAGTGACAGGGTCTCACTGAGTTGCTTAGTGCCTCACTTTTGCTGAGGTTGGCTTTAAACTCACAATCCTCCTGCCTCAGCCTCCCAAGCCACTGGGATTACAGGCATGCGCCACCGTGCCCTGCTGACATCAATAATTTTTAAGTACTCAGGCTTCCTGACATCAGCAGTCTGATAGCGGGTACATAGATTAATGCTAGTTGGGACCTCTAAAATGAGATCCTCTCACTTGAATACATTAGTATTATTTTATAAGCCTTTAAAAAATTCTCAGTTGATTCATCATAGTGAATTTCCAGACCCTCAAGGAAGTGTCAAATGTATTTTTCAATTTTTGAATAATTTCCCTCAGCACATTAGGTGAGGTATCTCTTCTGATGATTATAATGAAATAAAACCACATATTTGTTAATAATTTATTCACAGGCATTTACATAATTATCAGGGGTATATGAGGCATGTCACAAGCACCCAAACATTTGAGGAAGCTACCAAGAGAAATGCAATGTTTAAGATCATTTTCACGAGGGATGGGAGGTAGGCAGAAAGGGGAGAGGTGCTGGGGAGTGACATGCGCAAACATGAACATGTTACAACAGATTTCATTGTGCACGACTGTAAGGCACCGAGAAAAATGTGGAAAAAGAAAAAAATAGATCCTTTTCTTTTCTAAAAGACTGTTGGAAGTGAAAAAAAAAAAAAGTGAAAACCAGCAAAGGGAGGAACTACACTAAAGGAATAGACAAAGGAGACTCTAAATCAAATTAAAAGCCAGAAATCAACCCAAATGACCAGGAATACAAGTCATATCTTAGTAATAGCCTTGAATGCCAATGGTTTAAACTCATCAAAAGAAAGAGAATTGCAGATGGGATTAAAAAACAAGACCCAACAATCTGCTGTCTCCAAGAGACTCACCTCAGAGGCAAAGACATCCACGGCCTGAAGGTGAAAGGATGGGGAAAATGGTTCACATGGATCCCATCAACAAGCAGGGGTCTCCATCCTCATATCAGATAAAGTGGACTTCAAGCCAAAGGTAGTCAGAAGGGGTCAGAAAGGACATTTCATTCTACTGAAGGGGATTATACAGCAGCAAGGCACAACAACCATAAATAATCATTCCCCAAACAACGGAGCATCTATGTACATCAAACAAACCCTCTCAATTTCAAGAATCAAATAGACCACAGCACAATAATCCTGGGTGACTTTGACATGCCTCTCTCACTACCGGACAGATATTCAAAACGATAGAACTAAATAATACAATCAATAATCTAGACAACAGGCATATATAGAATATTTCATCCAACAAAGAGCAAATACACTTTTTTCTTGGCAGTACATGGATCCTCTCTAAAATAGACCATATCTTATGCTACAAAGCAACTCAATAAATACAAAAGAAAAATGGAGATAATACCGTGCGTTCTATCAGATCATAATGGACTTAAATCAGAAATCGGTGATAAAATAAAAAATAGAAGCTATCCTAACACATGGAGAATAAATAATACACTATTGAATGACAAATGGACAGTAGAAGAAATCAAGGATGAAATGAGAAGATACTTAGAGGTAAATGAGAAGACCGACCCAACACACCAAAATCACGGGGACACGACACCGTGAGGGCACAACACACCAAAATCACCGGGACACGACACCGTGAGGGCACAACACACCAAAATCACGGGGACAGGACATCGTGAGGGCGGGGCTAAGAGCAGAGTTCACTGCCCTGAGCTCATTCATTAAACGAGCAGAAAGTCAACGAGCTGGTGTTTCCTGAGGTCGTCCAGCTCCACACAGCGCCGTGTGGTGGGACGTTCTCTTGTCACCGTCTCTCTTTCTAGTACTTCATTTCTTTGTGCCTTTGCGGGTTCGCAGAAGGTGCCTTTGCCGCTGCTCCTCACCACCAGCGCGACCTCCTCGCCTCCCTTCTGCAGTCGTCTGCCATCTTCTGTCTGCAGAATGGAAACTCCACACGTGGAGGGCTCGGCAGCTTATTGATGAGGAGTCCTGGTTTGGATCTTAAATGTCACCCAAAGTGCTGTCTCCTGCCTGGGGTGGGGTGCTGTGGGAGGTGGTGGGATCTAGGGTGGGGGCCTGGTGGAAGGGTGTCAGGTGAGCTGGGGGCTGCCCTTAGCAGGGTTTTTAGACCCTGACCTGCTGTCACTCTTTTCTTCTGGGTTGCCGTGAAGTGACAGTTTTGCCCCACCCTGTGCTCCCCGCCGTGATGTTCTGTTTCACAGACCCCAAAGCAATGGAATCAACCAACCATGAACTAAACCAATGAACTATAATAAACTTTTCCTCTTTCGAGTTGATTTACCTCAGGTATTTTGTCATAGCCACAGAAACCTGAGTACACAGGGTTCAGTGTGTGACCTGTCACCTGCAGCAGATGAACAAAGGCTCTGCTTTCTCATCAACCTGTCAGTCTCTGGGCAGTCCTCCTTCCACTCCCCATCTTTCCCCCACTTCTAATTGACTTTATGTTGTATTTTATATCATGAGGCACTCCACTCTAAATCTCTCTTCATAGAAAGATTGGAAGAGTAAGGCGGGAAGGGGGAGAGAAAATTGAAGTGAAGGAAAACATATTTTGTGAGTCAGTAACAGGCTCTATAGAATCTGGTTTGGACTTTATACCCACTGTGTGAGGTGAGTCCAATGACCATGCCATCTTAATAATCATGTGACGAATCAGTTATGGGAGTCTTCCTATAAAATGTCCTTGTATGGATTCAAAAGCAGGTCCAGAGGGGTGAAGCATCACTGGCACGCCAGTTCCCTGGGTCGTCCTTTGTAGACTGTCAGGTCTGACCTCTCAATGCAGAAATGTGGCAGGAGGGGGAAAGTTGTGTTCACACATAAAATTGAACGCCCTTTGCAAAGAAGAGTGAAAAAAATCTCTGTAGATCCTCTCTTGAGAGAGGTCCGTCACATGAAGGATGACGTCACAAATGGAAGGACGACGTGCTCCTACTTCCTTGGCTGTTTGGCAACAGCTCAGGTGACCCAGAGTCAGCAAGCAGCCGGGATAGTGCTAATTTCCCCCTTGGTTCTATTACCTGAATTGTCCTCAATTTTGGAGTTTCTTAACTTTATGATTATATAGCTAGTTGTTGTGAAGACTTGTCCCAAACATTTTGGACCACGGCAATCAGAAAGGAAAGAAGGAGGGAGGAAAGAAAGGAGAGAAAGAGGGAAAAGTGTCCTTCATGAGCAGTGCAAACAGGGCTGCAAACACATTCCCCATCCTGTTGTTCCAGGAAGACTTAAGGAAGCTCAGGGGATTATAGACAGCTTTAGGAAGAAATGATACAAACATCACACTGAGAAATCATCCCGTGGTCGGTAGGGAGTGGGGCGGGGAAAGGTTTGAGTGGACACAGGGAAGCCGGTTTGGAGACCGGAAGTACCCAGAAGCCACTCGAGACACGGGAACTCACATGAGGAACTTTATTAGCAGAGTGTCTGCTCTTAAAGGCGAAAAAGAGAGAAAGCGAGACAGTGAGTGAGTGAGTGAGAGAGAAAAGATAGGAAGAAAGAGAAAACAGCAGGGGAATCACCCTTAATAGTGAAAGTCTGTGGGCTAATTGGACCAATGA